>NC_135507.1:8848829-9148829 GCF_052857255.1 Amblyomma americanum | reverse complement strand
CATTCTGAGTCGTCGCCATACCGTCTACGACGGAGCACCCCTGGTGCGGAAAAGAAGTCTGCGGTCATCCAACAAAGCAACCGTCTCGGGCGGTGGGCACCTCTGGTGCGGAGAAGAAGCAACTCAAAGAACCTAGTAAGGTCTGCAGCAAAGGAAGACACCTTACGACGAAGAGCGTTTAGTGAGTCATTCTCGTTTTTTTTTTTTAGCTTGCGAACCGATATCACGCAAAAGAAATAAACGCTTGGCAAACATTAAACAATGCATTTTAAGAAACCCGCAGCGCTTAACAGAAATCTACAGGCTGTCACAGAAGGGTGGCATTATTCCCTTAACGAAGCTAGCGTGATGCGAAAGAAAGGGAAAAAAAGCTTGCTTACGGGGGCAACTGCAATGGCACAGCGCAAGGCCAATGCTTATCAGGGTTCTCAAAATAGACGGCCGTGTAACGGGCGATGAGTAGCCTTTTTCTTGCGTCAAACTAAGAAGTAAAAGATAACGCCGGCTGCGCTCTCAGCTCAGCGTCGAGGTCTGCCAGCCAGTGAAAATAGCACGACAATATTGAACTGGCCGCCGTCCTGTCACCAGCGGACGATACGCTTGCCGGCGCTCCTCATGCGCTGGGTTTGGTTTGGTGCGAAAAAAAACCGCAATATTTTCTCGTGGTACAGGGCTTTAGAGACCCCTTTTTGTTCGTCTTAAAAACGGATACGGCATAGCCTTCACCGTCGCTAGAGACTCGCCATTGGCAATAGAAGGTTGATTATAAAATTTAGTTATTGTGCTGTGTTCTCGCTCCGTCCTGAGTTAGCGCTGTTCCCATAATAACCAGCACGTTTTTCACAATTATTAACGCCCGCCGCAGGTCATGGTTTCCAGGCCTGTAGAGGTTTAATTTTTTTTCTGGAACAGTCGATGTTTAAGAATTTTTGAAAGCGTTCACTGAAACTTCAGGTAGAGCTGTAAAAATAACGGCTTGCGTATAGGTCCCTGCCAAGCTGCCGATAGCAACTATTAGCACGATAGTGCTAAAGGTACCGTTCGGTGGAAGACCCGGCGTCAGCGTGACGGGAAAATTCCCACTGGTCGGGTGGTATAGTTCCGTAAAAAAGCAATTTCGCTCAAATGAAAGGTGGTGGTCAAGCGGAAAGATATATAAGATGTACGTGCACGTTACACCGCAAAGTAGGCGAATTACATTACTGCAACGCTTAGTTAATTAGTCTCAATAATTAACGTCATCAATTAATACGGGCGATGACGTGTAATAATTATGTATGTGCCCGCAACAAGCGCGTCTATGGCTGCGAAAGCGGGCGCCGGAGATCCCCAGGCGACCGTAGGAATTTTTTAACGTTATCGCGTCATACTCTTTAAGGTGAACGTAGCGTCGCCCAATTTTTTAGGCTAAGAGATCTCCTCCGACAGTGTGGAAATATCATGTACAATCTACTCAAGTTTAAGAGATTAATTTTTGCACAGCAGCCTTGTAAAAACTAAAATTTCTCGAGAACAGAAAGATGGAGGAGTTGGTTGCAGGACATACTGAATTATGCGCCGATTAGAAATACCTATTTGAGCCACTTTAACACATCGCGAGATTTTCAGTGCAAAAATTTATTCAGACAATAGATTATGAGGCATGCGTGCACAGAGCGCCAGAGCACCCACTTACCGCACATTTTTTCAAGCTTCCTTAGTTTTTTGGCCGTTTTTTAGCTTAAAAACTACGAACCACAACAAACCTATCGTTTTCGTCACCAGGAGTGTGCATACAAAAGCGGCATTGCTCTGCGTATTTTAGATTGCCGCCATCCTTATTGCACTAATTAATAGCAAGTTATTAGTCCAGCGACTCTTTCGCCAAGAGCGCTCATTTCCTCGTTTCGGAGCTCCTCTAAGAAAGCAAAACCCAAAAGAAATAACGAACGGGTGAGGGAAGTAATGGGTAAGGAGAGAAAAGCAACAACGTGGACACTTGTTCAGTCCTTAGTCCGTTGAGCTGTACTACATCGCATTCGTAATGAAGGAACATTCCCACACTTCTGTGTTAGTGAGGAGGAAAAAAAAGAAATTTCACTGGACGTTTACCCCTGTGGTAATGCGAATATCGGGGCCAAGCGGGGTGGTACGAAATGCTAATGCCAGTAACGTTGTTTAGTAAGTTAGGGTGTGCTTGAGGATGGGGGGGTGGGGGGGGGGGGGTCTGTTGCTCTTGTGCCACTGTATACGTTTGAATCAGCACAGGGGGTAAGTTTTAGCGAATTCTTTCTCTGAGGCCGTTGGACAAAAGTTGGACATGACAACAATAGTAGGGCTTAGACATGCGTCGCCTGTGTTTTTTGATGCGATATAACTATGATATCTGCTGTGTTACCATGCCTCGGCCATTCGTGCTGTCCGGGTGTGTTGAACACCTCTTGGACGAGCCACAGTGCTCGTGCAGAGTGCTTGTACTACTCTAAGTCTGCATAAAAAACAATTTTTGATAGGTGCTGATGGCGTATTACCTCTTGCGCCATGTGGCTAACCTAACTGAAATGCGTTAATAAATGTGTTTATGTTCGTGATTTCTTCATTAAAATATTTTGTCGATAGTTAAGCGTTGTGTTCTGCGCCTACTATTTTTGTACCGTCTCTGTGTTTCGTTTTTCTTTTTCGTTTCAAAATGAATCCACACTAACTAGCCCAGTCAGCCATTCTATAGTACACTGAGATGCTTGAGCAACCCGGCGCAGCCCGAAGTTGTGCGCCTTTATCGACCAGACCACAACGTTGTTGTCATACGGGTGGCTCCCGTGGAAAAAAAAAACATAGCTAAAAAGTCACTCCTGGCACTTTGTAATGCAACTCTCGGAACACCATATCTATAGTAAATATTGAGTTTTCGCCAGTACAGCCTACTTTGCTCGTTCGGTATGCTCGCCTGTCTAGGCTTTCGGCGATGAAACTTCGCTCTTACTTTTTTCTAGAATGGCCAAGAGAAGCTTGCGAAGTTATGGACGGCAGCCGACTTCTGCTCTCGGTTGCCAGACGCGAAGGACCCAAAGACACTATGCAGCCGTCACGGCTGGGTGGCGAAACCGCAAAACGCGCGTCGCGGCGGGCCCTGTTTCTAAGCTCACCCATTAATGGCACCGCGTTTCAGAACAAATATTGGATGTCGCTTTCTCCCGGCAGAGTTGATACAGCTAGCAGTGAACATCTGATCGAACTCGCCTATTGCTATGGTTTGACTCAGATTGTTGAAAAGAGTACGAGAGTATGTACGACAACATCCTCGATACTAGACCTTGTCTTTTTGTCATCTGGTCTACTAGAGTTTTTGCTGAGTTGTGATGTTGAAGAAGGATTGTCTGACCATAAAATGGTGATTATGTCGCTCAATATGACTCACGAAATATGTCACAAATCTTGCAGAAAGACTGTTTTGAATTTTGCGGCTGCCGATGATGTCGGATTACTGGACTACCTTGAAATCTCGTTTGATGAATTCATGTGTTTATATCAAGACGGACTTGGCACAGATAAGTTGTGGGATTTTTTTGCAAACATGACAGCGAAAGCAATTGAGATGTTCATTCCTAAAACCACGAAAATAACAAAAAGGAAGCATCCTTGGATTAATAGAGACATTATTCACAAAAAACGACAGCTCAAAAGGAAACGAAAAAGATGCTCACAATACCCAAGCCCTGAATTAAAAACCTCCATATGTCGTATGAGCCAAGAGTTAAAGCGACTCATCAAAGAAAGTAAAAATACCTTTTACAGTCAGACTCTCACCAGATTTCTTACTGAAGCGCCCAGTAAGTTCTGGCGATATATAAATGGCGGCGGTAAAACTCACCATTCTAATGAAGAAGAGAGCCCCCAGAGGGCTGAAAGTTTTAATTCATTTTTTGCATCTGTTTTCACTGAAGATGACGGCGAATCACCGTTTTTTGAGCCTCCAGGTTGCCCTCCTATACCCGATTTAGAAATAAGTGAAGAAGGAGTTCTGAAACTCCTTTTGAATATCAACACTAAAAAGAACTCAGGACCGGACGGTATCCCGAATGAATTCTTATATAGATATGCAGAGTGGAATTCTAAATTTCTTACCAAAATCTTTCAATCGTCTATCGACAGTAGTTGTGTTCCCATTGCCTGGAAATGTGCGAAAATAGTGCCTGTGCATAAAAATGGTCCCACTTCTAACGTTGAAAATTATAGACCCATTTCCCTCATTAGCACGTGTTCCAAGTTACTCGAACATATTATGTACGCTCACTTATCAACTTTTCTTGAGAGTAACAATCACCTATTTGTAAACCAGCATGGCTTCCGCAAGGAGCTTTCTACCATCACACAACTCAGGGAAACTGTACATGATCTTTCTCAGTCAATTAATTCCCGCATGCAAACAGACATCATAATTTTGGACTTTGCAAAGGCGTTTGATAAGGTTTCGCACCCTAAGCTATTACTAAAAATCAGTGCCATATTTAAAAATGAAACTATAACTAAGTGGTTCAGGTCATATCTTTCGTCTAGAGTACAGTATGTTCAGGTTCAAGAGTATAAATCCAACATCATGCCAGTCGATTCCGGTGTTCCCCAGGGCAGCGTTCTGGGCCCTCTCTTGTTTTTGATCTTCATCAACGACTTGCCTGTTGGTTTGAGCGTTCCAGTTAGACTGTATGCAGATGACTGCATCGTTTATAAACAAATTAATACTCCAGAAGATCAGGCAGAACTCAATCAAAACTTGCAGAAAATACATGAATGGTGTAAGGTGTGGCAGATGGTATTAAATTCAAACAAAACAGTTTTTATGACCATTACAAGAAAGAAAACTGTCCTTGATTACAGTTACAGCATTAATGGTAGATTACTAACTAGAGTAAGTAATTTTAAATACCTTGGAGTAACACTCACATCTGACTTACGCTGGAATTCACACATAGATAATGTATGTACTAAGGCTTCCAAGGCACTCTGGAGCTTGAGACGCAATATGTGCAGTGCAACTCCTGAAATAAAAAGTCTGGTTTTCAAAAGCCTAGTTAGGCCTATCCTCGAATATGCAAAAGTTGTCTGGGACCCGTACACTGCTTCCAACTGTTCTAAGCTGGAAAGAATCCAGCGTCTCGGAGCAAGGTTTATATTTAATAGGTATCGTTATTCTGATTCTCCAACTTCTTTGTGTAAATCTGCTGATTTGCAAACACTTGACATTAGAACCAAATGCGACAGACTCAAGTTTCTTTTCCAGATCGCTAACCACTACTTGAAAATCGATCAAACAAAATACTTTGAAATTAAAACAGGGGAAACATCACGCCATCGTCACAGTTTGTACATCCCAATGCCGCCTGTCAGAAATGATTGCTTTAAATTTAGTTTTTTCCCGAGAGCCATTAAGGAATGGAATATGTTACCAAACTCCGTTGTCACGTCACAATCACTAAGCGAATTTTTAGATAAACTGCACAATATTTTATGTTCTGCTTGATTTCTATGACAATGTTTTCGTTTTGTTCAAGTGGCAAACACAATTATGTATGAAATTTAGTGTTGATCTCAGTGTTTGTTTAATGTGTTCTTTTTCTGTTTCAAGTTTGATTTCCACTCCTGTAATAGCCCGCCCAGGGCTGACAGTATGAATAAATGAAATGAATGAAATGAAATGAAAGGGAAACTTCAAAGGAAGCAAAGTCTAAACTTCAGTTCTTCGCCGCTGGCCGCTTGGGTTGCAGGCGGTTCCAGTTCGGGAGAGCCTTGGAGAGCGACCACTGGCGCCGCATGCTGTTGTGAACAGTACGGACAACTAGAGAGGACATGGAGGGCATAAATTGAAAGACGAAGGTTTGGTTGTAAGTTCAGGACTAAAGAAAAAGCAACGAAGGAAGAAAGCAAGTAAGAAAAAAAAGAGAGCAAGGAAGAAAGGACGGAACAAAGAAAATAGGGCTCGGTAATCGGACGTTAGGCAGAAGCGCTCAGGGACTTGAAAATAAACCAGGCAAAAGACAAGGACTGAGAAAAGTCGAGGCACTCACGAAGCTGGACTAGCAACTGTGCTTTAATGCACAGTTCTCAGGGAAGGGAGCCTCAGATACAGGAACGAAGTTTGCTGTCACCGAGCGCCCCATTTGTCAGCGGCTTAGAGCGAAATTCTCGAAGGTGGCTACGTCAGTATGCAGCGGTGGCAAGAAGACATGATTGGTTGTGGTCACGAATTTCTCATTCCGTTCACGACATAGGACGCGCAAGGTTCGAGGACGAGGAGGGAGGGGGGGAAGAGGAAGGGAAAGTGGGGTTCTCTGCTTTTCGGAAGGACGTATAGAAGGATCGACATTGCGTCGCAGGACGGGCGCTCGCACTGATGCCGAAGGATGATTTCACGCCTTCCGTTCGATCCACGCGTGTTTGCGACAGCTTCGCGATAATGGAAGTCCTAGCGGCTTGGGTGTCGGCATACTATGTGAAGAAGCCTGCTACGCAGATCCGCGACGCAACGCCTTCGCCGAAGAAGCTATCACTGCTGCTACGGATTGCAAAGGCGTGGCCAGCACTTGTGGACAAGAATATTTTTGAGCGGGAAAGAGTTTATGAGCACAATTTGTTCATATATTGTAACAATCAAAAGATCCGCAGATCTCCAATTGTAAGGCTTGCATTTTTATTTTTTGCTAATAACATTTTTGCTATCGTGAAAAGCGTTCTTACTGGTTTTTTATGGCAGTCTTAACTGCTCGACGCGAACGATGGACAAAATTTAAAGGAAATATTTCGCTACATATTGGAAGAATGGACCATTACCTTCAATATTTCTGTACCACTAAATTAGAGTTCAGCAATTTCCAAAATTTTTGTCCAAGAATGTTGGACATGACAGCAGTATAGAATGAGTGTGAGAGAGATTAAATAATTGGGAATAGCAAGCGGAAGGTTTAAAAGAAAAAATATCATCGCCGGACCTTTTCTTCGATGAGAGCCTGTAGCGTGGATCGAATTAGCTTACCCTATAAAGAGCGGTATCCGATGGCATCGACAGCAATTTCCCTCCCATGGTAGAGGAAGCAGTGCAAATAGTTAAATATACCGGGTGCCCCAGCTAAGTTAAGCCAAAGGTTAAAAAATACATTATTAGAGACAGATGAGTGTAACCAGTTGCATATCGGTGACAGCCATGTTACTCACCACATGCAATTTTTCGTTTCAAAATTAATAGTTTAATTAAGTTCAATTATCCAAATTAATAAACATTGACTTAAGGCAACAAATTGCATTTGAAGAGTTGTCGAGCACTTTCAGAAACCCCCATTCTATCATTTGCGAGAAGGAAATCCTGACGTGTGTCCTTTTTCCCAGCTCCTTACAAAGCCCGTGAAATACAAAATCAACCACGTGACTATCGCACTTGCGCGCCAAGATCGTGCTGCTCTCAAGCGTGGTTGCAGCAAACGAAATCACCTGCAGCCTTGACTCGAAGGCCTCGCACCAGCGGCGGGCCGATATTTTGGCGGTGCTTTCTCGCCTGCGTCAGCCAGATGGCACACATGACGGTGCGAGTTGCCGCCGTCTACATATCGGCCTGCCGATGCTGCGGGGCCACGGAGTCAAGGCTGCAGACACGGCCACCTGGATCGGCGCTCGCGGCGGGGTTACTCCTCGCCGCGCGCGCGTTATCAAGGCGTCCGCGCTGCAGGCGATTTCGTTTGCTCAAACCCCGCTTGAGAGCAGCACGATCGCGGCGCGCAAGTGCGTTAGTCACGTGGTTTATTTTGTATTTCGCGGGCTTTCTTTGGAGCTGGGGAAAAAAAGACAGGCGTGAGGGTTTCCTTATCGTAAATGGTGAAATGAGGGTTTCTGAAGGTGCTCGACAACTCTTAAAATGCAGTTTTTGTCTGAATTCACTATTTCTAAATTTGGATAATTGCAATTAATTCTGCTATTAATTAATTGCGAAACAAAAATTGCCTGTGGTGCGCAAGATGGCTTTCACCAATATGCAGCTGGTTTCACTCGCCTGCCACTAATAATGTATTTTTTAACCCTTGGCTCAAGTTAGCCCGGACACCCGATTATATATATATATATATATATATATATATATATATATATATATATATATATATATATATATATATATATATATATATATATATATATATATATATATATATATATAAGAGGCACTAGTAGCGACGCCCCGCGGAGAGTCAGTTCCGATGGCTGCGTCCGTAAAAGCAGCTTTGCGACACATCGAGACTACGTGGCTTCTCAGGCTTAACGAGCCCACCTCATAACGAAAGGTTGTTCTCAGAATAATAATAACAATAATAATCGGTTTCTTTTGGGGGGGGGAGGAAATGGCGCAGTATCTGTCTCATATATCGTTGGACACCTGAACCGCGCCATACGAGAAGGGGGAAAGGAGGGAGTGAAAGAAGAAAGGAAGGAAGATGTGCCGTAGTGGAGGGCTTCGGGATAATTTCGACCACCTGGGGATCTTTAACGTGCACTGACATCGCACAGCACACCGGCGCCTTAGCGTTTTTCTTCCATAAAAACGCAGCCACCGCGGTCGGGATCGAACCCGGGAACTCCGGATCAGTAGTCGAGCGCCCTAACCACTGATCCACCGCTGCGAGTTACACAGAACTCGACAAGATGGTTTTCAGTGCGAAATTTCATTAGTTCATTGATTGATTCTTGGACGTTTTAAACCACTGTTTTAATAATGCCGTGATCAGGGCAGATCATCAGCAGGTCTTTGGGGTTATGTTTGAAGAATCGATGTGCACACACTGACAGAGCAGCTTACGCACTTAGTGATTGGTCGAGCAATTAGTGAAGCGTTTTTCCATAAAAATGACCATTTTGAACGCGTGAGCTTTTGCGACCCAAATTTTTCGGGCATATCTAAAACCTCAAAGACCACCCGTGTTCAAATGCTTCCCTTTACCTCTTCTCCTGTTTAACGCCTCAGCCGTCAGGGTAAATTAGCGACTCTCTTGATAAGCTTTGCATGGTCTCTCCAACGCCTGTCTGCCAGATCAGAGCATGAATGTGGAAAAGGGCTTCTACGTTCAACTTATTGTAATCTGCTTCCGTATTCTCATTACTTCCGTGAACACCCCTGTGTCGAGAGGCTGCGTACAGTCACAATTTGATCTAATCGGATTAACTTTTGCCTTCCTTAAATTTCCAGTCCGCCTTAGGAAGGCTTTGTCCACGCAGAAAGCCGAGTTGCTTTTCCACTTAAGCGTATGTGCATAGTATTTGCTGGTGAACGCTAGCAGGCACAGTCGATATGGCACGCATTGTCTCAGCTGGTTAATTCTGTAAGAAGACACTGTTACGGCTTTTTTTTGCAACTAACAAGAATTGTTGTGCATGCATATCATTGTTTTGGTGAGGCACGTATCAGGAAAAAGCGCGAAAAACGGAACAAGAAACAATGACGGCACGACAGCAGTGCTACTTCTTCGTCCTTCGGATATTTTTTTAAAGATGAAAACAAAATAATTATCAATATATAGTGCTGTAATGAAGAATTGATGGCGTCTGATAATGAATCAGTGCCGACTTTCTCAACATGCTCTTTTCTTAAGCTCTGTTCACTAAACTGCTGGTTAGTGGTCAAGATTAAAAGCTGAAAAAAAAGAAGGGAACCGACGAAGTAGGTGGAGCCACTGTTGTGTTATTTTGTTCCAAGCCTGACTTCCTGCACATGATCAGTTTGCTAGAATTTCCCTTTCTCTGCCTGCTTGAGGAACAACCATAGTTCCGGTGCAAGCCGACCGAAACTTTTTGAACATCTACATTGCTCCATGCTGTAACAATGCACCGCCTGCTTTTTTACTGCTTTAATACGAGCACATTATATGGCTAATTGGCAACGAAACCCGTCGTCGGCGTTGACCAGCGGCGTCGACTGCTCAAACAGGCCCGAATAATTGCAGGAGTCACAGGGTGATGTAAGGAAACAACATAAAGTGGTACAACAATTAAAAATGATCTATGCACTGCCCCAACTTTTACGGATCAAAAGCCACTGCGGTTATGATTATGGCGCTCGGCTGCTGACTGGAAAGACGCGGGTTCCATCCCGGCCACGGCGGTCGAATTTCGATGGAGGCGAAAATCTAGACGTTACAGAGCCCCAGGTGGTCGAAATTTCTTGAGCCGTTCACTACAGCGTCCCTCATAGCCTGAGTTACTTCGGGACATTAAACCCACCTAATATATATATATATATATATATATATATATATATATATATATATATATATATATATATATATATATATATATATATATATATATATATATATATATATATATATATATATATATATATGAAGGGAGCCAACAGTCACCGAAACCAAGGTGCATAGGGGAACGTTATTTTTTTTCCCAACCATGAGGCGCGGATCGATGTCATTATATGTTCTATGTCTTTGTAATCGATTTTATGTTGTATGTACTGGTTTTTGCTCTGTTCGCTATCTGCTTCTTTTGCAATGTACTTGTTATTTTTAACAATATGTTTGTACCCCACTCCTGCCTAAGGCCTGTAACACAGGCCGGCAGTATTTGCTAAATAAATAAATAATAAATAAAAAAAAACTTTCGAAGAACACACGAATACTAGAATCATGCAACTGGAAGGAGTTATTGAAAAAAAAAATTCTAAGAATTACCGCGTAGGCAAGAAAGAACGAATGCTTAATCTAACAAAAGCTGCTGCAGAGTTTGAATAATTGATCAGCTCCATGTACCGCTTTGCTTGCTCTGCGTCCAGATCCTTGTATTTTTTTGGCAATTGTTCTGTCTTTTTAGGGGGAACCACTAGCCTATAGCCGTGTCCTCCGTGGTCCCTCTACTGTACTTTTATTCTACACTCGTTCAGGGTCTGGCTCTTTCAGTTAATGCGCAGGAATTCAGAGCTATAATCGTCACTAATGCATTCCCGTTCATATGCTTCTTTAAACCTCGCAACAACGCAGAACAACTTCCCTCATACCTAACAAATAGGCGGAGGCACTTATCGCTACAGACTGCCTGCACACGGGAGATGGCGCGGCTCATATCTCAATGAAATGGTGCGCTCGCTATTGGTGCCGGCATCGAGTGAACACCACATGGTAGGTAGGACAGCGCGTCCGGCTCCGCTCTTCTGTAGCGTTAGCACTGCAGTTCGTCATGGCGCACACATATTTGTTGAGCAAAGAATGCGACCGGACATATTTGTGTAATCTGTGCGGAACAACGAACGCTGCCAAGCTGTCATTGGTGGTAATTCTTAAGGCATACAAGGGCGCGTTCGTGACCACAGTATAAGCACTACGACGTTCCGAGGCACAAAGTGTATCGACTGCGTCCTTTTGTGCTGTCGTATACATAATATGCGCGTAATCAGGTTTGCCATGCTTTGGGTATTTGCTCCTTCGAGCGCGGGTGGTCTATGGACCTGGTGCTTCGCCATTGATACATGTTCTTTGTCTGTCTTCCATTTCTTCTGTCTTTATCTTTCATTCTCTTTCTTTATGTTGCGTTTAATTCTAGCGAACATATTTTTGCGATCATATTTGATATATCTTTTTTCTCAATATATTTCACATGCAACATGTAAATTGTAGATTGCACAGAAGAGTACTGTTTATCAAATTAGATTTTTTTTCATCGATCACAATTATTTCGTCGTGTAAACTGTCAATCTCCTACCAAGCACTTCGCAAGCATGCGAGACCTCCGTGACTTGTACACTGTGAAAAGAGTCATTAAACATCACAGAGGCTGTTTTTAAACAGGCAAAATCCCTGGAGCAGGACGTCGTGAACGTAGATAGCGCTTGATACATGATTGCGGACAAATGTCTGGCCAGTACCCGCCTTTTGCCGTCTGGCTTCCAAAAGTTATTTTTCGAAAATATCCTCAAATTATGTCACGTCATGAATAACCAGCGCTAAAAGACGTTTAAGATTACCAGTTGAATGAATACTCCTCTGGAATATGCACAAAATTTCCGCTAGTGTTCGTGGAGTGTCTTCGGCTTTGTTCAGGAAAACGTAGGTTTTCTTTGGGCTCTTTCATGCATACCTGTAGGTTAACAACTCCCTCATTTCCTTGCCATTGTGAACGCTCTAGAAGGGGCGTTTTTGGGGAGATATTGGGCTTAGCCCGATTTTTAAGAAATGTGTTCGGGGAGCAAAATCGGGTAAAATGGGGTTTTACCTGAAAACGAAGGGCTGTATATGTATTGCATTTAATACCAATAGAAAGTCAGGGTTAACGTAATCGGTAAGAGCCATAACAATGTCACGGTATTTTCGGTTCCCTGATCTCATGTACGCTGGAAACACTAATACGCCTAAATGGCAGAAAGAAGCAAATAAGCTACCCCCTCGGGCACTCCGAGTGAAAAGACCAGTGATAAACTTTTCATAGATTCATTCAGTTGTTGTCGGCGCTTGCACTCATTCGTGCTTTTTTCCCCCTGGTTTTATGATACGGTCTATTTTGTCGATAAGCTTAAAAATGTTTGCGGCGATAAGGCGGTCGCAGATGGAAGAGGACGGGGTTAATTCGAGGGCTGTGGGTGAGGCCTTCGTCATTCAGTGGACGCGTTCAGGCTGATCGGTCTTGCCATGCCGATTTTCTTTGCAGCAACCGAGAAGGATTGTTGAATCGTCAGTCGGACGGAGAATAAAAAAAAATGAAGTGACGTGCAATGACGCAGCGCTCCAAGAAGTCTGCTAGCCTGAAAGAGAGCAGTCAGTAAGCGTCGTTGCTCCCGCCTATATCAGCCTGCGAAGACGCACTTCCCGGAACGGGACACAAAGGACGCAAAGAGCTCGAGCAGTGGAAGTGGGTGGGAGGGGGGGGGGGAGGAAACTGGCTCGATCTCGGTGCAAATATTTGCTTCTCCGTACTCAGCGGCGCGTTCCGCAGCCCGTCTTTTTCTTAGCGTTTGAAGGGCGCAGATGCGCCAGGTAGGGAATTGTCATCACGGACGGCTGTAGAGAGGGGGCAGTCGATCCGAAAGAAAACACTAATATATATGCGTAAGTAGCTATGAGGACAAGAAAAAAAAAGCTGCTTTCAATGGTGCGTGCACTATAGAGATGCATCTCGGCATGCCTTCCGTCCCTTACTGGATCCATTTTCGTAGTTGCTGTTGCCCGAGGAGGCATTACGAGCAGCTGGCGACGAATACGGATGGGGATAGGAAAGGACAGGTCGGAAGCGATATTCGTAGTCTATGAGCGCACCTCATTTTTGCGCGTTTGTGCACTGGCAGGTCTGGGAATGAGATGGTATACCTGCCAATGCAAATTCGCACACATGCTGCTGCTGCTGCTGCGGCGGCGCCGCCTCCTCCTCCTCCTCCTTTCTGGTTTCCGTCGGTGTCCGTTCTACAGTGAGCCTCAGCTTCTTCATTGTATTTTCCTCAGGCCACCGCAGGTAACGCGAATAATGAAAATTTAGGGGAGCTAAAAAGGGAAATATAAGGCGGCGAGGTAGTGCTCGAGCCGAGACTTGTGGATGCAGTCATGACATGCCCGTATCTATCAACAGTAAAGGGGACGCAGTCACATAAGTACACGTTGCAAACGCCTGGAAGATGCACGCTTCGGGGAATTTCTCATTTTGATGGTCTTCTGAACGTCATTAGACAAAATCAGAAGGCCAAGGTTTCTTTTCCACGCAGTGAACAGAATGAGAATAAAAAATGATCGGCCCAGTCTTCCAGCATCTGGAACTATGCATGCTTTCTGATATGTGCAGCACAACTTTCTCCTTTTCTTCCGGGACACATCTGCACTTTCAGTGTGCGTGCTGTCCAATGCCCGTATAATTCACGGAAGAAAGGAAGCCCTTACAGTGCCGATGTTCCTAGTAGTCCGCTGCCCAGTCTGCCGTCTCAATAGAAACTGTTCGTGTAGCCCCTATTCTCCGACAAGAGACGGTGGGAACCTGTCTTAAAAGGTGGCGTCTTCTTTCTAGCGGCATACAAAGGCCATTTCTTCGAATTCTGCTTCTTTCGCCCATTATCTAATGTCTTTAGTTTGCTGCAATAGGCCGTTTTTCTCCGCTTTTGTGTCAGCTACAAATCTGGGATTCATACTTCCCCAGAGTGTCTCTTTACCTATCGACCGGTGGCATTCCAGCGCCAACGGCAATCCTCCTACTGGCATCGTTTACGACTTGGTTCTGTTTCTGAGCAGGTTATTGCGTGACGGCACGTGAAAGCGAAAAAAATCAATGCAGTGAAGACGCGGAGAACTAGCGATAAGGCACGAAGAATACCAGCTTCTGTTTTGAATTTACGGAGGGAAGCGGACCCCGATAAATAATAACGAATTTTTTCATGATGTCGCTGTATTGAAACGTGTGTTTCGTCCTGTCTTCTGTTTTCCCAGCGATAACGAGAGCAGCGCACCTGAAACTTAACGGCTTGTTGTTATCTGAATAATGGTTAGCAACCAAGGTTGAGGTTCCACACTGAAACAAACTGCAGCCTCATCAATCTTACGGGGTGTCAAAGGAGTCTTAATTCCTGATTTTCCTGTAACTTGTTGAGTTACTTACATGCAAACCAGCCTTATTTGTGAATATTCGATGCATCCATCATAATTTTTGTGCCAGGTGTGCCAGGGCCAAGAGACAGTTGTGTCTACACAACACTTATCCCTAGTTTTCTAGGCGATGATTGTAGCCATGCGAAAAAACATGTCACTCAGTCCCACTTAAGCTGCGCCCTCTTGAATCACGTTATCAAAGAAACATCCCGATTGACCAGCATAAGGGCCTAAATATTATGAAATGGGCGCGATAGTGGTCGCCATGAACAAACTATGGCGGTGGCACAGCCTCCACTCTAAATACGAATACGACTTTATGGGATTAAGACAGAAGCGGACAGTCTTCTAGCGCACCCTTTGATAAAAAGGTATGTGCTAGAGGACAGCTTACTCTCTTTTTGTTCCTAACTGTTTATAGCGTTTAGCATAGAATAGAGTGAGAGACAGGCAGAAGAAAGGAAAGGCATGGAGTTATATGCAGGCAATACCCGCTCGGCTACTCAGCAAGGGGGGAAAGGGATGAAGGAGATGAAAGTGACGGGAGAAGGATTGTTCAGTTCATTTCGTAGCATGAAGTGTTTAAATATTGTAATTTAATCGCTCATATGGCTAGCGATAGAACGACTATCTTAAATCAGCTCTTCTGTTTAAGTTTCCGAACGGGCAGTTTCAGAACCTGCCTTCAAGGTGCACATTCAGCGAAATGTTTTTAACTCGTGATAAATAGTTTTCAGCACGTGTTTCACGACGTACTTTCACCAGGCCTTCTCGCCCCATTCCGAATATTCCTGCACCAAACTCCAGTGCTGCAATAATCTATTCAACTGGCTCTTCTCTTTCCCCGGAAGAAACATTGCAGTCACAAGGCTGCCAGTGGTGCCGATAGAAATATTCCTAGCTTTTTTGTTGCACTAAGCAAAAGCGAGAGAACAGCTCGGAAAGCTTATTTGAATGGGAGAAGTTAAAAACTAGTGAAAAGTCCAGGAGCACTCCAGAAGTGTCACGCTTTATCATAAATGGACAAGAGGCGTTCAGCCCCAATATAAACCCAAATAGCGCCAATACAACGTTCTTGTATCACGCAAAACTTTCATAAAATTTCTTTTCACGCGAGGGTGCTGATGTATCGGAGTCGAAAGGCAACAAATATAAGCGTTGTTTAATAAAACAGGCACCACGTGAAAGTAGTATAAGCTAAGCGTTTATCAGAAGGGCTATCAAGAGATAACATTCAGTTCGCTGCGTCTACGTCTCGATGGAGGCTAAACAAAGTGTACTGAGGTTTTGGTGCGCGTTAAAAAGCTCAACAGGATTTCTATTTATCTGCAGCCCTCCGCTATTTGTCGTGCTTGAAGCCTTCTGTATTCCTTTATAAGGCAAAAATGCAGCAGTGCATAAAACATGAGGTTGCACTTTTGTGCGAACGACACTAAACGAACTCCCCTAAAGTCGTCCAAGAAACCGTTTCAGCGTGCATTACTCCCACTTATAGCCTCTGCATATTTACCTTCAGTGCCTCTGTGTAGGCCATGTGTACCACTCGCAACACACGCTTATCCTTCATTTACATCTCATAGCAGATAGGTGCGTTTTCCCCCTTCTACTCTGGCTTCTTACGGACTGTTTGTTGTTCTCTAGCAAGGGTACACTACAGGAAGGCTTAATATGCGGCTAACTTAAAGCTACACCTTTTTACCCACTCAGTTAATAATGGCATTGACCGGCCTTCCGTTTCGCGTCCCCACCGATGACGCTGGTGGCGATGAACATAGTTGCTACGATCACATTCTCTCTCTCCCTCTTGCAAGCTGCTCGTTAAGACATCCATGGCGTCGGCTGTAAAAGCCCCTGAAAGGCCGGTCGTTTCGGGACGAGAATGCCATCATGCGAGCCTGGCTCAATGCATGCGCAAAGCCATCACAGAGGACTTCGACCAAGCGTTGGACTCTGCAGCCCATTGTCCACGGGTCCCATAACAAGGCTCGGGCAAAGCGCGCATCTTTCTTGCCGCTTTGACGAGGTTATCAGGGGCTCAGCGAAAAACCGGTCGCTTTGTGATCGTGCCGACCACGCTCGTTTATGAAAGTTGTGACATTAAAAGATTAGCACTGACATTTTCCCCAGAAAGGTTCTACGAGGCGAGAACCCTTTCTGTTATCGCTGTTAAGAACGGCTTTCTGTTATCGCTGCCCAGACTGAATCTTCCCTGCTCCAACGCGCGAGGAAATCAGGCCTTAAGTTAGGCGGGAACGCATTCGTATGCTTCAGCGCTTAAAAGCCACACTGAGCCTTGCTAGCATCCGTGGCATGGGAAGAAATGAGAACATTTTAGTGTAAATTCGCTGGCTCCCACACCAACTCCAGCTGCGTAATGAAGCGTGTGCAGTCCCACTGCGGCACTCGCCTTGCGAAACGATGCTAGTGCTGAGGCCATTGCTTGTGGATGTACAGTCAGCAAATAAGGAATGCTTATTTTTAGAAAGCCGCACTCAGCTAGTCCGCGGTGGCAGCATTTGTGTAGCTGGAACCCGCTCAGCGAAACAAGGTTTTTCTCTAGTTGAATATTGGAGAAAGCGAACTGAGTCACTTCTAGTTTGAATGCTAAGTTGCCGGCTGTAGTGTACACGCACCTGGGCTTCGGATTTGGACTACACGCCTTTCATCACTGTAAAGCTGATTGTCCAGAGCAGTTGTATCACCGATTTGATAGCAGGAGGAATGCAACAACCCAATGGCATGCGATTCCAACCGTCTTGTTGGCTCCGCACAGCCTCAAACGGAAGAGGTTGCCGGTAACAGTTCGATGAAATTTGTATAGCGGAAATTTCAGCCTCAGGAATTTGTAGCCTAAATTTTTGGATTGTAGTTTGCTTTATACGGCTCTGAAGACACTACATTTTGCGGACGTAGGGACCCGGAATCAAGTCACTTTTAGTCGCAGTGTAGCAAGAGACTGAAGTGCATTGCAGAATCAAGAAAGTTTCATATTTGACGATCATCCTATTAAGTGCAGTTTGCTAGAAATAATCCTTTCTTTTTGTTCTTGGTACTCTCTCCGACCTTCATACAATGTCGTTTTAATAGGCCTAAATGTGGCGTTCGCGTGAGCAAATGAAACAAAGCACGGAACAACAGACTACTCTTGAATATATCGAGGCATCAAAGAACACGCACGGTGGTTCGGCATGCGTAGAGGCGCTTTGTAACGCATATTGCGCACTGCAGCGTGCAATCATCTCTTTAATGTGGCCCACAACAACAGCATAATCCGTCAGCCTCCATTTATAAGATTCGGGCGGTTACAGTAACGCTTTTGTCCAAGATGAGCTTACTGTTATATTCGCAGCCAGTGCACAGCACATTAGGTACGTGTTACATTAACCGTAACCATGAAGCAACGTTGATCCTGATGGAGCGTGCAGTTCCTCAGCAGGCTTTCCATTCTGATCTTTGATACTCCATGAGAATAGCATTTACATTCTTCGTTCTACAGAAGGTACAGGCTGTACTATACACAGAAAGCGTAGTTTTAAAGCGATAGCGTTAATGTCCCCGTGTCGCAGAAAAGCCTGTGTCTGCGTCTGCGGCGTTGGCCGTGAGCGAAAAATTTCAGAAGCATTAATAAGTAAAACAGCGTAGAAAATTGGTCGAATTGGGGAATCGAACCGGGGCCTCCGGAGTGCGAGACGAGCACGCTAACCACTCCGCCACAACAGCTCTTTCTTGTCTTTAATGCCTGTTTCGACCGTTTACAACCGATCACAAACATGTTCTGCGCTACATTCTCAAACATCAAGAGCTGACATGCGTTTCACTCACGTGAGAAAACCAAGACTGTTTCAAAGAACAGAACTCTCCCATCAAATCGATAACTTCATCTCCAAAACATAGCTCCTTGTACACTTCACGCAGCTTAATAAATATGTTTTCTTTCAAGTAATCTCGGACAGCCCGCGCACCTCCAGCTCGATGGCATTAACAAAGGCGCGTCTAGTGAACACGGTGTTGTCTTAGAAGGGTGATTTAGAGACATGTACTGTGGTGTATATTAATAATTATGAGCATCTAAATGAGAGAACTCGCAGTTAGGCGAGTAGCAAAGTACGTTTCCGCTACTTTTCCTCTTCGTTTGACGCGCACGTTGTTCCATCAGGCGGCACTCACTAAAACCACTCCCTCCTCCTCCTCCTCCTCCTCCTCCTCCTCCTCCTCCTCCTCCTCCTCGCAATATACGCCACTGCCCGAACAGATAGCGTGCGACGGCATCGCCTCCTAAAGTCCCTTGATAATATCAAATTATCAAGGGGCTTTATCGCCTCCCGCTCGTCCTGTTCGGGCGCAGTGCAGGCCGTCCGGGGACGCACGATTCACGCGGTGAGCGGCGAACAACGCAGCGCACATCCAAGGCGCGTTCACGACGAAGCTTGTGACTTGCTGCCCGTTCGTTCGGCGCGGAAGCTATGCTGGCGTTCGTGGCATCGGGTTTGTCGAGAACGATGTGCCGACGAACTGCGACTGCAATACGATTCCTGCGCGTTTCGGCAAGACGCCTGGCAGCGCTTCTACGTGGTTTGCCGGTTCGCGCGTTCACGCAGCGTCGAAGGCGTTGGCCGTGAGCGAAAAATCCCGGAAGAATTAACAAATAAAAAAGAGTAGCAAGTTGGTCTAGGTGGGCAGTCCGAAACCCATTACGCTATCGCGTCATACCCTCAAGGCGGAGCTTGAGTGTTCCCCCAATTTTTCTTTCTTGCGTACTTGGTCGATGTCTTAAATGTGCAGCTGTGCTTTCTCGTGATAAGTGCGAGACCTCTACATAGCATCCTTCTTCATGCCTCAAGCTTTGAGGCTAATCATAGAGTGAGCCTTCCATCGGTTGAAATTGCATCCGAAACAGCTTGCGTTGTGCTCTACTTTTGATATAAAACTTGCAGAGTCTCCATTTCAGGGCGGATACGCCGAGTATATTATTCTAAGACCGCCCAGTGAATTTTGTTGTTCAACAAGAAATGCAAAGGAAAGTCAAAGTACGTTCATTCCCTAATGGATTGTTTACGTTATCTCCTGGCTCAGCTTTTAGCCATGATGAGATATCAAGAATTTTTCGCAATAGATGGCGCAAATTGTATATGACCGGAAAAGCTAACTGTTATGTCCTCAACCCGGGTTCGAACCCTACCGCGGTGGCTGCGTTTTTATGGAGGAAAAACGCTAAGGCGCCCGTGTGCTGTGCGATGTCAGTGCACGCTAAAGATCCCCCGGTGGTCGAAATTATTCCGGAGCCCTCCACTACGGCACGTCTTTCTCCCTTTCTTCTTTCACTCCCTCCTTTACCCCTTCCCTTGCGGCGCGGTTCAGGTGTCCAACGATATATGAGACAGATACTGCGCCATTTCCTTTCCCCAAAAAACCAATTATTATTATTATTATTATTATTATTATTATTATTATTATTATTATTATTATTATTATTATTATTATTATTATGTCCTCAAAAGCCAGCTCTCCTCCGGTAGCCGGATACGAAGTTCAGATTTAATTTCTTTGGTGATTACGCTTATCACTCGTTGCACCTTGAAACTGGAGAGGCGAGATGCAAGTACTGAGGGAGGCTTCTTAAAGCAATTCGTCGCTGACTGGATGGCGCATTTGCCCGACGCATTTTCTTATATCTTCATTTCAGCTCACCATGAGAAATCTTGAAGCTCCTAAAAATAGCAGCTTTTTTTCTCTTACCTCCACGTCCCAGGTGAGCATGAGTAAAAAGATTTGATCTAATTTGATTCTACGAAACATGTTGTTTGACCAGCACCTTGGAGCATTCCTAGAGATTAGCGTAATAATGGAAAGAGCTTCTCTATCGATTGTAACTTAACTTATATAAATGGCTCTCGATCAAACCCGAACTATGAACAATGGAGTACATTAATACAATGGTGTAAAAAATGTTCAAAAATGTTCGATCAGGTTTCTAATAATAATTGGTTCTGGGGGAAAGGAAATGGCGCAGTATCTGTCTCATATATCGTTGGACACCTGAACCGCGCCGTAAGGGAAGGGTTAAAGGAGGGAGTGAAAGAAGAAAGGAAGAAGAGGTGCCGTAGTGGAGGGCTCCGGAATAATTTCGACCACCTGGGGATCTTTAACGTGCACTGACATCGCACAGCACACGGGCGCCTTAGCGTTTTTCCTCCATAAAAAAAAAACGCTAAAGGTTTCTCATTTGACATTTTCTGACAAATTCAGCCATCTACTTGGTCGTGGGCTTCTTACTCATTAGATAGGCGATTACCTGAAGAACCACTGGTAACCCTTGGAATACACTGATCATAACAGATCACATATAAGAGGAGCGATGCTGCTCCTGCTATGTATTGCTGTTTTTATTGTACTATCAGTAGGAAATGAAACGCGAAGACAACTAAGGTACGAACAGCAAAATACGTTCTTAGGCAGTAGAAGCTCATAAGTGGAGGGCAACGTCACTTCAAAAGCGGGAAGACTTTTCTATAGAAATGTTTATCAACCTCATTTGTATTCGCTCTTTCAGGATCTAATATGTTCGTGTATTCTTTCAGCCACCTAAGTTTTCTTATTCGCGTTTCATTCGTTCCTTATAGAACGTCTACGATATAACAAATCAGGTGGACGTCATCATCCACCTCTTTTCAGAAGAATGCGCTTTTTATGTATACAAAGTACCTCTAAAGGCCTTCGAAGAAGGGTATTTATTGCGGGAGGAATAGGGGTAATACATAAAATCATTAATTCAAAAATACAATAAAAAGTGTTACATAAGAGTCGAACATAATAGGATAGCACCAAAACAAGGATATGAAAAACAACTGAGGATAAATAGGTGGCAAAGGTATGACGAGAATAGTAATTCGAGAGGAGAATGGCAAGGAACCATGATGATGGCAGAAAACTGAAGTGTATAAATACTGTCCCCGACGCGGTGGCTCAGTGGTTAGGGCACTCGGCTACTGATCCGAAGTTCCCGGACTCGAACCCGACCGCGGCGGCTGCGTTTTTATGGAGGCAAAACGCTAAGGCGCTTGTGTGCTGTGCGATGTCAGTGCACGTTAAAGATCCCCATGTGGTCGAAATTATTCCGAAGCCCTCTACTACGGCGCCTCTTTCTTCCTTTCTTCTTTCACTCCCTCCTTTATCCGTTCGCTTCCGGCGCGGTTCAGGTGTCCGCCGATATGTAAGAGATATTGCGCCATAGGCACTACCCTTGTGGAAGTAAAAGCCTAACTCACGTTCTGCAACATGCGACACTCAAATGAGGTGGCCGCTGGCGGGCCTGCTATTTATGCGCCCATTTCGATATGCGCACGACCTTGAGACTTTTGTCCTTAGCAGTAGCTTTTTCATGTGTCCACTCCACTGCAGAGTCAGGCAAGCTCTGTAGTATTTACTAATGAATGAATAAAAACAAGTTCATAGTGATATCGTCCTGACCATAGTGATCGGTCGCCATAAGCAGTTGCATCGTATTGATCCCAGATATATGCATAGAGCAGACGCAGAAGAAACTAACGGAGAATCGCCAGAGATTACGACTGTTAGCTTCCAAGGGGCACGAACCGGTGAAATATGGCCGACTCAAGTACGCGCTTCCTAGCAGCACTGTCACTCAGAGACACCGCTGTGAACCCCGAAGTAAATAACGACCTGTCAGGAGGAGCTCTTCACCGTCACATCTAGTTTCTCTTGGCGCTGAGCTGGTGGCGACGATCAGGCCACTAGGGGCTTCCGTATGTCACCCCCTACCCCCTTCCCATCACTTTCTCCACTCTCCGTGCGCAGCACCTGGATTAGGTGCTGTCTTTGCGCTCACTGCGTCTGTTCAAGCGGAGGCTGAATACAGTGAGACCTCCAGACAACGCTCTTGTATGGGTGTAAATAGTAATGCTCTCAGAAAAAGAGATATTTCTGCGTTCGCAATACTTGCCGCTTTTAGTAAGCAATGCGTTTCTGGAGCAAGGAATAAATGCCCAATACAAAAGGCGCCGAGGTAGGTTACTTTCTAGTAGGAAATAAATCAGTGCTCGGTATAAAATAAATGCGACTAAGGTGAGATAGATGGCACATTTTGGCGTGAAAGCACTACTTCATTAGCAATCCTGAAAAGCCGATGGGTCTCTGAAGCCTCGACCTTTGACCTTTCAGATGAGATGTCCTGGACACGGTGTGGCTAACGAAAGGTCACGTGGTACGAAAGTTAAAACAAATTTTCTTTTAAAGGACACTGTAAAACAATATCTAGGCAAGATTTATTGTGAGTGGTACAGTGCGAAACAGACGAAAGACTAAGGAGAAGACGACACGGAGGAGCGCTGACTCGCATCGCAACTAGTTTTCTTAATGAGCAAAAAAGCGCATTTTATACGTCAGAATTATGTTACACTAAAAATCCTCGAGCACTCGCGCACAGCACTTTCATGAGGTATAACATAATCAACTCATCCGCCACGTGTGAATCCCTGTCAAAAACAGAGCGTTCATTCCCCACCCCCCTCCCCGTCCTCTTTGTCCCCCACGCCATCATCATAAATTACCAAGAAATCAAACGTCTTTGTTAACGAGGAATAAAGGCGACTGGTTTAAACATTGTATCTGTTTGTTTACACATTTCTCGCGAAAAAACATTCGTCATTCAGACCGCGATCTCAGGCGGATCTCACACGTCGGGCATGCCGTAATTTAATTCTGATTTCCAACGATGTTTCAGAATATCTCGGAATTTAGTACTCGCCGTCAAAAACGTGATTACTCTTCAGAAATCACCGTTGGCTTCGCCACAAGCCAGTAACAGCAATATCTTCTCAAGCGGTGAGCTACGCATGGAACTTCACAAACATTCACCTTGTCCAACACAGCCAGACATCGCAGCGTCCCATGAAGCTGAATTTGCTCGTTATTATCACATTCCAAGTAGTCGGCCTAAGACTGTCAGTTAGTTAGCAGCATAAAAACCTGCGCGCAAACGTGCCGAAGGGCTTGATTTTGTCCTGTTTGAAGCTATATATTCAGTTTCATTTCGACTATGTTGTGAAATCTGGGACTAATTTGTGTCTCGGTCCCTCGCAGATAAATAAAAACATTTCTCTTGGTGCTGAAATGAGTGCACAGGTTTTGTATAGTATCATTTTTTATTACACTTGCTATAAAGGTGGCCGTTTTCAATATTCCTTTGGTAGTAAATCTCAACAGCGTGTTCTTTCTCAGTGAATCAGGTATTTGGGGCCTGACGCAGTGACTTCAAACCACACAGAATCTCTAATTTGACGATCCGCGATTTTGGTTTTCAGCTGAATAAACAATCGGCAAGTGTCCACTGTTTTCTTTAATTCTTTGTTTTTGAGAGAGCGGAGTGCTATATATAGTTACGATGGGTATCCTTGCACTACAGGCATGAGGTCACACGTGTTGTACGTAGAGAGTGCAGCAGTTGTCACACTTGCTGGGTAGAAAAAAGAGGCGAATGAAATAAATATAACATGGGTTAGCAAGCTCTTTCTTTTTTTTTTACGAAAGTCGTTCACTGGCATAGAATAATAGCCTGGGGTATTTTATGCGAACAACTTGTCTTTGAGAACCCAAGCCACGTGCAGTTTATTTCCAAAAATCACAACAGTGCTTCTAAAAAAATATACGTATACGCCCTGTAACATTGTCAGGTGGTTCTGATTACAGCGCGGACGTGGATATGAATGGCAGACAAAAGAGTGGCGTTAAAATCCCACTTTTATTGAGAAATCACGAACATACAAAATAAAATCGGTGACAGCTATATATCAGCAAGTGGGCTGAATGGCTGTCGAAGATCACGAATGTTGGCTTTATCTCCTGGAACATCTGCAACATCGTCGAAAGAGTTGCGGTCTGCCAGAAATATTCCAGAAAAAGTTGGTCACCTCCCCTGTGGAAATATGGTAACGCTGTTCGCCGGTTGATTTCCGCGAAAAAAGGAAACCTCAAGAAAACAACAGTACAACATTCGCGGTATTAAACTTCATTTAACAACCTCCGTCATGACTTTTGTAACACAAAAATAAGGTGGTCTTAAAATGCAACAAAAACAACAAATACTGACACTATTCTTTCACTCCCTCCTTTATCCCTTCCCTTACGGCGCAGTTCAGGTGTCCAACGATATATGAGACATATACTGCGCCATTTCCTTTCTCCAAAAACCAATTATTATTATTATTTGACACTATCGTCCTTTTGCGCAAGACACGAACAATTTCCCATCCTGCACGGTGCCGCTGGGATGCTCTCGGTCCATCGGGAACGACCTCGTAGTCCAACTCTATAGTGCCGCCACTTTTTGGGCGATGCAGGGTTAGTGTATTTATGAGCCATCTAATTAGCAGCATTAGTAAAGACGTCGAAACTGCTTACTTCTACAGCCTCACTTCTTTCACTGAGACGACATATTGGTGTCTGCACCGATATGCGATCACCTGGATTGTATTCTCCATCGTACCGTCGTAGTGCGTCGGGCCTGAAATAGGTCCGCGTTTGCCTGTTGTGCGCATCTGGGCGAGTTGTCGGTAGAGCTGCATGTGCGGGTTGTATTAAGGCAGCGACGTCGCGATTATTTTCACAGGCCATGTTCGGTAGCACTGTGTAATGGGTGGTGTAGCTTTTTTTAAAAAAGCGAAAGCTTTACTACGCCAGCCGGGTTCGAACCCGACCGCGGCGGCTGCGTTTTTATGGAGGAAAAACGCTAAGGCGCCCGTGTGCTGTGCGATGTCAGTGCACGTTAAAGATCCCCGGGTGGTCGAAATTATTCCGGAGCCCTCCACTACGACACCTCTCTCTTCATTTCTTCTTTCACTTCCTCCTTTATCCCTTCCCTTACGGCGCGGTTCAGGTGTCCAACGATATATGAGACAGATACCGCATCATTTCCTTTCCCCAAAAACCAATTATTATTATTATTATTATTATTATTATTATTATTATTATTATTATTATTATTATTATTATTACTACGCCAGCCAGCGAGCCATTTCGGCTCGTCGCACCGTATGCCGTGTGTCGTATGCCGTATGCCGTGGCCGACCTTGAGCCAGATGGAGCCGCCGTCGACGCCGCTGCCGTCGCCGCTCGCTCCACCAGATGCGCTCCGCTGGGGTAGAGGGAGAGGAGGTGTTGCCTCGAGCCCATTTTAAAAATTAGCAGCTTCCTTGAAACACTCATTATAATGACAGCGGCCTTCGAAGGATGGCGCGACGTACGTAACTGGCTGCTTCTTCTGCTCTCTGTCACCGCAGCCGCGGGGTAAGGTTCACCGATGCCTTTCAGCCTCAATATTTTTGTGTTGCTGTTCTATCAAAATTTACCGACTACTGATTGACTAACACCATCTGCCGGGCTAGTTGGTTGCGATCCATATGTATGAGCAGGGCGAACACTGTGACCCGTGTGGGTTCCCAGTTCGTTCGCGCGCCTTGACCGCTCCCCCTGGTGGGCTTTTACCTGGTGTGTGTATAAGTGCTGGTTCAGTTTTGTTGAAATAAAAGTTACAAGTTCAGCGCTCTTTGCTATCTTCTCCTTCTTCTTCCTGTGTTTGTGTTCGCACTGCTGATACATATTGATTGTCTTGTAGCTTTTTGAACCCTTTTCTTTTAACTATGACATAATTTTGGGTGCGGCATGTGGAAAACAAAATGCAGCGCATGAAGGCGAGACCATCGTTGCGGAGTATGGGTTTATGAGTTCCAAGTGGACAGATGCCGGCCAAACATGGTATTGAACTGATCAAACAATCGGAGGCAGGAGCTGCCAGAGTCACCATTCGCGATAATAGGGTAAATCATGGTTTGACGTCTCGATGTGGTGCCTCCCACAAACTTGACCGACATATATCTTAGTTGAAGTGCGAAATCTTCTGCGCAGCCAGGAACAGTTGGCGATGTAGCCGCTGGTCCTGTTTACATCTTGCGTGAAACCAACCAGTGCAGCTTTAGCAACGTCTTGCTCCACGATACCTGATAATTTTCGACCTACGACCTGCCCCTACCATCGGCTGAAGCCGCAGCTCACAGTATATGTGGTTAACATTAAGCGTATTTGACTGAATGACGAGTTCGGCTCACATTCAATCTCTGTTATAGTTTTAAGCGGAACGTGACGCAGGTCAAATATATAGTTTACTTTTTAAACACGAATTTTTCGGACTCTAGTATTGCTCGATTATTCGCACTCTTTTTTCAGCGGCACGTCGTGTATAAAGAAAAGAAATATAGGCCGCAGCACTAACGCAACCCAAATGGCCACAATGCATAAATAAAGGGTATATGAATAAAATAAGGACGTGTGAAGAGTACTTCGAAAACACTAAACAAATGGGAAAAGAGAAGAGCACTTTCATGAGGCTGTCGATATTCTGAAGATCCATGGACTCCTCTGATCTACGTCCAGACACTGAGCGCGTATCCGACGCCGCCTGCGAGCCGTGCAACATCAGCAACGTTCATTTCTCAAACCTTCCCTGTGTGCGCAGATAAGGTTGCCGCATGTGCGCTGTTGGGTAAGAAATGGTATATGGAGAGGGCACATATAAGCTACCGTTTCTGCCCCCTCCCCCCTACCACGCACTCTTATCGAAAAAGCTCTTGAGCGGCATCACTCTCTTACCTTTCTTTTATATTTTTGATACCATATGACGCTACGCAATATGAGAGTGCGCCGGCTGCTCGTGTTGTTTACGAGTGCGATCGATAAGTTACCTCCGGCTGTTTTCGCGCATCGTAAAAACAACAAGAAACCCTACAGTGTTATATAGCTACAACATAAAGAGCGCTACAGAGAACACTTCAAGAAAGAGCACAAACCACTCTACGCTTACTTCACCGCGCTCTAAAGGTAATAAACAGCATCAAAGCATCTACATACGAAGGCACAGCATGCATTCTTCTTGAAATATCAATCCCAGTCTAAGGAAACAGTAGATCGAGCTTCAGAACCATCTACTCGAAGAGATGCAAGGAAAGCGACTCGTTAGTTAGAGCACTCCAGGCTTCGGCGAAGTTTGAAGTGAGATTGGTTTATGGTTTAAGGAGGTTTAACTTCCCAAAGCGACTCAGGCTATGAGGGACGCAGTAGTGAAGGGCTCCGGAAATTTCGACCACCTGGGGTTCCTTAACGTGCACTGACATCGCACAGTACACGGGCCTCTAGAATCTCGCCTCCACCGAAGTTCGACCGCCGCGGCTGGGATCGATCCCGCGTGTTTCGGTTGAGCAGGCGAGTGTCATAACCACTGAGCTACCGCGGCGAAATGAAGTGACATTGAAACGATCGTCAAAAAGAAAAAGTTATCGGAATTCTAATGGAATATTAGGAAAATATAAACGAAAGCGCATTGGAGGAGTCCTGTAAGGTGGCAGCAACGCGATCGAGCAGTTAACAACGGCAGGTGACATTCAGCGACCATCATGGTAATTTCGTTCGTTCACGTGAGGGCATGTTTATTCCGAAAGCGCAAACCTCACAATAGTAGCTTTGTAAACCATTGGCGGGCTGCAGAAAGTAAACAAAAAAAAGGTTCTTGAGCGTAGACTGGCTTTGGTGTTTTGACCACGACAAGGACAACCGAAAATTTAAGCTTTCCGTTAGCTTCAGTTTAGGTTAGGAATAGGTAAAAGAGGTAATTTCTGGCCTTCGCCTCTATTTACCCGAATAAAGATCAAGAATGGTAGTTTGGCCCCTTAGTCTTCGCCCCCTCCCCCTTCTCGCAGAGCAATGAAAACGCAGTATAAGCTTCGAATTTTGACCTTCCTGTACCTTGAAAAAAAAAATTATTTGCAAAGCCCTATTTTCTGTTCTATGCACGGATAAATAAAGGCGTTATTAAAAATTGTGCTTCACTGCTTAACCCATGTTGGAACTCGTCGATGGAACCCGTGTGGTTATTTTCTGTTTCTTTCTTTGTGCTTACTGCTCGTATAAGCTTCAGAGCTCTAAATAGGCTTTCTCCGCTGCTAAAGAAAGAATTTGATTTGTGACTTCGAAAAAAAATCTTCAAGGAGGGTTCCCCCGGCTGATAGTCCTGCCCATGTTGCAGTGCAGCGTCATTAGCTTTCTTTCTACGGTGTTGGTTTACGTTGTTTGAGTGATGCAATTTTGCTATACCGCGATACAGAAAAGAAATACCGAGAGCAGCCACTTAAACTCCCCTGGTATTCAGAGAGGCAGCACCATGTTTTGTGCAGGCTGTATTTTAGGAGCAAATTTTATTAGAAGCGCATTAGAAAGTTTTCTTCCAGCTTGCATGGATTACGAAATATTCTTCAAGGCAGTCACTTTTCTGTGGGATACTATGAGTTGATGTAGTAGCAGGCGCGAAGTCAGAGTTCAGCAGATGTGAATACGTGCATACCTTGGTCGCTATGTTTTTAGCGTACAAATGAAGATAGCGTGAAAAAAGTAAAGGATGCACGAATTGATTCGATGCTTGCTTAACTGATCGACTGACTAATTGATTCATGGATGTTTTGACTAACTATATTGTTCCTTGAATAATCAGTTAATTAAATGCTAAGTAAAATTATATTTCGATGGAGTGATATAAAAACGTTACTTATATATGCATTTTATATGTACTTTACTCGTGGAATCAGTGTACAGAGATGGGGCCCCACCGTTGACACCGCTGACAAGAACAACTGCAGAATCTAGATGTTTACAGTGTATTCTGCAACTAGGGCCATGTCTCAATCGTAAGAAGCCAATCTTCACAAGAAAAAGAATGCCAACAAGTTTTTACTTCTGCCTTTTAACCTTGTATGTCCAGGGAGCTGTTTGAAAATACTGGCCAATAAAAGGACATTCTCTATGAATGCGGTCAGGAAATATCCGTTCCGTTATAACCCCGTTTGTACGCTTTGTCGTTTTCCGGTAAACCACACTGAAGAGGAAATAAAAGGGCTTGTTTCTTTACTACGCCGGCTTGTGGTAAAGTCGAAGCGATTTACCGCAAGCCAGCTGTCATACCCAGCCGGCTAACCTTTTGTTCTAAGGGTCATGTGATGTCTCAGAATGCCCGGATGGGCGAAAAAGAGATCAAGAACAAGGAGAGAAACAAGCTAGGCAGCCTTGAGGCCCTGCTGTCGGAGAGGCAGGCAAGGAACGCCTGACAGGCGATGTCCCAACGCGACTCTGACGTTAAAAGCCTTATTACTCTGCGCCAGTTGAACTTGTTCATACTCTTTTCGTTTCGTTTTCGCTCTTTCCGTCACTGTTAGCTTAATCGGAAGGGACTTATACACCAAAGCAACACTTGAATGACGCAGTGCGTCGTTGTGGAAGAAGTAAGATTAATTTCGACACTGATTAACCCGCCTAAAACTTGCATCAAGGTCTCAGTGTGATGTCCTTCATGCTCAGCTCTTCCATTTACGGGCCGTAGCCAAACGGTTAAAAAAAAAGCATCCGGGGTTCAGCCCCAGCCACGCTGCATATCCGATCACGTTTCGTTTTCTGGTGCGACGCGATAGACTGACTGCCATAGAATACTGGTCGCTTGAATGCACAGCGAGAACCGCGCGGTGAGAATGTGTCCCGTAGCCGAAGTGCCAAGAACACCGCGGAAACTAGGCGCTCCTACTCGAAACAGCATCCACCCACTTCGGACGTGAGAGGCACCACTTGAGAAGCGCCACCTGTCGTTCGCACTCCCAACGTTTTGGCGACTCTTTCATCTCTCTCTCACCTTTCCTTCTTGCAGTCCCTCTCCGAAGCACTAAAACTGCCGTAGGTGATGTGCAGCTGAGTGCGCACATAATAATTAATTAATAATTGTTTTTTTTTGGGGAAAGGAAATGGCGTAGTATCTGTCTCATATATCGTTGGACACCTGAACCGCGCCGTATGGGAAGGGATAAGGGAGGGAGTGAAAGAAGAAAGTAAGAAATAGGTGCCGTAGTGGAGGGCTCCGGAATAATTTCGACCACCTGGGGATCTTTAACGTGCACTGACATCGCACAGCACACGGGCGCCTTAGCGTTTTTCCTCCATAAAAACGCACATCGGCTGGACGCAAATTTGGCACTCGTTCCGTGTAAGGGAGGGCCAAAAGATTAGTCACATTTTCTCCAACCAAATTTGCAATACTGCGCTCATCTTCTTCTTTTTATTTCATGCCAGACACGTGTTTTTGTTGTGTTTGCTGTTTATTTCAAGTGGCACATGAGTGACTTGTTTTTCTTAACTATTCTAACCGCAATGCAATCAAACTTCTTTGCTCCTCCACCATGCCCAGAAAGCCAGTACAAAAGCTTTTAGTCGCACGCTGCCCCTTTGTGCCGCATGGCTCTCAGCATTCAAAACTACCACGGAAGTTGAGAACGTTTGGAGCACTGCACTGACCTTCAACGCTGTCGGAGTCAGACGATGGGAGCGCAGGGCCCATTCTCCTCAGGTCTCCTCTGCTCATCTAAACCGCCAAGTTATCCTGGCGTGTCGGAAGCACACTGATGGACGTAGTCGCCGATGGCGAATTTCCTTTATTAAACTGCTCTCGTGGCGCTCTCTTGCCTCTCTTGTGTGGCAAGTTCCGGTAATTTTCACCGGCTCCCTCTTGGACTGTTGCCATTTCTAGTGATGATGTCGATTCCGCTATGGTCCGTCGCAGCAAATAAAAATGGAGCATTTTCTTTCGCTGAATTTTCGCTTCTTACCTTGAACCTTTTCCCCGGGTGACACCTCTTCCCAGCTTTTTTATCAGCAAGTCACGTGATGGCTATTTCGAAAAAACACTTCCTAACGCCGCAGCATCTAAAGTCCCGAGCTGCCAGGACATCCATTACCGATGTGTCGCACGTGTGGAGAGAAGCTCACGTACTCCATCCACCCATCGGGATGACAACGGGCCTGCTTTTCGCTCGCAGCGACCGATCCGTCAGTTCATCTGTGAAACGGAAAAACAATCTACTCATCTTATTTATTGGACGTGCATCGAGCCCCACCTCATGAAAAAGCATGAAAAATGCATGAACTGTACCCGTTCTTTTTTCACGCTTAGTTACACACGAAGCGGATTTCCCTCACAACCGTTGACAAATGCTGTGGGGTGGTCGCGAATGTCTGATGCCCCTTTTCCGAACGAATTGATCTTCTTATAGCCAGTGTTCCCTGGGGACACTCTGGCTGCCGTCGATCTGCCTTTCTTTTCTCTGTGGCTTTGAAGGCAAGTTATCGCCTCGCAAGTCTGGCGCTCTCTGCTTCCATTGAGCTGTCCACTACTGGGTGTTCCGTTTCACGGTGCATCGGCTGTCCGGGACTAGAAATGTTTGGAGGCAGTGATTGAAGTAGAAAAAAATCAAGGTTTATTTTTTTTCTCGCTCATGTGTTATTTTCCTATTTCTCATAATGCGTCGTAAAGTGCGATGCTATCTATCAGCTGGCTGAACAATAGTTTCATAGGTTGTTTTCGTTTCCTGTATGTACAGGAATCTTGGCATCATGCTATTGTCTTGTTGCTAGGCGGGATTTCACTGAAACGGTGCTTGCTTGCCAACCTTTTGCTTGTGTCTAATGAGCGAAAAAAAAACGAGACCTGTATTCAGCCGTAGTCTGCGCTGCTCGGTGGCCTTAGCGGTCGTGAACAGGAGCCGGACAACGAAGAAGTGCATGGCTTCGCTAACCAACGTCGTGGAACAAAGAGTCGCAGTTCTTTCTTCAACAGACACTCCGTGCGTTATTACATTAGCGTGTCGTTTGTGTACCTACACCTCCCCCCCCCCCTTCCTCTAAATTGCAGCCTTCGCTACGAGGCCGAGGTGATAAATGGGACATGAAATACAGCGCGTACAACCAATGACTGTTGGCCCCTTATAGTGCAGCGGAGTGGATTGCAGCAGAACGTATGTGAAGCAGAAGGTGTCAGAGTAGGATGGGTGAGATGAAACAGGATGTTTGCTGGTGTAGGCCATCGCAGCGAGCACTAAGCGGAGTTCATTTGGCGGTGAATGTGAGGCCTTTTTCTTGCAGTCCACGCAGGTGGGATGATGATGATGCCGATTATCATAATGAAAAAATGCTAATTGGGCGGCTTAGCGGGTCGAAACGACTCATGGACTTTTAGGAGTGTCATATGTGGAGGGCTCCGGATTAATTTAGACCACCTGGGTTCTTTAACGTGCGCTGTCATCACGCTGTGCGAGGGCCAAAGCCACTGAGCCGCCACAGCGCCTGCGATAATCTTAATATTTAAAGATATATTTTTTTCAAGAGCACCCGATGTGGGCTCTGAGGACAGAGTGATAATATTCCTGCTTGGTATGTTAAATGGTAAGTTTTACGTTCGCAATGGCGGGTCTTAAAAACCACATGGTAAAAAATAAAACTCTGACATTTTGTTTTTACTAGCTCCTATGTTGGAGAAAAAGAGTAAACTAAAATATTAGTTACAAAAAGAAATGGGACACACATTTCGGCACGTGAAATAACATAATCGCAAAATTCAAGCTGATCAGATGACTGGATATGGTAGTAAGCCTATTGATGATATGCACATAGCGGTTGGTTTTTTCTAGGACTGATCCTATAGGAGCCCTCTTGCATTCCTGGCAAATGAAATTTTGGCTTCGCTTGGTTGAAGTTTTTACGAATGCCGCTTGTGCAATACTTTGAGGGTTCGAAGTACTTTTGAATGCAGAAACGAAAGTCATAGACCGGTAACAGCTTTTCAGTGTTTGTTTCTCGGGTTGCAGCAGAGCGTTTTCATTGTTTTTGTTTTTCTTTTTCAGGAAAAATATGCTTTTTAACTTGTGTGGTACAAGGGTAATTACAGATCAGATTCCAAGATTCTGCGTCAACGTCACAGATGCATACCCCACGGGAGGGCATCTGTGCTCCTATATCTACACAATCAAAGTAGTAGTATCAGTATAGGTAAGAAATCAGATGTTCATAGCAAGGTATCTATTAATCAAGGCTTCTTACGTTTAAAAGAAGCTTGTCATGTTTAACCTTCCTTGCATTTCATGCGCACACAGAAAATATAACTGATTTTTGCAAAAGATGAAAGCAGATACACTTTATGTCAGGTGACAGATACACTCGAGTAAAGGCTGCGCTCACGTATGGGCCACTTTTCCCAGATCGGGAGCCAAAAATGTAGAAAAGAAGTCCGCACCGATTAACTTCGTCTTACGTGTATAAACTTCCTTGCGTGCCGCGCTCCCTGGAGCCTGCCGCTATCGTTATAACCATATTCCAGCACGCAGCGCTAAACAAATGTACATCATTGAAAACAAAATTCAAATGCCTGTTCTCAGTGGGATGATGACAGCCGACCACTAAAGGAAGCCGACAGGACTGCTAAAAAAAGCACCACTTCAATGTTTAGTTAGTTAGTTAGTTAGTTAGCTATATAGAATTTATTGGCGCAAAAGCAACTAAGGCTATGATGCCCCAATCTTCAAATTTAAGATATTTTGAAGTTACAGAAAATACGTATACAATGAGTAGAACTAAAGATGACTGCATTTTGCAGTGCGGTGAGGAGCCGGGTCCGAGAAGTAGCACCAGCGAAAGCGAAGGAGCCATAAATGCATCTGCAACTCTAGGCCAGATAGGGCATCAACCTGTAGAGGCACCATAAAGTATTGCCGGTGTATATCGGGCACTCCAAACTTAAAAAGGTCGCTTTTTTGTAAGAGCCACACGCCACAAAACTGCCAAAAACGAGTGCGGCCCATAGTCGAGTGTGTACAATATCCGCTCAAACAAATCAATGACGCTAATATTACGCTTCACGGGCTACCGTATGATCTCTGCTTTGCAGCAAAGCCGATCAGTGACGTGACTATGGGACCCAGTTTCGTCCACGGCAAAAAGAAGCGCTCGCTCAGCGATACGTGCATTCCTTACTTCGTTGTTATAATGAATTAGGAACAGTGGGGAATTGTAACATGCTCATAAACAACAATGGCAACGCGTCACTTTATCAATGCTACCAAATTTTCTAGGAATAAGCAAACGGGTATTTCTCCGTATGTCATTCTTTTTAGTTCTTGTTTCTCGGGTTAGACAGCGCGCTATCACCGATTTTCATTGTTCTTGTGGTAAGCTATTCTTTTAATGTATTCACTTACACACGATAGAATGAAGAAAACGTCTCAACGGGACACAATACAGTAAGCAAAGCAACCAAGAAAGTGAGGCATCTTATGCATAAATAATGAGGGTCGGAAGCACAACGCACACAGAGTCCTGCGATTCATTTGTTTTCTGTTCGCCGCGCTGTTGTCGCTGCAATCACGAACCGATTGCTTCATCTTTACTCGTCCATATGGCGTCTTATTTGTCTCGCCCCAGAGCTCCTAGTATTTATTTACCTTCGCTAGCATGTCACTCGCTCGGCGCACCATGGGACCAACTTGAGCCCCTTTTGCTTTGGATTCCGGCTGTTGCCTCTAAATCGATGCAGTGGGCAGGCAAGCTGTGTCAGAAATGTTTACTTAAATACATGCCAGCCATCAGCTTCTGTATGCAAATATTTCGTCTCCATTAGACCAATATAAAGCTCCTATAAACCTTTCCGTTTCGATTGAGCGAACTGACCACGGCAGCTCACCAAGACGTCTCCAACGTTGCCAGAGCACACGGGCGTCAATATAACGCGGCGCTTCCGTGCTGCGAAGGGTCACTTCCGATCCTCTGTCGCCTCTTCTTCCGACGGCAGCTCGTAATACTGCCGCCCGCAACGACGGCGTTAGGTGCTGCGTCATGTGAAAGAGATGCATAAGCTGCACTCTTACAGGCCGTTCCGGCATGAATCGCCAGTTTTGTGCCAACACGCAAACACACGCAGAGAGGTCTCACGCTGTGTGCCCTATCTCTGCTCCACCTTTCCATCGCAATAGCGGAGATTCCCGGAGCTCTTGATCCGTGCTGGGTCCGAACCTCGAGGGAAAGACGGCCGGGGCCCGCGCCTACAGTTCAAGGAGCAAACAAACACAGAGAGAGCGAGCCAATTTCCGCAATATCCTCATCTTGCCGCTGGGCTGTACCTCGCCGCGCCTTTCACCCCTCGCATTCTCCCCTCCGGGGCGGCCGCTACTTGCGGAGATATGTCGCGTGCCACGACGCGACCTGTATCGGCGCAGGCTCATATGTCCTGTGTGAGCCCGTCGCTGTGCGTCGTACGGCTTCATCACGTCTCATTTCTTCGCGATCCTCGTGTCCCGACTCGGGCCCTGACCCTCTACCCGTGCGGTTCCGGGTGTTAGGAACCTGCCTGCCCAGACATTGATCGAATAAGCGAGAGAGGGGGTTGCAGGGAAGATGCTTTCAGCAGCAGGAAAGGAGGCCGACGCGTGATCCGTGAATTCCGCACTGCCTATTGCGTACAAAGGCAGTTTGTGCGGGAATGTTTCGAGGACTCCGATATAGCAGAGCGGTGAAGGACCCACTCGAGATAGGCGCGCCGTAGCACTCTCCGGGCGTTATGGGACCGCCCGGAGCAGATTAATTGTCAACAGCTCTCCCTCTCGATTTCATCTCATCTTTATTTAGTGTTTAAAAGGCTTGCTTGACCGGTTATTGGAGGCACGAGCGCGCCCTTCGTTTCCGGTAACTGGCGGCAAGATGAGACGAAGCAACGCGAGCCGGTTTGCGCAGCGGAATCCAGCTCTTGCGCGAGGTCGCGGTCCAATTGCTGCTATATCGCTTTTCTTAAGACCCCACCTCTCTGCGCTGTTTACCTGGATGGCCGTGGCAGGTTGATTGCGGTGATACGATTGCTATGGCAGAAGAAAGGAAATAGAGAAATTTTCAACTTGTCCAGTTTTTCATGAAAGCACTTGCTAACAGGGAGGAGCTAAATGCTTGCCACATATGAACTCTAATTTTACAAACATTTCATTTCCTCTGACAAATGTGGCCTTTGTCCCATTAAGGGAAAAAAAATATGTCGACAAACATTATGCATACACCTCCCACCCATCATATGCGAAAGTGGAAGTGTTAATTGTGTATTCTGGAGTGACGTAGTTGGCCTTGCCCGTTTTTGCATTTTCTGTGCTTTTTTTTTATAGCGCTGCATTCCTTCCGCCCCATCTTTTCTTGAATAAAAACTTGTTCTCAAGCAGAAGGCGTTTTATAAATCACAAAAAGAAATCAGGTGCCTTAATGATAAGGGTTTTGAATTAGGTCAGCTTCACTGTGACAGTAATTACGTTCACCGGAACACTGCGGGTTAATTGCGAAAGAGGAGTCCAGTTTGCTTCATGTCAGCCTCGTCAAGCATATCTCTTTGTTTCAGTAGATCATTTCCGCAATCAATAGATTGAGCCTGCTTACACAAATAAAACTTAAGACGGTTCTGGCCAATCTGGTTATTCGCTGCACCAAAAGACAGTGAAGGCTTTCCTATACTCTAAAGAAAAAATACGCTTATATGGGGGTAAAGAGTAAGCTCTCCTCTAGCGCACCTCCTTTTATAGAAGAGAGTGTGCTATAAAGGTCAGCCTACTCCTTTTCTACTCCTTACTGTTTAGAGTGCATTAACTTTGTCAGAACAAGCAACCGGAGTTTTCAGCTTTGGCGTTTTGTTTTTTAAATTCATTTTTCTGCTCGTGCATCTCGACCCTTAAAACCAATTTTCGCTCTTCCTCTTGACCCGCCGCGGTGGCTCAGTGGTTAGGGCGCTCGACTACTGATCCGGAGTTCCCGGGTTCGAACCCGACCGCGGCGGCTGCGTTTTTATGGAGGAAAAACGCTAAGGCGCCCGTGTGCTGTGCGATGTCAGTGCACGTTAAAGATCCCCAGGTGGTCGAAATTATTCCGGAGACCTCCACTACGGCACCTATTCTTCCTTTCTTCTTTCACTTCCTCCCTTGTCCCTTCCCTTACGGCGCGGTTAAGGTGTCCAATGATGTATGAGACAGATACTGCGCCATTTCCTTTCCCCCCAAAAAACCAATTATTATTCGCTCTTCCTCCTGCTCTTCTGTCTCGTCTTTTGGCTTCCTCCTTGCAAAGTACTGATTGGGAAGTTACACTTACCTAACCCCCAGCTTATTTTCTCTTTTAGTATTCCCCTTCAGTGATTACTTCGGCGTCTGCCATAGATATTCCCGAATCTTTTCGGCTTGGTTAGCCTTGATGATAGAGAAGAACGAAGGAGAGAAAATCCCTTCCCATGTAAAAAATATGCTTTGTCACTAAATTACGATCTCTCTTCCATTCTGACCCGTCGCGGTGGCTCAGTGGTTAAGGCGCTCGTCTACTGAACCGGAGTACCCGGGTTCGAACCCGTCCCCTTCCCAGTCACAACTCCATCCTCTAGTAGCACATCCGCGGCAAGCGCTATCACTACCCTCTTCCTACAGTCACTGGAAGCGCTGCCTCCCCCGCGAGATGTCGTGACCTGGAGGCACCCCCAGACTACAGTCTCTGCTGAGCTTCTTGTGACTCTACTCCAAACCGGCACATACCATCACCTAACCTTCCTCCATATCTTGTCCCCACGAACTGATCAATTCGCTCTCGCCCTACCATAAACTTGCCGTCCCGGTTAGCTCAGTTGGTAGAGCCACTGCTCCGGCGGTCCCGGGTTCAAACCCCGGGCTAGGACGAAGTTTTCTTTAACTGCGAGGTTGCTAAGAAAGCTGTATAGTTTTCCTTTGTAGCCGTATGGATGGGCTTGGGTGGATGCCACTAATTACTCCCTTAATACAAAAATCCCGCTCTGTGCTCTCATAGCCACACCTATGCGAACCCCTCTCACGTCCTCCCGTCCACACCTTATTCATCCTACTTTACAGAGCTGAGAGGCTGCTCGTAAGCGTGGAATCAGCTCCGGCTCGTTCGGCAGGCACGGGCAGCAGCTCAAACCACTGGACCCTTCACTGACGGTCCCACCATGCACTGTGTTCCTTCTTTTCATTTCAAACAATGGTATATCACCATCACAGCAAAGAATATTTACTACACTTTGATCTTAGCCAATAGGCCACGTATTTATTAAAGAATATTTACTATTGCAGTGAAGACAGACGACACTTGCTTCCAAATCGACGAGAGCTCACCTCGCTATCACAAGCTACCCCAGTGAGCACAAAAAGTAGCGACAGAAAAGCTGGCAGATGGAGTCTGTACACAAAGGCATTTAAAAGATAACTCTTCGCGCACCCATCACTATAACACTGTACTCAAAATTCTGCACGCGAATTTCACTGAAAATGAAACAAATTTATATATAAGAAACCTGGGTATGTAACTGACACGAAGTCAGGCGACACGGAACTCAAAGCTCCACCAGTTATGGCGCGATCAGCGAAGGCAAAACGGCGCGCTTCATCATTCTCGTATTCGCCTTCCTGTAGACGCGTCGACCTAGAAACTTGAAAATTGGCTTTGAGCAAAGGCAAGGGCGCAGTAACTCTCTCACTTCCATTTCGGGCCCAATAAATGTTGATTCATCATCATCGGTGGACACACAATCGAGATCGAGGAAAGGGATGAAGGAGGGTGACGCTACTTAACCTGTTATGAAGGTTCAATGTCCTCGAACTATATTTCTCTCTCCAACTTGCGCTGAAGAAGTGTTCAACATAATCATGGCACTGAAGGGCAACTGTGGATCAGGCTATTATGATGTGAAAGCTTCTCCCGTTAAGCTCTAGGTGCACTGATGACCCCAGTCTTTACGCATATATGTCACTGCATACTTCAAACTGGGATATTTCCAGACCAAATGAAGCTTGCGCGTGTTTCAGCTACTCATAAAGGTGATGCTTTTGATGACTTGAAAACTATAGACCAATTTCGGGTCTTTCATTCCTTTCTTACTCGCCGCAGTGGCTCAGTGGTCAGGTCGCTCGGCTACTGATCCGGAGCACCCGGGTTCAAACACGACCGTGGCTGCAGCGTTTCGATGGAGGCGAAACGCAAAAGGAGTCCGTGCGCTGTGCGATGCCAGTGCACGTTAAATATCCCCAGGTGGTCGAAATTATTCCGGAGTCCTCCACTACGGCCCCTATCTCTTCCTTTCTTATTTAACTCCCTCCTCTATCCCTTCCCTTACGGCGCGGTTCGGGCGTCCACCGAGACATGTGAGACAGTTACTGCGCCATTTCTTTTCCCCAAAAACCAATTGATAGTTTTTCCATTCTGTCCTGTAAAGTTAACGTTTGTTCTGTTCAAAACTGGGTGCAATGATGCGTTTGCTTTAGTATTACGGTGATCTGCAAATATCGTGTGCGAAGTATTTACACATTCTGAATACTCTAGTAACCCACTCCCTGTATGAGCCTGTCAAGACCCATGCAGGTAGTGGGTTAGAAAGGCCCACTGTATTGCTGAATAAATAAATGAACAATGTTTAATCATTCTCATCTGGAGTAGCCTGCCTGGTATACTACTAAACTGAGTCCGCCAATAATAATTATAGACTACCTCCTCTTCCAGTTGTTTGTGGTATGTGAGCCAGGGACCATGTTTTCTAGAAGGTAATGGGTAGGCCTGTTTCCTCTATGGTTTGCACTTCTTTTGCTTTGGTAAGCGTTAGAAGGATGAGAATTAATTTTGTGGAAACCCTTGCTGACAGAATCCTTATCAAAGCAGCCACTTACTGCGGTGTTGAATTAAGGGCTTTCTGTAAACACGACAGATGCAGAGGCGACAGAAAAGGAAGAAATGAAAGCAAACGCAAGAAGGACAGACAAGCGCTCCTTCGATCCGCTTCGATTCTTCGATAAGGGGGACCGACGAGAGTGGCGAGTGCGTAAAAAATTCATGCGTGTCCTGTACGCAGGCGGGCGCTCAATGCTGCAGCCCTTGAAATATCGCTAGGAAGGTGGGTGATAATTAGTTGCGCTTACATATTAAAAGCCCTGCAAGGACAGGTCTCCTCCTCTATTCATGAAGTACCAGTGCCCTTGTTTCAGTTGCACCTGCGTTGTATTAAGAGGGAAAGACGAAATCTATCAGATCAGTATGGGTGCTTTTCCTCATTGTAGGCAGGATTCTGTCAAGCTAGCTACACAGACCTGTATAAAATATTAACGACAAGCGTTTGCAGGGTTAAATTATGCCTGGTAAAGGATCACTGACAGATCGTCAACGATCGTTTCTGGCTCTCTCTCGCACGCACACTCACAGACAGAACACAACTCAACGCAACATACACACATGCACGCGCGCACAACTCATCCAGGAGCTCATTGTTCATGGCAAACGACTGGTGAGTACAGGTTGACGGGTGCGACCTTTAACCAGTGCAGAAGAAACCCGGCGTACGGTTACGCTTGCATTAATCACAAATACAGAAAAAGAATAAATAGGAACTGAAATGAAAATAAGATAAGCCGCCGCGGTGGCTCAGGGGTCGTGTTGCTCGACTGCTGACTCGAGAGACACGGGTTCGACCCCTGCTGCGGCTGTCACATTTCGATGGAAGTGGTGTGCTAGAGACCCGCGTACTGTTCGATGCCAGTGCACGTTAAAGAAATTCAATTTGTAGGGATTATCCATAGCTGTCCGATACGGCGTTCCTCATAGTCTGAGTAGCTTTGGGACGTTAAATCCCACAGGCCAAACCAAATTAAAATTGTTATATGGCGCCGAGCATGATGGGTAAGAGTAGCAGTTCTACGGAACACAGCACTGGTATTGCGTTTGCGCCTAACTTTTGGCGACAGCGGTCTCTAATAAGCCTCACGTGTGTGACATGGGGCCAGCCAAGTCTTACCCTATGGCCCGCTGGTCCTAAGGATTTCAGTTACTGTCCAGAACGAACCCAGTCGCTCCCTCTTTTTCACACTGTGACAATCAGCTGTAAATGATTCCTCGACGTCCGGTCGTACCTACGCCAAAAGCTTTGCAACTTGTGATAAAAGGCCCAGAAACTTTCAATACGTCAGAAGAAAAAAACTACTGAGACAGGAAGAAGGCTTAGGCAGACGAGTGGCCTTCTTCTTAAGCCTTCTTCGCCTGAGCGTTAGACGGGTTTGATTAAGCTTGTTTGTTGCTGAATAATTTTTTTACTTTTTGCTTTTCGTCTATTTTCTTCCGCCTTTAGCCTTCATCTCCTTCCTTCTTCTGACCCGTGGGAAACAGCAGCTTGATAATACAGCCCGCAACATGAGAGCAGTTTCAGACTCCTGTGTAGCACGTGCTAGGTAGATCACACGGGCTTAGCGGCAGAAAAAGACCATTAAAGAGAGGGGAAAAAACAACCAGCTCCGTTCGTTTTACTTTGCATAGGTCACACAGACAAATGCTCCGAAAGGACTACCGCCAAATCACGATAGCCTAGCTGAACCCTAAAGAATAACCACAGAAGCAGATTTTTTCCTAAAAATTAAAAAAGGCAATGAACTCCATTATAAAACAAGTACTTTTCTGTCGGTTAGGGCACATTGCATGACCAGAGAAAAAAAATGCCAGAGATCTAGCTACCGTGTACTTTATCTCTGATGAAACGGAAACGCTTTGATCTCTTGCGCTGAAGTTGAGGTTTCTTGTTTCTGCAACAAATTGCGTGCATTTTTTAAAATGTTCAATGGTTCTAATTCAGGAGTCAGATTGGATTAGTTGAAGAATGCAACTGCTTTGTGCTGTGTGCTATTATGTTCTGATAACTTGCTTTTTGTATGCAAAGCTCTTGTGTGCTCAACCACGGTTGCCATCTGACCAACGTGCACAACGGGTTCAGGAAGCTGCGGTTGGCAGCTTTTTTTCCCTGTGATCCCCTCTCCCACTCATGTATTATTGAGATAGATACATCGACCTTACATTTCAATAGCTGTACGCCAGGTTCAGTGCCATTAAGGTATTTACTCTTGACTGGTGAACATGCAGTTTGGTGCGCTATTAATACATTCTGCTTTCTTTTAACATATTGCTCTTCTTCCATTTATTCTTCGTCACTCGCATTTAACAATATTGCGCATCTGTTTGCCAATGCCTTCTGGTGCAGCTCAACATCAGCCGAGCGGTAAACACTTGAGCCAGGCTTGATTGAAGAATAACTGCATTATTACTTTTTTATTTCATGCGTTTAGCTGGCCGCCCTTTAACCTAAGCTTGCACAGCCTGATCTACAGAGAACTTTTAGTCGTTCTAACGAATTAAAAAGTACTGGAAGTTTAATGTGTTAAATATTCTGGTGTTCTTAACTTTTGCGCACAACCCGTTACTGTGTTACCCGTTACATATTATGACCTGGGCTGGTTTCTCTCAAGCCTTGGCAGTATATCCACTGTCCGCAATGCCAAGCAACTGCTCGGAAATCCCCGATAGGAAGAGGCATCACGACTTCCATAGAAATGTTGCTTGCGCGGATAAGCATGCAATTGTAGCGACACACACCTGAACGAAAGCAAGGACATTCAAGTAGGCGTATCCTAGTATATGAAGAACACGGGCGTCATTAATAACGGCTCCATCGCACTCAGCGTGGCAGTGCCCTGTCTAGGTATCGTGCCCGCAGGTGCTACTTTCCTGAGGAGTAGCCGTTCAGGGCTACTTCTGGAAGCGCACCGCTCTAAGGATATGCGTCCACACAAGAATTATTCTTATCGCGTGAACGGATGGACGCAAAAAATTTACTGCCACGACATACTACGCCGACGATGCCGGGAACGTGTTTTTAAAAGAAATCCGCATGTACAGTTTTCCCAGCGAACAATAAAAAAAATGGCAGTGGCTTAGCTCGGCTATGCCAGGATATGCGTAGCGAAAGTTAAGGCATTGCTTGATTAGCCTTGGTAAATCTTGATTGCAAGTCCAGGTTAGTCTGGTTTTTCTGACTAGTTTTTGTCACGTGGTTCGTCACGCGGTTGGTCACGTGACCAGTCACGTGGTTGGTCACGTGGTGCAATGCGACCATGGCGGGAATGCGAGCACGGCGAAACTGTGAGCTCGTGGCCAATGTAGCTTTTGCTACAAAAAAAGAAACCTAAAACCAGAACGTAGAAGGAAAAAGCCGCTTGAAATAAGCCTCGAGTCGTGCCATCCGGGAGTGGATAACTCGGTTTAGTCTGTCGGTTTAGTCTCGTCGCACCGAAGTGACGACTCGCGCGCCCGACCAAGTGCAAAGTCGATCGTCTGCGCCTAGCAACAAGGTTTTGACAGCACACTGCGAGCGCCCTCTCAAGGAGGACTTGGGTTGCGTGGCGGAGATCAGCTTACGCCGTGTCGTGGGAAGCTCAGCACTGCCGCTGCTGCTATGCTGAGTGCAGCCACTAAAAGCCCCTCGACCGGAGGGCGTTCCCGTATTGAAACCGGGGGTGACCGATGGCTCCCTCGTACTGGGTCTACCGCGCTCTGCAATGCATATTCCGGAGAGGAGGCAAGGGACCCGAAGGCGCAAACCTCATTGAGTTTCCGCTCCGTCACTTTTATCGGACCTTGCGTCACCCTATAGGCACTGGTAGGGCCACTGCGCGTCGAAAGCGGGAAGCGAATTCCTGGAAGAAAAAGCGCTGCTCAAATCAAAGTAGGAAGAAGGCGTGGAAAATAAATGTGCGGAAAGTGGATGACTTGGTAGAATTACTTCGTGAAAGACTCTATCGAGTTTCTGAGCAGCGTGAACAGAATTTATATAGAGTGTTGCGCCTAAGAATTTACACAATTCTTAAAAATAAGCTTTTTGAGTTAGAAGAGCGCTTTTTCGGCATTGCATTGTGAGCTGTGTAGTAAGTCAGAATACAACTAATACGTGCTAACTAGAAGGCTGGTTAGGTTCCTTAATTATTGAGAGGCATGTAGCCCACCGTAAGTAATATCTATATAAATATTTAGAATTTAAAAACCGCGGTAACCCTCGGCACTGTAGTGAGCAAATTTTGGCTGTTTCGACGAGTTGCACGCACTGGAGAGATTGCTTTGTCAGCAAGCTTCTCAAAAGCACTTGTATTTTGACTAGATATAGGCGGAATTTTTTGGGGACACAGCGCTGAGGGTAACCGCGGTTTAGAAATACTAAAATGTGATATGGTTATTACTTAAGGTGGCCTACACTCCTTTCAGTCTCTAAGGAGCTACAGTAATAGTTAAAAAAGTCAACTATTCACTACTAGTTACCCAGCCTGCTAGTTAGCACTTCTTAGCTGTATTCTGATGAACTGTGCCGCTGAAAATGCTATGCCGAAAAAAGCGCTTTTTTAACTCACAAAGTATACTTTTAAAATTTGTGCAGTCTTAGGTGAAACGCAGTCTATATGGGCTTCTTCTAACTGGACATCATTTGTAGTTGCATTAAAGACCTTCATTTCTAGACAGTTTTCAAAGGTATCGTGGAGCGCAGTGAAATTTGCCGACTTCAGGCCGCGCATAATCATTGCAGCTTCAGCTGCAAATATGAAAAACACCATCATTAAATTTATCCATGCCATCAGAACAAAAATGGTTTGGAATGATCTTCCTAACTCGATAATTTGTCTTATGCCGAAGATTTCAGAAAGCATCTAAGTATGCACTTACCTGCTTAGTATTGTGCAAAATGTTCTTGCTTTTTTCGCTGTATACTTCCTTTTCTGTTGTAAGCCGCCGCGGTGGCTGAGTGGTTACGGCACTCGGCTGCTGGCCCGAAAGACGCAGGTTCGATCCCGGCCGCGGCTGTCGAATTTCGATGGAGGCGAAATTCTAGAGGCCCGTGTAATGTGCGATGTCAGTGCACATTAAAGAACCCCAGGTGGTCGAAATTTCCGGAGCCCTTTACTACGGCGTCTCTCATAGCCTGAGTCACTTTGGGACGTTAAACCCCCATAAACCAAACCAAACCTTTTCTGTTGTATTTTGTTGACACTGTTTCGAATCTTCCAGTTAAATTTTTGCTCGTGTTTGTTCTCAATGACCAAATGTTTGTTTTTATTCCTTATTCCTTACGTGACCTAGTGCATATTATCTATACTGCATACGTCTGCCTTGTACCGCGTCCATGGTAATGTTAACCTATTTATACTAGTCTATAAGTATTTTTTCTTCGATTGTTCACCCGGGCCTGTGAGGTAGTAATAAATAAATAAATAAATAAATAAATAAATAAATAAATAAATGATTTTTATTTCTTAATATATGAGCATGATCAATTTATATCCTTCACGGAAGCCTTTATTATCGAGTCCGGACGAATTTTCTTGTAGTCGGACTTGGAGGCGCCCTAGCTGTCGAAGTCACAGCAGCTGGACAATGTTTCTAGTGCGCTAGCGCTGCTCACAGAGCAAAAAAGTGTGGTGGGGCTAACAAGTGCGCAGTCAGGAGGCCGGGCTTTGGTTTCCAAAGAAACAAGCTCAGCGACGGCGGCGTTTTTCTCTGCGCTACCGTGGCATAAGTAGCAGGTTACTGTGGAACGAGGGGAATTTTAGAAGGTGCCTATTCAGGTTTTGTGTTCAAGCAGTCTCTCATATGAGGGTGCTGGCAGGAAGGTCAAGGTAGGGTGCCTCAATTCCAGCGCCGCCGGGATGGAGACAACTTCAGCGGTGCCGCCATATTGAATCACAAAGGATCAGCGGCGCTAGCGTTTGTAACGGCGCCGTTTGTGCTTTAGGCGCGCTTCAAAGTGCTTTCACTTGAATGGCCTTTTGCAGCGAGAGCTACACTGGGCTACCAGTCGAGCATTTCGCGGTACATGGGAGAGGCCAGTTGGTATTCAATATGGCGGCGTCGCTTAAGTTGTCTCCACCCCGGCAGCGCTGGCATCGAGGCACCCTAGGTCAAGCAAGGCCGAGGTATAATCAAGGACGAGCATAAGCGACTATATTAGGTGGATGTGGTCGCTCAATTTTCTTTCACATCACCTAACAAGAGTCCTGTGTCCCGATGAAGTCGCACTCGCATTTGCTGATTTTGGTCATGTTGTTGGCGCATTTGTAAGAAATGAGCGCAAGCGTTGCCGGTTGAGAACCTGACTTCAAAAAGTAAAGCATCGCATCGCAAAAGACGCCAATTGAGAAAAGAGATTATAGAACCTAAGAAAATAGACCCCGAGAAATGGACGCAACCAATCTTACTATCAGCAACAGAGCAGACGTTTTCGACAGGCGCGAGGATAATGTGTGACGTAGATGACGGAAGTACTATCACTGTTTTCTTTGTGTTCTAGTGTTGCTGTGTGCATAGCGTACTTATTCGGCTACCTAGGCTCCCACCCAAGCTCCAGCGCTCAGCACTTTCCCGCTAAAAAGAGAGGGAAAGAGAGAGCTAAATGTCTCCTTTGGCTCTTGTGAAGCGTACCTGAGAACGAATATTAATTACATTTTTTTACAGCACTTCTCACTTGCCCTGAGGGTGGCTGTCGTTAAGTTGCACGGCTGCTTTATTTCGGGGTATTTGCGGAACATTTGTTCACGTGGGGAGACATTAGCGCTCTTCCAGAGCGTCATAATTTGACTGGCTTGATCACTGACTGACTGCTAGGATTATTAATTGAGGAATTCGTCATATGGTTGTATTGCGAGTATATCGGAGTATTTGTGAAGTATCAGTACACTTAGGCGTTCTTAAAAATATTATTATATTTTACAGTTAATTAACTTTTTGTTATTGCATTAAATATTCTACTGCCTAGATTGATTGATTGATTGATTGATTGATTGATTGACTGATTGATTGCTTCCGTCGTTAAGGTGCCCCCGTTATTAAAGCGTGGAGGCTGCTTGGTTTGCTGTTAGAGGCCATGCAGCGCGATTCTTTTTACACCGCCTCCATAGCACAGCTCAGGGGCGGGGGCGTTTGGTATGACATTTCTCAATGTCAAGGAACCCGAAGCGCTGATGGTGCAAAAGGTAATTTCACACTGCATAGCCCTGAGGCAAACTTCAGAGAATGTGTATTCCTAGGGTTCCGGCGATTTTCCCGAGTTAACCTGCAACACTAATCTCCTAAAATATACTAGCCCAAACTCCACACAATCCGAACGCCATTTCCTGCTGCTACATTATTTTTCTTTCTTCTTTCTGAGCCCACACTAATATATGTCCAAGTTTTTCTGTGCAACGTCGCCCATGCCTCTCCCTCCCTCTCAGTCCACGGCACAAACCTGCCTTACCGCACAGCGCACATTCGACGACGCAACCTAAACCACAGCTCGACAGCAGCGCGGGTACCAGCGCGTTCGTGAACACAAGATCGCTTGCCTGCGCTCGTGGCTTTGTTTGCGAGATGCTGTGATCCGCGCAGGCAAAGAGGACGTAACCAGCAGCCACGATTCCTTCAGAGCTTGTTTGTTCGTTTCCTGAATGCAGAGTATGCTTCCTCATTATTATGTTGGTTTGGGTACTTTTTGTTGTTTGCTTTGCTTTCAAATCGAGTGGCTGACCAAACGGCCCGGCGTGGACAGGCAGCATAAAGGACAACAATTAATCTTAACAACACGTGCTGGTTGTCCGAGCTGCGCGTTACGAAGACACCGCTTGTCGTGCCATCACGTGGCCCCTACACGGAGCAGAATGTTGGTGTAGTACGAATGCCAGCGCGCTTCTTGTGTGAGAGCAGAGCAGTGCGATCAACGAATAACTGATGGGGTGTTAACCATGTATGAGCGTCATTGCAAGCTGGACCTGACAGCAAGCAGGTGTTCATAATTGCATGTGGTTGCGTCGTCGTGTGCGCTAGCCTACTACGCTTGGCTTCTTTGTGTCTACGCAGCGAGTGAGAGATTGTTGCCTTAGCACCGATCTGTCTGGATAGCAATGCTTGCGTTCAGCTTTGCGCCTATTTCCTTGAAGTCGGCTTGAAGAATTAGGACTATGCCTGCTTGTAATCAGTTTAAATCAAGGCTGTTGTTTTTTCTCGTGTTACGACGTTTTTGTGTGAAGGAAACTTAAGTTCGCCACTTTACGTTTGTCAATAGATTTCAAAATGCTCCACTAATGCGCTGCCACTTACGACCTCCCGGTGACTCCCGTCCTCTCAGCCGTTGAAAGAACGGACGAACTAGATTGTAGACTTGCAATACGAGGACTGGGTGAAAGGTCATATTCAGGGCATGGCAAATGAAGGGCTTACAATAAGGTACAACTTAAAACAGTTAACAAATACCATAAACCAAGAAGGAGATTTGGAAACGCACGGAAGACAAAGTTTTCCATGTGCCTAGTGCACATTGGGGTTGGCAGTTTGCGGCTTGTAATCTCGGGTAATGATTACTGCAGTAAGTAGGAGGCAGGGTAAGTATGGAGATATCTGGCATGCTCTGCTACTATACAAAAGATGTTAAATATTAGAGAATACTAGCCTGAAGCATCGCAGAGGGTAGAACGAGTGGAACTGTTGGAATTTACCAATAAGCATTGAATAAGCAACACAAGGAAGCATTATGTGGAGAGGATTTGGTAAATAACTAAATTACAGAGGAGGTTGGAAAGCTCTAGCAGCAAATACAGAAACTAGATGTGCTATCGGACAGAAAAGTTTTTAAGACACGTGAAAAGAGATGCAGACTTATATGTCCCTGGTCTGCCCATCATTATTTTAGTGCCCCGCGTCAGAACAAGTGATGCCGGCTTTCAATTCCGCATGCGGGGCCACGAGCCACCTGTTGACAACAGAGCTTTCAGTGCTGGCCGTAGCTGACGCGTCCCTTGTATTTTCTCCTCCCGCATTGATAATCAGTTAAAAGTAAGGATACCACATGATAAGCAATTTGCATAAGACAGTGTACTAAATGGCACAGTTGCCAAAAAAAGAAATAGGAGTGGTAATGTTAGGAGTAGTACGTGGCTTCGAGTTTATGTGAATTCTGGTTCCGAAATGTACATAGGTGGTGTTTTAATTGTTGTAGTCAAATACGAAACATCCCTATTCATTCTCCCGCGTTCTTTTTTCTTTTTTGCTGCTCTTTAAAGGGCGCTTTCAGGTGAAGGTTCTTTGAGGCGGAGCCAGAAATCTCAGAAAGGCGTTTTTCATGATTGAAGGGTTCGGTCATTCAATGAACTTGCACTGCGGTACAGTTGGTTACGATCTTACTGCCGAAGCAGTGAGATCGTCGGCTATTGCGGCATAATAGGCAAACCAAAAGCCATCATCGAGAGCCCATGCTGCCAGAAAACATTCTTTCTGGCCCTTTCCCGATAGGCTCGAAGATGGTGATGTTCGGGATAACTATCCCGGAAGACATAAGATAGCGACAAAACCCTTTGAATTTTTTCGTCGGCAGTTACCGCTATTATATGACCTTTAACATGGTGGTGGCCGACCACGCCAACCCTCGCTACCCTGAGCGTTTCGATATTTATGCCGAGACTTGCGAAGCCTGGCGAGGTAGCATTGTTTCTTGGTAAGCCGAAGCAATAAGATTGTCAACTACTGGTGCATCATAGGCAAACAAAATACCATTATCGAGAGCTCATGCTGCCAGAGGACATATTTCTTGCTTTTTCTCGACAGAGTCGAAGATGGTGATGTTCAGGATATCTATCTCGGAAGACATAAGATGGCCACAAAACCCTTCTAAGTTTTTCGTCGGCAGTTACGCTATTGCGACCTTTGGCATGGCCGCCAGGCCGACCACACCAACTCTCGTTACCCTGAGCGTTTCGATGTTTATACCGAGACCTGCGAAACATGGCGAGGTAGGATTGCTTCTTGCTAAGCCTTTTAACAACCTGAGCCCATGCATGCGCAAAACCCTCGCGAAGAAGTTCGGAGAGGCGTGACACCTGACGAAGTATTGTTCGCAAGTTCCTGCACAAAGCACCGGTAGAACGCGCGCCTGCCGTATCTGTGTAATGAGTCTTCGAAGTATTGACCAGAGAGTGCGTCCGCACCGCGACCGCACTCACCGGGCGCGCACCTTCCCCGGGCCTGCGTCAACAGATTAACGCTGATGCAATGCATGTCGGATTAGAGTTAATCTGCGCTAACTAGCAGTTCGACGCGTTGAAGAACAATCTGAACGAGTGCGCCCTACTGCAGGTTTTAACATTGCTTAAGTTGAATCTTCCAAGATGACTATTCGTATAGTTAGTTAGTTTCGGATTAGATCGATGATTAAAGTACAACCGTGCGCTTTGGTCAGGTCACCTCGTTCATTAGCAGTGAATAACTTTCAGCCGAGCTCCTCCGTATAATCTTGGTGTTTCTTATCGAAATGGCTAGTACATACCACCAGCACGAACCGAGGGGGGAGAGGGGAGGGTCACAACTTATTAGCTTGTTTCGCGTGCCTTAATCTGTGCTACACTCTCTCGCTTGGCCGGACACTGCCATGAGTAGGCCTGAACAAGGTGTGCACACCGAATGGAACCGTCGAGAAAGCATGGAAAAAATTAAAATTAATTACAAGCAATGGCCACCAATTCATCGCTGGAATTCGCTCAAGTCTAAGCTCTTAGCTAGCATTTCGCTGAAGCTGCTGCTCAGCGTAATGGAATTCCAAGTTACATCTTGGTCTTTTCATTCCAAGATTTTCTTAGTGGATGGATTCCCGAGTGCCAAATGTAATGGCCTTCAAATATGGTTGCTGATCGCCAGCGGAGATGGAGCGGAATCACTTGCAAAAGCAAGAAGGAAGAAGCGGATAGATATGCCAACATTTTAGAGAAATGGCTTGATAAAGCTCTCCTGAGACATCATGGGTTCAGATATATCCTGAACATTTTTGTTTTGTCTTGCCACCGACATCATACCCTTATAGCTGTTGATAGAAGCTCTAGGGAGCGAAATTAGACCCGAAAGAAAAAAATTATTACGCAAGCAAAAGGCCAGTTACTTGATTGCGCAAAGAGTGAACTGAACGTCAAGTTTATAAGAAGAATTAGGCCTTCGTTCATTTTGCCGCCCAACCTGGACTAGCTACCTAAAAGGACCAAATACTAATTTTTGCTAATTGACGACATGTCGAGTTATCTTATTTTTGCGCCGCTAACAAAATCTAGATATTGGATTTTGATTGCAAGCACATTAGATAGCGTGAGGGGGAGGTGATACTTATTTTCCTCCATTCGTTCATAACATGATCATTAAAGGATTAAACGTAGAGGTGGCCGAGTTAGTTCAGCACGGATAACGTTCTGAACGAGTTCGCCCAACATAACGTGTTAAGAAAATTCACATATAATTATTTCGAGAATGAACATTGCAGCAAATTTCTGCAACGTATTTTTGTCAAAGCTCAATGCCGCCGGCACGCGGATTTATCACTCGAGGTACGACCAGATTTGTCTAGAATGGTCGCACCATGGAGCGTATTCTACGCTTTTCGAGGCTATTGTGATTACTTTGCACGCCGTATCTGTAAAATTAATTGTAAGCTTTAAATTGAGCCTGGCCGAGAGCGGCAGGCGTTCTGTACTTCGACGAGTGCCGAGCGCGCTTGTTGCTATCGCCGTTGCCTCCAAGTTCACTTCTTTGTCGGCTCCGATCAGCACAATGAGGACTTCATTCCAGTACCACGTTAGTCGACTTGTATGTTGTCTAGCGCGGCAATATGTCCGATGATTCGCGCTTTCACGGCATTTGGCTGTTTGGTGCTGACTGCATTATGAAAGTTAGAAAAGGTGCACTGTTAACAGGTAACGCTCCGAAGCCTACATATGAGGAGCAGTACCGCGACGGTGGCTATCAGCGAGCGAGAAAAAAAAAAAAAAGGTACCCTCGGCAATTTTGCCCGTTAACAAGCTGAATGTGTCACACGGTGACAGATGCGTGTATTATTTCGTTGGCTATATTAACTGATGACCACCTCTTGGTTGCGGTTTTTATCCCTCGCCTATGTAGCCACGTTTTCTTGCTTTTGCCTACCAGTTTTTTCCTTGGCTATTTTAATTTCTCTTCTCAGGATAGCTGTGTACACCTTATAGATTTTATTCAATTCACCGTTCTCTCTAAACATGCGATGCGACTAAATCTAGTATCTGGTGACTGTACAGACTCCCTTCACCCTTTCCCACCCGACCCTACCCCTTCCTTTCTGCCTAAATAGACCAAAAGAGCATCATGTTGTTATTTAACCTTGGTTCCCTTCCACTGTTGTCGCTTTATTTTTGGCTGGTACGTTCGTTGCTCTGCACCAACTCAGCGATAGACCCTTCTTCATATGTGCTGCCCTCGAAACTAACTCAATAGATGCATTTTTATTTTCTCTTGTACCGTGTCTCAATATCTTCGCCGCTCTAACATTCATCAGTCAGGGCTCTTGTGCAGACATCCGCAGCCACTTTATCGCACACGAGGGCGGGCCCCAGAGTTTCGGCTATAATTGAATAATGCGCCTTGTTCTTTCAACTGTAAGCACGTCAGCAACAGTGTGCGGAGTCCTCTTTTGATTTTTCTTTAATGTAGTGTTGATATGAAGCTCGCAAAGCCTCGCGCAAATTCATTCCAGTTTCGTCAAAAAACAAAAAAAATATTCCAAAGATATAACTAAAACCAGGAATTTCGAACCGAGATATGTAAAGGGACTTCCACGGGCCTCCGCTGTTACCCATTCCACTGTTTACATCATAACACGAGCTCGATGTAAGCCACGACAGCGGATCAGAGATGGACTGCGTAGGAATGGTAAAACGGACAAATGAGGATGGCGGCATGGTGAATAGTAAGAATAAAATCAATATTTACGTTAAGATATGCAGACTGCCTCCCTGTCAAGGTAGCTCTCTAAGTGTAGTGCTACACACGCTGTTCGGGATTATAAGTTGCTCACTGATTAACTTGATCCTCGGCTTGCAGTCGAACACAGAGCGGCGAGATAGCGAGATGCAAGCACGAAGAAAAGCTTCTTATACCAAATCCTCGTGTAATGGATGGCTCATAATCCGGGGGCGTTGCCTTATTTTACATCCAGTCGGCCTTTTGTTCAAATGGCGGGAGCAGGCAAGAAAACAATGGGCTTTCGGTGCAGTTCTAAGAAGGACGCGAAATTGGAAAGGACACGGGGAAGAAGGATTTTGGCAGGAGTGTTTCGGCTCGAAGTACACTGGTCGGAAAGCTGTCTTTTCTCGAAAGACTTGGCAACGATTAGGAACAGGTCGATTTGACGAGGTTCAACAAGCCATACGACGCAAAAGTGGAAGGTGCATTTGTTGTTTTAGTTTCGACCGTTAAATCTGCCTCTATATTTGCAATATCATGTCGCAATAAGGTAAAGGAAAGTGTTGTCATATTTAATAAAGCAAGAAAAAAAAAGGAAAAAGAATGGACATCTTTTCTTTTATGGGGTTCAACGTGCCAAAGCGACTCAGGCTATCAGATACGCCGTAGTGAAGGGCTCAGGTAATTTCTACCACCTGTTTTTTTTTTCAACTTGCACTGACTTATTTTTATTTTTATTTATTTTATTTAACAATACTGTTAACCCTCAAGCGAGGGTCCTTACAGGGAGGGTATGAAAACTTCGTAGAAAATAGAATTATTCACAATCACTAAATACATCAGCAGAAAACAGTACATTCGTTCAAGCATCAAATAGCACTTTCAAGCAGATGGTCATCCAGAGATCGCTCAAATTCATGCAGATCATTCTGTTCTACAACACTCATTGGCAAGTCATTCCACATTTCAATTACATGGGGGAAGAAGGAATTTCTGAAAGCTTCACTATGGGCGTAGTACGGCTGAATTATCCGACTATGATTTGTTCTAGAACTCCGTTTGCCTGGCGCTTGTATGTATGTTTCCTTTTGAATGTTTACCTGTCCTTGGAGCATCTGGAGTAGTAGCTTTAGGCGATTTTTTTTCTCTACGTATTTCTAATGAATCCAGGTTACAGGAAGAAAGCATATCTGTAGCTGAGTCTGTCCTTCGATATCGGCAGCAAATAAAGCGTACTGCGTACCTCTGAACTCTTTCTAATTGTTTCTTTAAATAATTCTGTTTAGGACTCCATACTACGGACGCATACTCAAGGATTGGCCTCACAAAAGCTTTATATGCAATTAGTCTTACATCTCGTGTAGCATTCTCCCATTTTTTTCTCAAAAAACATAACCTCTGGTGTGCTTTAGAGCACACCTCTTCTATATGTGTGCCCCAATTTAAATTTTGTGTTATTGTCATTCCTAGATACTTAAACTGAGTTACGTTTACCAAACACTTGTCACCAATGAAATATGGGAACGAAAGAAGAGATTTCTTCGTTGTAATGTGCATGTACGTTGATTTCGAATAATTTATTTCCATGTTCCATTTTTTGCACCATTCGCTTAATGCCTGTAAAGAGTTGTTAATTCTAAGCTGGTCTTCCGTGTTTCTAACTGTGGAATAAATTAAACAGTCATATGCGAATAGCTTCAGTCGTACATCTGGTTCCATGACAGCAGAGATATCATTAATATACACCAAAAATAACAACGGTCCCAGAACAGAACCCTGTGGAACTCCTGAAAGAACTGCTAGTGAGGCGGACACATGACCATCCATTTTGACCACCTGGTTACGATTTCCTAAGTACGCTTTAATTCATTTTACAATATTCATATTAATTCCAGCTCTTTCCAGTTTAAAAACTAATTTATTGTGTGGCACCTTATCAAAAGCTTTGGCAAAATTAAAGTGGCTTGCGTTCGTATATAACCAATTTAAGCGTTATTATATCAGTTGTATACAATTTTACAATCAATTGTGTCATCAATTGCATGCAAATGTAAAATCAATGACCTCTGTGATGAGGACCGAAAGCACATTCCCTAGCATCCGCGTCTTAGCCTAACTGTGTAACGTCCCCCCTCTCAATTGATCAATTAGCTATCGTTCTCATCGGGAATTCGCCATTAGTACAGTACTACTGAAGTTTATATCGCAGTGCCTTAGCACCTCTTGTCACAAAAAGCAATAGGAGGAATGATCCAAGTGTAGCACTGCGTCGTTTGAATGCTCTCTCATGCTGTCCTGAAGCTTCGTCTTGTTTGTTTCGTCTTGAGGCATCCTGCACAACAGGCATTCAAGACGTTTTTACGAAGTTGCGAAGTGAGGGAACCTCTTCACAGCTGCATCCGCGAAAACTTACCACCCTCTGAGTCCTCTGTGCACCGAGTTTTTCTGAGCGCGTTAACACGACACAAAACGCAAGTGGCGTGTTTCAGAGCAAAAAATAAGCACATGAGTAGCAGCGGCCATGGCGTCATCCGCGGAGACTCAGCGCCGCCGCCATTGACGGCGACGGCTTTTCCGGGGTACGTGACAACCCAGTAATTAAAACGAGCGGGCATAATTGCCTGAGAACAAAACGTGCTGGCTTCCCTCCTGGGCGTGGTTTAATTGATCGCCGGGCGCCGACCTTTCAGCAGGCGGGGTGTCTCCTCGGTTCGTGGATGAGCGGCCAGAAACGGTCTCAACCTCATTTTGTGCGGCCGAAATCTTCGTGGCCAAGCTGTAAAACAGACAAAAGCTTTCTCGGAAACTGGGAAGACATTGTTCCGCGATAAATATTAGTTTGTAATAGTTCGTGAATGTTAGTTTGTCAACAAAAAAAAAAGAAATTGAGGAGACGTGGCCGTAATAACTTCTTCACTGATGGTAGAGGGAAGGAGGGCCTGAAATATGCCACTGCCTGAAAAGAAGACAGGCGAGGTATAACGTGGCGGGATGCCATAGATTACGTAAAGGATAGATCGTCTAAAGGACGCAAAAAAAATGATACAGAGTTTGTCGCGGGAAGAATGCATCTAAAGAACCCGCTGAAGAGGGCGCTCCAAAGTGCTTGCCAAGAAAGTTGTGCACGAGCCGGCCTAGTCTGGCGTAATTTTCCGACCGCTTTGAAATTAAGATATCTGCCATGCGTCATTATGGTTAATGCGCTTACGGATTCGGGCATCGTTGTTAGCGTTCACATTGTATTGGCAGATTCGCTAGTGGCGACGAGAGAACACCACTTGGGCCATTTGGTGAACTGAACATGCGGCATGCATTAGGTAACAGCGTTGGGCAGATTGTTGGATCGTATAGAGCGCCCTGTGAGTGTAGCATCTTTTTTGCTCTGTTTATAATCGGTGTTTTCCGTCATGTGTCACGGGATGTCACCTGACCTGCCTGTGACCGAAATTCAGGCGAGTGGCAATCTGTTGGTGAGTCAGCGCGTTAAGTATACATTAAAAGCTAGCAATACATTTTGACGCAAATTATGTTTAACCAGCCAGGTCACCAGCGCTTTCCGACGCTTCTTCGTTAGGAGTACTCTCAGGGTGTAGAATTTATCTACGTCAGTGTGGCTTAAAGAAAAAAAAGGAACTATTGAGTAGTATATCTCTTATACATCTTCGATTGCGCTGGTTAAATGCGAATTCAAAAAGCGACTCTAAGGGTGTTTTGTGCGTACTTGCTTCCGTCTTGGTCTTGCGAGTAGCCCTGGCCATATACTGAACAACCGCCGTGTCAGGTTTACTGCCCTCAAACACCGCAGCGGTGGCCTAGAGGTTTGAGCATCCACCTCGCATGCGGCAGGTGCGTGGTTCGAACGCCAATGCTGCTGGGCGGTCATCGGTGATACATGGGTGCAAGCTTTCCCCTGGCCTGAGGCTCGGCTTCTTTATGGCGAAATGCTTCTTGCCTTTCACTCCTGCTAGAGTAGACGAAAACATCTTATGCCATGGCGTCGCAAAAAATTATCATTATCATCATCGGCGCTTGAAACTCTTGGGAGTCAGTTCCTGTCGTTTCCGGTTTCGGCCGTCAAGCCGAAGCTGACGTCGCCGCACGCCTCGGGGCTTCCCAGTGCCGACCGCCCGCGTGCTATATGTCACTGTGGCGCCAGGAAAATGGTTTTTCCAAAGCAGACACACATGGGAATAGGCTGTTGGAACGCCGAACGGTAATTTTTGCAGACGGCTACGTATACATGCGAAGCAATGTAAATGAGTTGGTGTCAATTAACGCCGCGTTCGTTCCAACTAGTTCGAGACACTCGCCGTATGCATACGCTATACGCCCTCTGCTCTTTCCCCCTTCCACTATAACTCCTCTACGTTTCTACCTTCGCTCCTTCCAGCGCGTGTGCGAACTTTGCATGTTGACAGCCACAACGACTGCGCAAAGACCGGGTACCTTTATACCTTAAGAGCTAGCGCTCTAAAAAATTCCGGCGAAAAACGGCCAGCTGCGCCCCTAAGGTCAATGGCCAGCGCGTGGTCGTAGCGAGTGTGTACGTCTCGCCCAGTTTTCGTTGCTATTATATAAAGAACTTCATCGTCAAGGCTTTCGTGCACTACAGCCGACATAACGTAGAGATTAGGAACCCATCAGTCACGCCCTGGGTAGAGTGTACCGCCGACGCCGGTACGGCCAAGTGGTTCGTCTAGTTTATCGACCCTCTACTGGGCGCCAGAGCGGCCAATAGCCCGCTCTAGCTAACCACCAGAGGTGTCACATGCATCACCTAACTATTGCACTGAAAAGTTAGGTTTTGTTTGGTTTATGGGGGTTTAACGTCCTGAAGTGACTCACGCAATGAGGGCCGCCATAGTGGTGGCCTCCAGAAATTTAACCTCCTGGGGTCCTTTCAGGTGCACTGACATCGCACAGTACACTGGCCTCTGGAATTTCGCCTCCATTGAAATTCGACCGCCGCGGCCGTAATCATGACCGCGTCTTTCGGGTCAGCAGCCGAGCGCCATAACCACTGTGCCACCGCTGCGGCTCTTAACCAGAAAAGCTAACGTTCACTTTGTGGCCAGCATGTCCCACTGTCACCACATGTCTTTACTGGGAATAGTCAGTGATAGGTACATAAAATATAATAACAGCAAATAACTCTTGTTCATCTAACTAGCAACAACTGGTACCTTATTCAGCTGCTGAAATTTTTCAGAATAGCCTATGCTACTCTGGACTCACTTATGTACACTGCATGCCTGGTGCGCAGTGCTTCCTGCATGCACCATGGAACTGTTCTGTGTGCCTATCTGTGGAAGTGCAAGCCACGCGTAGTATGTGCGGCAGTGCAAAATGTTTACATAGCTTCCTTCTTGTAAAATTTACGCTCCAGATGGCTGTTGTATAGAGACGAGAAAATGAAGCCATTTTGCACAACCGTTTAATGTAAGCTGCCGGCTTATGACGTCGTGTACAACAAATTACCTCTTTATATGTATATATACAGTGCTGTTACATTCGGGCCCTGGAAACACTCAACTTTTGCTTATGTGTGCACACGCGCTTTTTAATGCAAAACATGCACAACATGGTCCCGCCCTTTTGTATAAAAGAATATTCCTGCCCTATAGAACGGGCGCAAGACGGGTGAATGGCCACTGCAGCGCCTAAACAGGCGTGCTTGGTCATCTGACACATCTTAAAGTTACAACAAACGTAGCTATTCCATGCAATTTGAATCACGGTCTTCGCGATAATGGTCTGGTTGACTTGAAGTTCAGTGAATAGTCTTCTAAATGTTCGAGCATCAGCATCATCGCTGGAAATCACAACAGGGTGGCAAAGATGGCATGGGGCAGGGACTTGGACATGCTCACGCATCAGCGGGGTGTCTTTTAGATGGCGAACAACTCGCACTGTCAGAGCAGAGTACGACGACTCAGTAAAAAAAAAAAAACACTGCTTCTTGCCCTCGAAGTACCACAGGAAAGAACGCGCCATTGTTTCCCTTTTGCTGTACTCTAGGGAGATTAACATAGTAATCCGCGAGCTGCCATTGGGTGAGAAATGGTCCAGGGTACTTACTCAAGACGACGCACAATACCTTTCCCTCTTGGCACCGCAGTTCTTATCGGGGATGAACACAGCGGACTGTCAAAGCAGATGACAATGACTTTGCACAAAACCTAATGATTTCCTTTTGCCCCGAAACACCAAAAAGTAAATATTTTCACATGAAAGAATGCACCACGGTGTCCCTATTTCTATGTTCACGAGAGGTTAACAACAAAATTGCTAAGTAGCCTTTGGGTGTAGGAAAGAATAGGGGCAGTACAGCATTCTTAACTCCTTTTACATAGGACTCCCGGCTTTCGTTGTGACCGCTCCACTGGAACTGCCTCCGGCATGAACGTATGGGCTGTTGCCTTACTTTGTAAAGCACATAAGCATGTATGGCGCCAAAGAAGTTCGAAACAACTGTCTCTTCTTTATTCGCAGCTTATTATAAATTAATACGACTACGGACTAGGTGGCATGCTTGAACAGCATTGACGTTATACCAGACAGAACCTCTCAGATCCAAAAATTAAACGTGTTCATTCAGAAAGCGGTTAAGCCTAAACATCAAGCCCATGTCAAAAATATTGATTACTTGACATGCTCAGTATTTACTTCTAAACATTATAGCATAAAAACCAAGGTAAGAATCAACACAGAAGCAAAAAAGCGTTGGCGGGTATTCTGTGTGACCGATAAAAAACTGATGTACAGCACGAAGCTTTGTAATTTGACTAGTATCCACTTTCAGCAACAATCACGTTTTATGTTTGTGTCTTGTTACTGGGTACCACACAAAATATCCTCATTCACTTCGTACCTTGCACAGTATCTCTGACTTTTCCAGCGACAATCGAAAGACGAGCCAGCAGACACTAACGACAAAGTACAGTTTGGGAAGAAGCTTCCCTTCGTTCATCGTAGAACGCACCAAACACCACGGTTCGAATCCCTGCGCAGTCAGCTGTTCACCATTGTCTTCTCACTCGGCACTCTAAACATGCAACACATCGCATAATTACACTGCGTCTTTGCGAGTGTACACCACGGCGCCAAGTGTCCACTTCGAGCCGTTGAGGTGCCCATCATTTCGTCATATATCCACATACCCTGCAGGCGCCTTTCATAAATTCACGTTTTCCTGGCCTCTCTGGATGCCATCACAGCCTCTCATAACCAGGTCCATTGTTTTAGGATACCAGCGAAGCCTCGTCGTGTAATCTCTGTGGGTCGTGAATCGCTGCTGTCGTGAATGACGCCATTTAAGGAGATAATTCCTTTAATGCTCCTTTCTTGAATGACACCGTTTGAAGAGATAACTCTAACTCAGACATTTTGATGTTCACAACATTTTTTTTAGTGCTAGCCAGGCACAGACTTTACGCCCTTCATTTTCTTGTCCACCATGCTGGAAGGCATACACGTACTTCAATAGTTTTGAGGTCTCCACCTTGTCTTCAAGTGTCCGCCCTCGAGCTATCACTGCCAAGACACGGCACGCAGCACACGGTGGCGTCGGTGTCCGGCTTTTGCCAACAGGGTCACGTGACGTAAGTGGCCGAGCGTCCCATGCTGACGCTCGTGGTGCGTGTCCGGCTCATGCGCACGGTGGCCCCGCGCCAAGGGGTCGCCGTGCCCGGATGGACGCATCCCAGCAGGGCCTCGCGGAAGGAGCCGCGGAACGAGCGCGACATGAAGCCATACACGAGGGGGTTGACGCAGCTGTTCAGGTACGACAGAAGGTGGAAGCATGTGCGCAGCGGTTTCAGGTAGGAGTAGTTGAGCGTCGAGACGCCTCCGAAGGCAGTCAGAACGTTCAGGATCAGAATGGGCGCCCAGCAGAGCACGAACAGGGACACCACCAGGATCAGCATCTTGATGACCTGCCGTAGAGCAAACAGAAGTCAAATATTAGTCACGTCATGGACCGGCACGTCAGCAATGCGGTTGCGTGTCCAGCAACTCAGCCAATGTGATCCGCCATGTAGCCAGTAGCTTTGATGACATATAAATATCTGACCTGAAAAGTTCATTGACGTACAGCCTTGGTCAAAAGTCTTAAGGCCAAATGCTTTTCTCTTCAGCTGCATAACAGAGCCATTACGGCACTATCAAAAGCCCAATGGCCTTGAAATGCCAGCAGAAGGTTTCTTCTTGCGGTAGAGAAGCTTCCTGCTTCACTTGTGTTTTGAATGATCCGCTACACGGAACATTCTATAGAACATTCATTTCGCTGCAGCTAAACGGTCTGGCCTTATGATTTTTGACCAAGACTGTACGTCTCACAAACATTTGTTCTCATGGGCATTACAAAGAAAGCGAAAATTGCTAAAAACCTGCTGATTAACCTTGGCAAACGCGCGCGTCCAAGAGTTTAAAAAAATGTTTCCACAAGCTGAACAGAGAAACGCAATATTGAGCTTATATTAATAGAAAAAAAAGCAGTATTCAGCATGATAACCGAAAAAAATACAGAAGGCATGACTCGCGCGGGGAATCCTGTTTGTGTAAGATATCATATATAGTACCTACAACCGCGTGCAAGCGCAGTGACGTCCTCCCATGTGCGAACACTAACACTTACACATATCGCACACCACTGTGTTCACAAGTGCTTAAAAGAAAGGCGCTTGGAAAGATCTTTCACGATTGATCTCATACGCTTTCATATGTCCTGTGCACTACCGCAAGGAGTTCTTGCCGTTCCCTCAACGCTGCAGCATTGTGAGGCAAGCGTTTTCTAACATGGAACGACCGGATGTCGTCCTGACGATCTGCGCTTCAACACAACTGCAGAATTGTAAGGAACGTGAAGACCAATCACCTGCCGAACTGTGTCCTCGTCTGCGCGTGACGGCTTGAGACTTGACGGGTCTCCGTTGGGCGCGAAGCTGGTCTTCTTCTTGGGCTTCTGCTCGGTCATCTCGGTGGCAACACTGCAGGACGGCGTAGGAAAACGCTTTTCATGCTAATATCTCTGGCTAAATGCAGCACTACCGGAGGTATTTGAATGCAATGTTTTATTAGTGCTTCACTCCACGAGTGTCGTTCGTAACCCGACAATAAACTCTTGGCGATGCGTTAGCAGCCAAACGTCCGTTAAATTTGTGGCCGACACAATAGGGTTCATTATGTCCGAAGTCAACACACTAAGTTCGTTACGTCCTAGATACAGACACGAAAGTTGTTTGCATATAATATCACACAGGAAGGTTCACTATATCCGAGGCTAACGCTAGAAAGTTCGTTATATCCGAGGTGCCATACTTAAGTTCCGTATATCCGAGGTTGACACACTAACGTTCGCTATATGCGAGGTGGTACACTGAATTTCGTTTTATCCTAGAAACGTTTGGCCGTAGCCCTTTCATTGGCTGCCGGCATACGGAAGTCTCCATTTCCGCTTGCACTGACCTTTAGTATGCTAACGCACTAACCGAAGTAAGCAGTCAACGAGCGTACAAAAGAATTTATTTTCGTTAAAATGAAATAAACCTATACTTGTCTGCCATCCTGATCCGGATAAAGAACTGACAGCCACAAATATCTCGATACCAATCTCTCCCACCTAGGGCGCAGCGAAATGCATGCAAGTCTTTTTTCTTGCGTTCTTGAGCGCAGGTCGGAGTATAATTCTCTGAGATAATGGAAGGTATTATGTCGGAAAAAAAGTTGTATTATAATCTTAAATGACTAGTGATCTCAACATAGCGCATCCATCTAGAGTCAGATATTGTCACGTTCACATAAAAAACAATATCTCGCTGTTCCTAATCTTTTCTTACACTGCTGAGAAGATGCACTTGAAGCACGGCAAGTTCCACTGATTGCGTAGCCGCAGGATCTATAAGAAGCAAAATATAATTAGTACTGAAGACCGAAAGTCCCTGCACTTCTATCAGTGGATTAAAACCATGCATGGCCGCATTTGTACGGAACACGTTTTAACTTGCCAAGGCCTTCATTCCAGGTATGTCAACAGGCTAATTTGGTAACTGAAACCCGAATTCAAATTCAGCCTTAGTTGTTTCGTACCGTCTGTCTCTGGAAATCAAGCCCGCCATGTCAGGCGAACAATCATTTCTACCCCAGCTACCTATTTCCACGCGCACTGCTCGCTTTGTGATTCACACAGCGTAGGCATGTGACCTAGGCTTGTGTCGTAGGCATGTTGCATAAGCTTGTGACGTAGACATGTTGCATAGGCGCGTGACGTTGTGACGTAAGAAATGGACTCACGCGGTGCCCGTGGTGAGGCTGGCCCTCTCCCGCACCACCATCCACAATTGGGCGCATATCTTGGCGTAGGCGTAGCCCATGACCAGGGTGGGTATGCAGAACACCAGGATGAGCATGTAGATCTCGAAGGAGCGCCACGCGCCTGGACTGGCTTCGTCGCGCATGCACCAGTAGGCACGCCGCCGCAGACCCATCTCCACGTGCACCTTCGGGGGGATGCAAGAGACAATGCAACTGGGTTTTTTATCAAGCAACTTTCAGAGGTTGCTTCATAATGAACTAATCACGCGCGCAACCTGTACGCATTTCTTATTGTGTAAATGGTTTGTGTACATTACCTCTCTCTCTGTCCTCTGTTCCTGTCCCTTCATCTCTTTCATTTCATTTCTCCATTCTGCCTGCTATCCTTTATTTCCACTGCCCCAACTCAGGTGCTTCAGTATCGGTGGCAGATGCCAGGGCTAGCAAAAATCTTTTCCTTCCTTTTTATTATTATCTTAATAAATAACTACTACTACTACTAACTTTCAGAGGCATTACGCCTGCACGATACTGTGGCAACGCAGGTTCTTGGGATGTACAGATATAATTGTTTTGCTTAATTAATTTTCAGTGTTCCCTTAGAACACTGAGAACACATTCTTCCCAAGTGATGAAGATGGTCTGCGTTTTATTCACGCTTTAACTGTTACACTCGCGCTAACTTTGCGGTCCATTGGTTTTCTCTGTTCAAGTATTCAGTCATCACTCACAAACACTTATGAAAAATGTTTATAAAGTCGCATACAACTTAAGTCTCTAGTGAAGCCCCGTTCACAGTCAGGACCGCCGCACAGAATTTCTGCACGTTAAAAATGCAGTCCTTAGTTAAAACTTTTCTTGTTACCCATACAAGAAACGAAGCACGCGAAAAAAATTATAAGCTGTATATTTTTGATACCTGGTTTGCTTAATATATTGTAACGTGGTGGTGACGTTGAAGAACCCAGTAGCAATATTGTGAAAGACAAAACTAACTTTTATTGGGCGAACCTGTGCCGACAAAAAGAGGCTACACTTACAGCACAACGGTAGCGGCGAACACGGTCGACGATCGTCGAAAATCTGATCCACGGGTCAAGCGCGTCGGCTGTTATATAGCAGTCGTCGAATGTTCCAGACTAATCGTTGGGACCCGCGTGCCTTCCACAAAGTTCTACACCATTCGCGTCGGGCGATGAAGTCAGATAACATAAGGTTCGGCTACAACAGACAGCGAATAGAAGCATCGATGACTTGCCAGAAACTTCGGATAGATGCAGGCGCGTCCCGCGCTGTGCGATAACACTTGTTAGGCGGCGAAACGTGGTCGCCCGATAAAGATAAGTACACGTGTCAATATTCAAGAATAAATAAAATTCTGATTTCGTTTACTTTTGTGGTTGGTCAACAGACTACATACATACATACAGGATGCCGCGGACCATGACTCAGTGTTAACAGCTGCTGTTTTTTTTTTTTCAAGTTGCATTCTACTATAGATAGTCCAGTGATGTGACGGCCTTTCCGTTTCAAAACCTATCGAATTCGTGCCGGGCGTTCGCTGCCTCCCTCACCTGCACGAAGATGATGGGTAGCGCTGTGAGGAATGCTGCTATCCAGATGAAGATGATCACCCTCCGAGCCTGGCTGAAAGTGCACAGGTAACGGGACCGAACCGGATGGATCACCGCGTAGTATCTGGAATGACGATCAGGAAGGCGAGAGAGGGGGGAGTGGAAGGTAAATATGAGACTGCTGCTCGCTAGCATGTGGGTGACTCTTACAACGAAAAAGTCGTCGAGACTAATTCTACAAAAATAGAATTGCACTGCACAAAATATTCCGTCACCTATTGGTATACGCTTCAGGTATGCCAGTCACAGTTTGTCCTTTGCCTTACACACTCTGTTATTTGATATTATTCTTTTTTAAAAGAGGAAGCTTTTACTAATTTCGTCGGAGCGATTTCGCCGTCTCCTCACGTTTGACCTAGAACGTCCTAGCTGAGCCGCTGCCATAGCAACGCATCACGTTACTTGGCCGCGCCGCCGAGCCGTCTTCGCCGTCGCTGCGCCGGGGCTCCATGCGGAGCGGCTGCTGCCTGACCACGTGATCTAGCCGAGCCTCTGCTGGATAACAAAAAATTACCTGAGATTTAACTACTGCTGAACCTGGTTAGAGAGCGAAAGCTGTGGTGTATCGGGCAAGTAGGCGCGGCTTGGCGTGTGTAACGTTGAGTGCGTTCCGCCCACTAGATAGGCAGCGCGCCCACCTTGCCACCCTGCCAGGTGGCAGTTAATCGTTGATCGCGAGAGGTTCGTCACGCAATGAACGCTGCGGTCTATTCCTGCAGTGCTGCGTGTCCGCCACAACGTTGTCAGCGGTAATGCATGCAGCTCACATTTATCTCTCACCACCGCCACGTACGTCAAAGCGCGATTGAGGTGTCCACTGACCAAGGGAGCCAGTTATGCGCCCTTCCTTTCCTCGAAATCATCGTAGTCTAAAACGTTGCCAACGCCAACACTAATAAGCAAAATGAACGCCGACAGCTTTTGTTTGTTTATCGTGGATAAACTGAGCTCATCCACAGCCTAACTTTTTAAATGCGCCATGCATCGGTTGTTTGAAGTGTGGCAATTTGTACTTCACAAAACAAGGGTATAGAAATGAGGGACTCTTACGAGTCGCTGAAACAAAGGAAAGCATATAGAATGTTTTTTTCTTAATTTTATTTGTGATGCCTGACAATGGAAATATTTTAGTGTAATCATTTTTATCTTAAAGGCCAACAGTCAACGAAACCAAGCAGATTGGGGGAATGTTTCTGTTATTTAGAGCGAAAGCTCTACTTTCTGACCATAGCTGCAAAAGCTGGAATGAATAAATAACTATTGCTGCGACTGGGATTCGAACTTGCGGTGGCGCGCACACATCACATCAGCTTAAACTCGATCAGAGCCTAACGTTTTTAACTAGCTTAACCTTTAACTACTTACTCGGTTTAACTACGTTAAAGTCCTACCATATTTTTTTCAATTTTTGGGCTGATCAGTGGGAGAATAATAGTGTAACTATTTTATCACAGAAAGTTAATTGTTTAGAAAGTAGAAAAAAACAACCACATGCCGCCAGTGAGATCCAAACGCACGACGTCCGCATGTAGCTTACTGTGCCCTAACGAATGAACTACTTCGGCGGCTGTCCAACATTCTACTTTGGAATGCATATTTATGTTGCATGTGACCCGACCATGCGAGTTTTCACAAGCATCACTCTACATCATACCGCCAGACGTGTAATGTACTCTAAGCCACAAGTGCCACGCGGAACATAATGGAACGGGGAGGGGGTTGATGTGTCAGAACCTCTGTGAGCTACCTTTGGCATCAAGACTGCCAAGACCCAGGGCCGCGTTGAGCTATTAAACAGACAAGAGTAGAAAAATGATGGACTCACCGAGCCTGTAATTTCCCTACCCTTGTCTGATCAAATCGAGAGAAAGAGAACTTCGAGGGCGACGCGAAGGACTTAAAGCACAAAACGATATAGGTGTGCAAACATAGATTGAAGAAAGCAAAGAGCGGTTGAAAGAAAGTAAAGCATGGGGGGATGTTTTTTTTAGTTTTGTTTGCGGTGCCAGGAATTGGAAAACTACCGCCGGCATGTGGCCCGTTGCTTTGCTTAGTTGTCTCTCAGATAAAGTGAGTGCATTATTAATTTGTAATTGATCAACGCCACAAATAAAAACCACCCTTATCCTTTACTTCCCAGTTAGATCAGTTGGTACAGCGCCTGAACCGGTGAAGCGGTGATTCCGTGTTTTCATTTTCATTTCATTTTTCATTTATTCATAATCTTGCTATACAAATTATCAAAACACTAACTTAACCCATAGCCATAGGCTAGTGTGGGGTTCAGAAACAAAATGCATAATGGCAATGACACAGCACTTGTGTAAAACGAAAAGAACAAAATCAACGGCGAAAGACCAAAATACCGCATACAATGAGAAGAAAACAAAATAATGAGCATTTTACAGCAGAATGAGTAAAGATCTATCAAGAACAACACTGTACAAGAAATACAACCCGAAAACGACTACCACAGAAGTCAAATAAGGCTTACAAAATATGTTCTTAATGTTTTATTTGTTTCATGGGACAGTTTAATTTCTGGGGGTAAAGCATTCCAAACCTTGGCTCCTGAAAACTGCACCAATCTTTCGCTGTAGACGTTATTATTCGGTTGCAGATTAAAGTTACTATGTGTGAGGTTTCTTGCGAGTCGTGAAGGAGAACGAAACAGGGAGGCATTGAAAGGTTTATTATATTTTACTATGTTGTTTACTCACACCGCTAGCTTAAATGTCCGCAAGAGGTCAAAAGGAAGAATATTTATTAACTGGAAAAGTGGTCTACTTGGCTCGTTATACTTGTTTGTGTTATAATTCGGATAGCCCGTTTTTGTAATCGCCGGATAGGATCAAGGTAAGTGTCGTATGTCAAACTCCATGATTCTGCACAGTATGTTCAAACCCCGGACACGGAAGAAAATTTAACTGCGTAGCTTCTGGGAAAAGGTGTATAGTTTTCCTTTGTAGCCGTGTGGCTGCGCTTGGGTGGATACGAATGAGTAATCACACCCTCATTACATCTCTACTCCCCGTTGGGGGATTGCCCAAAACATTTGAGGTTTTTTTGGTTTGTGGTTTATCGGAGGTTTAACGTCCCAAAGCGATTCAGGCTATGAGGGATGCCGTAGTGGAGGGCTCCGGAAATTTCGACCACCTGGGGTTCTTTAAAGTGCACTGACATCGCACTGTGAACGGGCCTCTAGCATTTTTCCTCCATCAAAATTCGACAGCCGCGGCTGGGATCGAACCCGCGTCTTTCGGGTCAGCAGCCGAGCGGCAAAACCACTGAGCCACCACGCCGGCCATTCTAAACAATTTTTTTTTTCTAGCAGCACCACGCCATTAGACTCCACAGCGCAAACTACCCACACCGTATCTTCCACGCATCAAATGATTGATCTATCCTTCGCTGTCGCGAGCGCCGGTGGAAAGTAGGCACTCAAATTGATTAGCTCTTCTCTACACCAGAGCGGCGGAAGGGAGGAGGGGGCGTTCGTTTTCAGAGCTGCCGACCCGTGTGCCGACCCATGCAACCTTATCGAACAGCACACATAGGCATTTCTGCGCGCTGCGTCACCAGCGGCTAAAAATAGAACGTCGCGAGAACCCTTCGTTTCGCTACAATTTAATGTAAAAAAAAAACATCCGTTACGTTCTTCTATTTACACTAACACCCTTTGTCATCATGGAGAAAACTTCAAGATTATTTTGTGACGGTCTACTAATCGCATTCCACATATCCGACGCAATTTTCTTGATAGCCAGGCTAGTGCGGGAAATGTTCAACATTTTTAGTTGTAAGCGTTTTACTAACGATCTCCTCAGACCGTGGAAACAAGCGTGGGTGTATCGTGACGTCGTTTTTGCGACGCACGGTTCGGAGATTGCAATTTAGCTGATGACGAACGTCCTACAAACTGCAAGCTGACTGACGCGTGAGCTCACAGCTGCCGCATCACCGCAATACCGTGATGAGTGCCTTTGGTACGAGATAAGGACAACGCTAGGCTGTCCACAAAATACTCTGTACTCGATCCATCTGGTTGAAAGTTTAGTAACTACAACGCACTATGATTTTCGGAACACTTTTTGGCGTAGTTATCGCCAGGGGCTGATGCCTCGATTATTCGACGCGGCACTAATTTGTTTGGATCTTCCTTCACTTTCGTTGTTTTTTTTTTTGCTGCCCTGATAGAAAGAACCGGGAGTGGGTGTTCTGGGCAGGCATATTATACAAGAGCACGCACTGCTCAATGCACATGAAATGAACTAAGGGACATCGTTCTATAGCTGCGAGGCTTTGCTTTTGATTTTAGCTCAAATTCACAATAGAAACTGCTAGGTTTAAAGATCAAAATATGGTTTAAGGTTTATGGGAATTTATCGTCCCAAAGCGACTCAGGCTATGAGAGAGGTGTAGTATTGTTAAATTTAGCATATATTTCATGAACACTTTCATCTGGCCCATTTTCACGAGGTTTGTTTTCCGTCCTTTCTGTATAATATCGCTTAGACAATGCGAAACGCGTTCCCCGCAAGCATAAGAAAACGTACCAGGAACGCAAGAGAGTGAGTAGAAGAGATGAGATCACAGAATTTGCCGGCATGGAGTAGCGGTATCTCAGATTTCAATCTCAGGTTTCGTGGCAGTTTTGTCGGCTATTTATTTTTTTTTTTTTGCTCGTCGAAGGAGGTCCTCAAAGCCACACCTATCAAACAAGTACGCAGCCATGACACCAAATGTCGGTAAGATTACTATGGATCCGAGTTCTCACTGAGCACCTCTTTATACAGGATGAAACTGAGACCGCCAGAAGCACTGATATTATGTAAAGCCTCACTCAAGGCCTCACCCTGCTATCTACCAGCTGTCTGGGTTAGCTCATCTCGTAGAGCGATTGCCCCGGGCAGGCAGTGACGCCAGGCTCGGTCCCCATACAAGTACTAATTCTTCTTGGACAATGAAATCTCTGAGAAAACTTTATAGCTTTCATTTGTAGGCGTGCGGCTGTGCTTCTGTGGGTACCAAGGAGTAATTACTCCCTTATATGAAACATAGATAAATTGCCATATGACCAATCATGACACATTCTGGAGAATGTCCACTGCTTGGCCAACCTGGCCACAGTTCTTGGTAGAGAAAGTGAACACGGGAACATTATGTTATGACATTCTTAGACGACGATGTCACTACCAAGCAAGCCTCAAATAAGCTACCGGCGTAAGAAAAAGCGGTCTTTCACTAACATACCTCTCGATGCTGAGGAAGGTGAGGTTGAGCACGGAGCAGATCATGGACACGTGCTGCACGTAGAGGAGCAGCTTGCAGCCCAGCTCCCCCAGCGTCCAGGTGTAGGAGAAGAGCTGGCCGAACTTGACCGGCACGCAGAGCAACACGATGAGCAGGTCGGCCGAGGCCAGCGAGGCCAGGAACAGGTTGGAGATGGAGCGCATGCGCGGGAAACGGGCCACCGTGTACACGATGAGCAGGTTGCCCACCAGCCCCAGGAGCAGGGTGGCACCGTACACTGCCGCGGTGGGCACCAGGTCGGCCAGGTCGTAGTGCCAAGCCGACTCCTCGTAATCGTAGTCCTCGGGAAGCCCTTCCTCGGGGAAGAAGGGGAAGTCCTCCTCGCTCGAGTTGGTGCTATCCATCACTGCACGGAGTTGGAATTGTGTGAGCATGGCTAGTAAATTTGGGCTTAAAAATGTTCTGAAAGGAGATTATATTAGGCCAAATACATTTTTTTAGCATTTTGAGTTGATAATCAAATCACACTCTTTACAGTCCCTTCACCCGGGCGCAAAAAAAAGTGTTTCAAAATAGCAAGCATAAGTATTCAAAAAATATAAATAACCCTGATACCAGAACCAAAACTGAGTTTCGACCAAACGATGACGTCACAGCAGGCCGTCCTATGAAGTTATGTATACTGACACAAAACCTGTCGTGTGCGCATTGACTGGCTAAAATGGCGGCCATAAGTGCGAGCTTGGGTCATATTGTCTGAAATGACCAAAATCCAGCTAGAAATTTTGTCGTTAAGCAACCGCAGAGTGAATATCGATGGCCGTACGTCGACTGACATCACACACATGATTACCCGTAGAAATCTCCCCGATTGAGGCCACGAAATGGGAAAATTTAGAATTCGTTCGGGCTACAACAAAACACCTCGTCGTAGCGAAACTCGGCAAAAAGGACCAGAAAACTGCGGCGAACGTACTGTTAATGTTTCAGCAAAATCAGAGGCAGTAGAAGAAACGACGGAGTTGCGTGAGGTCTGAAAGAATGTAATAGCTATCTCTTAACCGACATACGCAGCAGCCTGAAACAGAGGGCGCGAGTATGAAAAAGTGGCCGGAAAAGGCTCGCCAACTTTTGCGCGCGATTTTGGGTTCCCTGCTGTGTGTAGAAGGTGCATTATGAAATGAGCAGCGGCGCAACGACAAGGGCAGACGAAAAGGACGAAGGTTCCGTCTTTTTCTTGTGCCATTGTCGCTGGGCCGCCGTTCATTTCATCGTGCACCAACTCGCCCCACAGGCCGTTATAAAGTAGAAGCGCATTATCTGGCTCATGTGTTCATGACAACACAGTTTAATGATTGAGCAAGTTTATGCACTCTACACAGAAGGCTTGTTTAAGGCTCCATCTAACAGCTGTTCACTGACTGAGAACACAAGCTAGCATTTTAATTCGGGCCAGTTAACTGCTCACTGTCTGACACCATAAGATTGAGAGCAGACACGCGCACGAGTTGGTTAGAATTGGACGCCTACGTAGTGGAGGACAGATTTCAAAGCTTTGAAACGCAGGAAGTATGCGGTGTTTAAATCGAATGGTCAGAATCCTTGAAGGCGTTTAGCACATTTTAAATCGACTGAAGTTGACTAGAATATAGGAGGAAGGTTTGAACTTCCTCGTATTTCATCATTAAGATTGATTGTAGAGCCACAAAATAAAGAGGACGGCCGAAAGAAGAAGACACGCACAAAGACTGTCAGTGTCTCTTCCCTTCAATCGCAGTTATTTTCTTCCGCAATCAAGTTCAGCTAACCATTAAACCCAGGTGAGAATATCTACACAAAGCACAGCATAAAGAATAGAAAGACAGGCTTGCGTTAAAACAGGCCTCTGTTATTTCCCAAACTGGCGAAAAGGCTCGTCGAAAGAACAATGGCCACTGCACTTGGCTAAAGTTTCCCGATTAGATGGCAGGACCCCTACAAGAGCAAATGGCCTGAATGCACGCGCCGTAGGCTCACCACAGGTTTCCCTGGAAAACGGAAGCCTCCGGCAAAGAAAAAAGTAAAGATGTGGCCATTGTGAAAGACTGAAGACGTGCGAAGCGGATTGTTATGGGGAGACGCTTGCTCTTCATCAGAGGCCTTTGTCCGAAGTGTTAATTGCGCCTCAATCGTTCCCTACTAATTATCTCTGGCAGGCACAACGTAACGCGTTCATACTGCAGCGGCAGTGAGGCATCTTCACGACGAGCTGACGTGCAGAGCTTTTTATGGCCGTCAGAAGTAATGAATCGAACGAACTTTCAAGGGACAGGAGGCGTCAACTTTCATCAGGGGGCTTCTGGTCGCACCAGCCGTGCGTAATGCGAGGAGCACTCCTGCTGAGAGCAACCAGAGAGAGTTTCCGTTTTATTTTCTTCTGGGCTCGGCTTTCCACGTCACTGCTAGGCTCTCAGAAAAGTGGCCATTAGTTATCGCCGATACGCCCGTTGTATCTTAGGGAGCCCTTTGATACCCTGGCTGTCATTCGGCTTGAACAGCTAGCCTTCAGCCGAAATTGGCCATCTGTTTTGGCGGCTTAGCATTCTGAAGAACTCACAACAGGAAGGGACTAACCGTATTGCGTTTCAACCATCTGAACTATTGGTCCGGTATCTAACTGGACACGTCGTACTCTGCAGCAGAATGAAATGATACATTTATCAAGTATGTTATTTCTGTTGTTTATGCCACTCAGATGACCTTATTTGTTGTCTTTTCACCGGTGTAGGCCGCTGCATTGAGCCGTATGCATCGGAAATGCTCTCCGCTCCTTTGATTGCCCCAGCACTCTCCCTTCGCATCCGTTTTCTGCGCGAACGCTGGAAACAAACTGCTGCGTCGGTCAGTAAACGTTATCGACCACGCGACGTCGGACAAAAGAGGACCCTGTTCTTTTCACCCAGCACGTCCCCATTGTTCGTCTCTGCAGATGTCCTCGTAGCTTAAATGGGGAGAGAACCACCCGTCGCTCTTCTCCGGCATGCGGCTAATCAGCTGCCACTAGGCAGGCAAGTACAAAGAGCACCGAAAAGTAAACCAAGAAGGATCCCACCACACGCCCATGGCATTCTAGCGCACTAATTTCGCTTCCTCTCGTGGGGAACAACTGGTCGCAATCAACCTGGCGGGAGGAGTTGCAGCAACGCGCAGCAAACATACCAGCGGACAGAGAGGCTGGAAAAACGGCGATAAAGTTGTTCGACGAGAACGCTTATTCCGGTAGACCCTTTTCTCCGCTGCAGTTATGCCATGACCCTCGTACCTGCACCCAGCCTCCGCCATATCGTTTTTATCAGTGACTGCAATCCGTGGTCTGGATCACCGTCATCATAATAATTATTTTAAGGTGGAAGCCTTACTTGCCCCATTAAGCGAAAATCCGCTGGCGTGTGTGTGTAGGGGGGAGGGGGAAAGGCGGAGGTGGAGGGGAGGGGAGTGACACTCGACGGCACCCATAAAAGATAGCGTCCGCACGCAATCTGGCAGGTGAGCCGGCGCGGTGGCTCAGTGGTTATGGAGCTCAGCTGCTGACCCGAAAGATGCGGGTTCGATCCCGGCCGCGGCGGTTGAATTTCGATGGAGGCGAAATTCTAGAGGCCCGTGCACTGTGTGATGTCAGTGCACGTTAACGAACCCCAGGTGGTTGCAATTCCAGGAGCCCTTCACTACGGCGTCCCTCGTAGCCAGAGTCGCTTTGGGACGTGAACCCTGTAAACCAGCAATCAGGCAGCTGGCGGATAAATGAATGATGGGACGCGCGAGATTGCTCGGGAAAAGCAACCTGTATTGCATAAATTCCACCGCTTACAGGGCCTGCCATCTAAGGGCCACTGGCGCAACACCTAACCGCTGCACCACTGCGCCAGGAGTATTATGAGGACTCCCAGGGATCTACGAATGTAAAGTATATAAAAATCAATTCTGCATATATGGGCACTATGACATTAGATATTGCGTCATACGCTTAAGGCGGATCAGCGCACAGATCAGAAGGGGTGCGGAGGCGTCGTGGCGGCGGCTACGCGGAGCCATGCAGAGGTAGAATTGCGGTCTGCGTTGCATCGGGTTACATCACGCGGAAGAGTGCGGCGACTGCTTTCACAAAGTGAGCGGGCGGACTTACGCCTTCTCGCGGGTAAGCAGTCTTAAGTGCCTGTGCGACTTTTTTTGCTTTTGATTCTTGTTTACTTCATCGCAGTTCTTATTTGTTCGACATCACCAAGATGACTGGTTGTTTCTGCGTGGCCACTTCAACATTGATTGACTTATTTATCGATTGATGCAATCACTGATTTATTACTTGATTGACTTATTGTATGTGTTGATGAGAAGCGTTTAAACAATTCAGCTAAAGACTGACAACCGCGCGCAGACAGCAATGATGTTGGCGAGCGAGAACCTGCACACGGAATCGTAGTGTTCCTTTGTCCTATAGTTATACGCATTTGATTAATTATCCCGCACGCGCACACTTAAACATTATTTAATCTGCCTCCACGGTAGTCGGGCGTGCCGGGCAAATATAACATAACTTTCTCAACAGTAAAATACCAGTCACATAACTAAACATTATATTGTCTAGCTCTTGGCCGCTGAAGGAAAGCGTAATCTTATTAAGGTGCTTACAGCGATCGTCAGCTTAGCTAGACACTGCTCCGCTTCTTTCTGGCTACGTGCCTGAGTGAGAGGTTGCGATTTTGTAAAACTCGCCCCTCTTACCTTCTACCGCTCTAAATCTACTCCGTCCCCTCTTGCAGTGCAAGGATGAAAACCAAAACTTCCTTCCTCTTAACCTCCTCGCCTTTCCTTCTCTTATTTTCATTTCTGTGCCACAGCTGTGCCATGCCTCAACAGCTGTCTCTGTCACAAATCTTACGCAATATTATGAGCATCTCCTAGATGCGTCTGTCCTCATAATTTGTATGATCACACGCAGGCGCTCTTACATAACTCGGACTCATTGTGTCGGGCCGCAAGGATGCCGCCGATTATTGGAGCGCGTGCTGCCGTCCCATTATCCGCGGCAAACGACCGGCAGCCGTGATGGGACGTGCCTCCTGTTTGAGGAACTGCAGCAGACGTGCTGCCGGCCGACAGAGGCACAGTTTAAGCGAGAAAGAAAGAAATGCGCAAGAGGGGTTAGTCGTTTCATGACTGGTCACGTGTCGACAGCCATCAGTTCATCAAACAACTCATATAAACAAGCCAGGAAAAGATTGACTGACCGTTTAGCACTGTCTCTTATGAGGCAGAAACATGGATCTTCTCTTCCCCTGCCCTATGGCACCACCGGGTATCTGTTCTCCATATCATATGCCAGTATACCTCTTGCCGACTTTTAGCAAGGGTTTCCGTAACTCATTTCTGTTCCCTAATGAGCTGCGCTCAATTCCTGCATTATAACGCTACCCCTCACATTTTCCTTTCCATAGCTCGCTGCATTCTTCTTGCAAGCCTTCCCGCTAGCTCGAGCTTTCCAGTTATGTGAGAACTGGCAGAATACTGCTATTGTATATTTTATGCTTGAGCGGAAGTTTTCATGCTGATCTTCTCCTTCGGTTCCCAAGGTAGCCGATCTACGGTATAAAGAACAGCAGACAGATAGAGCTAGCGCAAACGCATTTCGCGTAAAAGCGTTCATATGAAAAGCCTTTCCGGACGCTAGATGTGCGTATAATGCAGACATCTGGGTGACATTACTCCTGCATTACGCGTGACAGCCGATCGATGCATCTCGGGTCGGGACATGTGCGAGTGTCGTCAAAACATTTCGGTATTTTTCCAGCCTATGAAGCAGAAAGCCCAAGAGGGCTTTCACCGAAAGGGAGAAACAAGCTCGTCAATGAAAAAACAGACTTCAGCCTTAGCATAAAAGCCTCTGACATGCTATTCCATCCAGCACCCAACGCCCAGCACGACGCATTAAGGTCCACTCACACATTTATTCGCTTCGCGTTCCTGCCTCCCGATGACGTTACCAATAGAGTCTTGGGATAAAATGCGACGACCAGCCTTCTCGGGGTCGTTCGCGGCATCGTTGAACCGGCACAGTAATGCGCGAAATGCGAATTCCATTCTGGTGACTTACGATGCTTGGAAACAGAAGAGGGGGAGGGGGGGGGGAGGGACACCTGTCTGCTTTCTTGGCCACCGCTATGGCTTGTTATTCCAGTTGCCGGTTGTGTCGTAAATCTGACAGCCACTCTGGAGAAAGCGGTTCGGAGCTCTATTCTTCGCGAAGTGCTTCCCGCTACTCGTGCGTTTGTGTGTCTGCGGCTTGCTCTAGCTGTATATGCGCTGTTTCTTCTTGGGATACGGAACTGTGGTTTACCGCCGGATTAAGGCCTTACGGCACCCAAAGTCTCAGCAGAGGCCATACAACATGAACGCGACAGGCTGTATGACTGAGGAACGTGTATCTTGCTGCTGCTGTTGTTACTACTGCTGCAAAACTAGTATAGTACTATCAGCATCGCTACCAAACCTACCGACACCACCATGCACACCACTGCCACTGCTATTACCATCGCCATTAGTGTTACTACTACTATCACCACAGTCTCCAGGGTAGAGGCTTTGGTGACGGTGGTACTTGCGGTACGCCTAACACTTACATTGTTACAACAGGTTCTAATACCACCACCACAAGCATTGCCATCACGCCACGACCACTGCCTCTTCATCAACTATTGCTACTACCACCCATTTATCCATGGCCCATGGGCGCGGGCTGTTGGAACAGGTGTGGGAATACTCGAGCATTACAGGCACCAGAGAAAAAAAAATTATGATCGATTTGAGTAGATCAGCCAAATGCGAATTAGGTGCGCTAGCAGCTGGGCTTTCTTTTCGGTTCTCTGTTCAGATCCAGTGTTCCCAGATGGCAGTTGTTCGGATAGAGATAATGGGTTAGTGTCCGTGTGACCGGAATTCGTAAACCTCTTCATTTATAAATCCTGGGAGTCTTCCTACCATTCCTGGCGCACTGGTGCAGCAGTCAAGTTAATATGCACCACTGCTCTTCTATAGTAGGTGTTGCCATCTGTGGGACTTGGGTTGCTTTGGTTAGCGTGTGACCACGTACATTACTCTTCCCGACCAGCCTCTTTTTTATTGGCGCACAATTATTGAACAACAGACGAGATAGACTGCATACTTGAATAGAAATTGTAGGTAATTTCTGGGAGAAGGAAGTCAATTTAGACAAAGCCACTAAATTTTAAGGCTGCACAGAGCGCCGCTATGGGTGGACAATTCCTGAAAAGGGCACTGCGAGGAAGCAGAGTCAGTTCATTACGAATGCAGCTTAGGCTGCAAAACTGAATCCTTTTATCAACGACCGCAACCCTTTATCAACGACCATTTTATGGAAATGTACGCGTGGTGCGATGAGGATACAGAGGATCGTCGATGCAACGCCGTGTAAGATCTCGATGAGGAAGATTTTCATTTACCTCTACACGAATACGAGAGAGAACATGGAGTAAGCTTTCTTCTAGTGCACTTTCTTTTATAAAAGGGAGTAAGAGGACAGATTACTCCCTTTCTACTCCTTTCCGTTCAGAGTATATCCTGAAACGAGACTATTACAATCTCTATAGCTGCAGTGCAATGCTTCTTAACGTGCGGACAAACCTGTCATCCGTTTCATGCCTTAGACAACCTCATCTGTCGAAGCGGCAAGTATGTTTTTCCCTTAGATATACTTAAAGAAAAGCAAAGGAGTTCTTCCCGCAGTAAAATACATACGTCACAAGTGTGCCACCGATTCCCGGCGCTATTGAGCTGTTCCCGAGAAACGTCCTGATACGATTCGCAGTCTGCGTTGCTGCTTCGCGCCACACGTACTTTCATTCCCCCCCTCGTCTTCAGCCCGGCGACACGCTCCGTCACACCCGCACTCGTCGATCACGCTGGACTCGTTGCTCTCCGCTGCGCCGAACGCGATCGAACGCGGCGGCTCTGGGCCTATATACAGATGCAGCCGCAGATTAAGGGTGGATGGCGTCGCAAAAATACGTCGGGCAGAGAGGCTCTACTACGCCTGCTTATAGTGTTACTGTTGCTGCTGTTACTACCCCCTACTTGGGCTGTATGATTATAAAGAAAAATAGCCACCTTCAGCTTATCGGCATTTTTTGTTAATCTTCGGATTGTTTATTCTATTGCATCCCACCCGGAATGATGTGCAACTTGGAATTTGTTGCTTTCGACTCCTGCTTTATGTATCTGATTCCCACCCTTGACAGCCCGCCAGGGCCAACAGTATGTTAAATAAAATAAATATATACAACTCTTGTCACTTACATTTCTTCTGCTATCAATTACACCACAGTTCCTGCTACCGCTGCTATTACTGCTGCCACTGCTACTACTGTTCCAAACTACCTCGTTACTACTACTGCTACTTCTAGTAGTACTCCCGCTGCTGGTACAACTAGAAATACTAGTTCCACTACTACTGCTTTTACTGCTACTAACAGCTGTACTCTTGTGGTTAGGGATGCGTGTCTGGTGTACACAAGTCATTCATTGTAAAACGTAGGCACTACTCCGCAACCTCGAATTTGCCTGAAAAAAAAAAGAAAGCAGAGGAGGAGGGTGGATGAATTTCATTTTCAGACTATTTCTGGTTCCCCATAAAGCCAACACATCCCTCCCCCATGTAAGCTTCGGCGAGAGCTACCTTCCTCGTCGTATATTTTATAGAACTCCTCGGGATCGGAGAAGGGAATTGCCAAAATTTTAAAAAGGAACTTCCTCCCTGCTTTCGGATGGGTGCGGCTACAACAGCAACTTTAGCAGGCCAGCTAGTTCCAGTGAAACATATAAAACCGCCATATTGCTTAGATAAAGAGTGCAAACAACGGAACAAAGACCCAGTACATGAGGAACCTGCGATGCCAAGGTGGCACTGCAGTTGTTCTATGCGGTGACTCAAAACTGCTTTTGTCAGCCGCTTGGGCCGCTGCAAACATGAGATCACATACTGCGCGATTAGATATTCGCGTTTGGCTCACAGCATTCATTGCCAAGCTTATCTTGGCGTACCCAGATAGCTGACGCATGGCGCGTGCGCCTTCGACAGAGCGCGGAGGCTCACGCCAATAAGCGCCTGAAGGTGGCGCGGAAAAGTACTGATAGCACTACCCAAAACTGCTTGCTCTTCTCGCTAGGCAGTGTGTTATGGCGCTGCAATCGGCATCGCAAACTTCAGCGCAAGTTCCCCATAGCCTGAATCATAACGCCTATATAACAGTTATTATTTATTTATACTTCACATTTTTGTCTAACCCTTCCTCTTTTTGTTCACTTTGTTCTTTTTGTCCTGTCTTCTTATTCTTTCGGTTTGTCAGCTGCTTCTGGAGAAAAAAATCATGATCGCTTGAGCAAACTTTAAGGCCGGCGACGGCTTCAATACAGTGCACTAAAGAAAAGAAAAGAATATAAAAAAGACAGGTTCTATGCGACTCACTGCGATACTTTACTCTTTCTATTTAGAGCGATGACGTTATACTAAGAATGCAATACGGGTGGGTCTGATCTGAAGCACTGATTTGGGCAAAATACCCAGGCTGACCAGGCGTTCACAAAGGAATAGGACTAGAGAGCATATCGCAGCAATGTGGTGTCAGGCGTGTGATTCATGAAGATTCATGGCGCTATTTTGATATGTGAAGCAGTCAGTGAAGAACCCTAGACGGCGTAAGACTGCTTGCCTTCAGCTATTTGTTTTTTTCTTTGCTGAAACAACATTTTCTCCCTTCAGACTTCAGAGTTTCACGTTGATAGACCTGGCTCCTCAGCTGGCGGCGCTTTATATTTTGCTTTGTACTTCTAGCATGCAACTGGCAATCAAATATGGGAAACAACGGATAATCGCACGTAGAACGTCTCATGCCGCCATTATGCACAAACAGCGAGGCCTAAATTAAACTTTCTAAATTACTCAGAGTTCTTCGAAACGCCTTTAGATAAATAAGAAAGGCAGCGAAAGAAATCATTTCCTTGAAATCACAGGCTAGCAAACACCGAATGTATTCGAATAAAAAGATAAAGATACTAAATTAAAACCTTCCTCCATATCTCATCACACACGACTGTCCAGCATTTGTAAGTGTACAAAAAATAATTGCGCAGCTGCGCTAGGAACCTCTTTTTTGTCATTTTTTCACTACCTTGGTTTCCACTCACTTCGAAAGTTGAAAAAGGGCCCTAAGCATAAAAAAAAATGCCGCAAAAGTACCTTGAAATTGAACTGTTCCCCAGCGTTCCGAGATGATGGGACGCCCAACCAGGGGTGTTTTAGATGAAATGACCCATATACGAACAGATCTTTGTAATAGACGGTTAGCTAATCGCGCCCTGGCCCTCAGCCTCAGCCGCAGATGTGGTAGAGCATCCATGGTCGAGTCTACTGCTAATTACGCATGAAATGAAGGGCGTTATCGGCGGAAAGTTTTCTTTCCGACTGTGTAAATGGCGGATACCATTTACACAGTCCTTCTCTCTATTCTTTTGTTTCTTTTCTAGAACGCAGAACTAGCGATCCTTTCTTCGCAGTTTGTCTCGCCAGATTTACTTCAAACGTTGTTTAGGCTACTGACGTCAATTCAGTGAGCCTCGTTGAATTGGGCAGCGCTAGCATGGACGACTTTGGACGAAGGAAAGAGGAACAAAACGGATGAATGCGCGCCGATTTCTTTTTTCTGTCCTCCGTCAAAATTAGTCCAATTTAGAGCTGCCCATATCGACATGTCCCACAAACTGGCCTCAATCGTCGGTAATTTGTCAAAAACTTTGGCGGAGCAACACCGCTTTGTGTCTGCTACGGTAATAAGCATGAAGCAGAAAGAAAAGCTGGAAAATGAAGCCAAGAATAGCAAATAAAACAAAAAATTGGAAGTAGATGATGACGAAAAAAAGTGTGCTTTGAAAATTAAGTTCGAGAGCTACGTGAACAGCTAGAATATGAGGGAAAAAATGGATAGGGCACTTAATCTCCACCTTAAGGGTAGACGCGGTAGCCTAATGGGTTAATGCCCACATTCTTGCAGAAGGTCATTCTCTACTTAACATACATAGATCCCTGGGAGTCCCCATACCACTCCTGGCGCAGTGGTGCGGCGGTTAAGCGATAGCAGACGCTGCCATCGGTGATGCTTGTGCGACACAGGTTGCTCTTGCCGAGCAACCTCTCGCGACCAATTTAACTGCCACCTACCACGGTGCGCGGTTGCGCACAATCCGGTGGGCAGCTTGTGATGACGCCACAAATTTACGTTACCTAGGTGGCCCACCTGCCACGGTAGCATTTCAAGCCTTCAGCGTGGCGGCGCAGCCATCACGTGGCTGCGCCGCCACGCTGTCACGTGGTTGGTCATGTGGTGCGGAGCAGCTGCCGGTGGCGCGTCGCCGTGGCAGATAATGTGGTTGGTCACGTGACCAGCGACGTGTGCGGAGCAGCTGCTGCTGGCGGCGGGGCGCACCGGCGAAACCGAGCTGCAACAGCTGTGCGCATGCGCCGTGTCAAGCGGGACGAAGATGAAGAAGGAACGCCCAGCGAAACGGGGCAGCGAAAGGCTGGCTTTGCAATTCAGCTGAGCAGGTTCCATTTCGCCGGCTGTAGCTATCGCGTAACTCCAGGTTTAACCACAGCTAAACCACCGCCAATTTTTTTCGTATATTTTTCGCTCACGGTCGACGACGCCGATGGCGACGCTGGATTTTTTGCAGCACGATCTCCTTAACGCTATCGCGTTAATATTAGTCATCACTTCTGACTTCCGACTTCTGGTTGTCCGTAAAAAGTGCGCGAAATTTCTGCAACAACAGGACATCAGAGAACATCTGGGAGGATCCGTTTGTAAATTTTAAACTGCGTTGCTTAATTTCCCGAAGCTACACATGGGCTATAAGGGACGCCTCGCTGGAGGGCTCCGGATTAATTTAGACCCCCTGTGGTTGTTTAACGTTATCTGACGTCACACAACACACCAGCGCCTTTTTGCATTTCGCCTCCGTCGAAACGCAGCTTCCGCAGACGGGATTGCACCCGTGACGTCCGGCTCAGTAGCCCAGCGCCCCGACCACTCAGCCACAGCGACAGGCATTTGGGACGCCGCGGATGTTTACACCGCCACGATACTGACGCCATCGAGAAAGATTGATTCCTAACCGGGCAGCTTCCTGCAATGACGGTGCCAGTTTAATCACCTGGCTATCTGTAGACCTAAGCTTCATTATAAATGCAGTTCCTGGATAGCGTTCACCCCGTTGCTGGATTTGGAAGATGAAACGTTTAAGTATCGCAGTATTAAGGCCGTGTTTCTAAGGTAGCATGTGATTCACAAGTATGATGACAGCAATTAGAGGCCCACGAATAGTGCGAGCGTTACGCCGTGTTGCATCGTCGAGCTAAAAATGGCCATCAAATAAGAGTGCGTAAAAACCGCTGGCAGAAAGAGAAGAAAGCGTTCCTTACACGCGGCTCTACGGCTTCTCTGGATGGGGATGCGATGGTATGAAACCTACGATTAATTCGTTATATATACTGCGCATGATTGTACATTGACAGATATAGCGTGCTGTCGTTTGTGTCCGCTCCGTTCGGAGGGACACTGAACGACCACATATACCGTTGTCAGTGATATCAATGGCGACCGGGTGAGAGAACGAGGGGCGAGAGAGCCATGACGGCTTTTCGTATGACGGCACACAAGGCTTCGGTCACAGATTCAACAGATGTCGCTGCGAAAGCTGTTACCGTTGGATTACACTGATTATCTTCGATAGCATGACGACACTCTAATTCTACCCTCAGCGAAGAAGGGCAAAGGGCTGCTATATTGCACCTGCTACAAAAGTTACCAAGTCTAAGATCAGGTGGCTGTTATGGGCAGATAGCTGTTTACCGTAACAGGAGCCCCATATGCGTATTGATGATTGCTGTCAGTCGGATGACGTTATCGATGCACTCGTCAGACACACACCATTCCATTTTCGCGTTGATCCGTTTGTATAGCAGCACTGACAAACTGTTTCGCGTCTAGAGGAAAGTTACAGAACCCGCACACACAAAAAAAAAGCTCTCGGAAAGAAGTGAGTCCGCTAAAGTTAGCCACTACGTTTTTGCGCAAGCACGTCATCTACATTCCGAGCTCCCTACCGACGGCTTTTTACGAGCTGGTGATTTTCCTTAACTACGAGCCCTTTTTCTTTCGATGAAGGTTTAATCTCCTTAAAAGAAGTAGCGCTCGGCGGTAACGTCCGCCGACGGGATTCGGGTGCGCTTGAAGAAATTAAAAATGTAAACTGTCTCGCTGCATCTGTGTGCGCTGAGCCGAGGGGACTCCGTTTCATAAGCCGCTAATTCCTTACGTGAGGGAGCCTGGCCTCTGCCCCTTTTACCGAACATAGTAGTGTAAGCTGTCACCAGAGGGCGCCTGTGCAGTTACGGCCTGTATCTTTCACGTGGCTCGTTACACTCGAGATGTGGAGTGTCTCGCTTTGCGATTCAAATCTGATTATTCGACTTTTGTCGAGTATAACTGTGGCTTTTATGCAGGTACGAACACGAGCGCACATGCGTGTTGCATGCTCTTTATTTTAAAAATATGAAAGCACCTCCGTGCTTGTCTGCTGACTTTTTCGTGTACAGCGTCGGATAAGAGAAGCTTTTACGTATTGTGTAAGTCGAAAAGAGGTGCTTCATTGCTCATCGCTGGCTTGCTGAATTAAAAGAAGGGTACACTGAAAAAAAAATGCGTATCAATGTATCGCACTACTCGGTTAACTCTGCAAATAAAAAGAGAAGCAATCAGTGCATGCGTGACTCGTTCTTTAAAATATTTTCAGTCGCTCTTTACGAAACTTCAAAACTATTGTTTTTCCGCATTGTGCTACATATAGTAGTCCTTTCTTTCGGACGAATTTAGTACCCTTTAAATCGCAAACACGATGCTTTATCCCGTCAGTTAGCGAACGCCGTGATAGACACCTTTAGCGTTCCGCATACCGTGATACCGTTACTGGAGAGTTATGTAGCGTAGCGCGATCCGCGATCTGCTACCGTGAACCGCTTCCGCAAGGCGCCACTGCGCGTGCGCACAACGCCCTGAGGGCGCCACATGGCGCCACGTGCCCGTCATCCGCGTGCACGCCTGCCGCGTCGAGACCATTCAACGCGTACTCAGTGGTCACGCGTCACTCTGTGAGTGGTGCTCGCGAAAGCGGATCACGGTAGCGGATCGCACTATGCTATAACTCTCTATTAGACACATTTAGCATACCGTGTACCGCGTTACCGTTAGCGTTACAAGAGCACCGGGATCCAACCCACTGCCAGTGAGCACGCGCTGATTGGTCCTGATGCGGGAGGTGTGCGTGCAGCTGCCGGGTACGTGGCGCCATCTGGCACCGCTGAGGCGATCTGCGCGTGCTCACTGGTGGTGGGCGTTATCCCGGTACTCCGGCAACGCTAACGGTCACACGGTATGCTCAAGGTGTCTATTGTTACCAGAATACCGGGATCCCGCCCGCCGCCGGTGCGCACGCGCTGATGGTCTCGATGCGGCTAGCGTGCAGCTGCTGGATACCTGGCGCCATCTGGCGCCCTCACGGCTATCTGCGCGAGCTCGCTGACTACGCGCGGGCTCCCGGTACTTCGGTAACGGCAGCACGGTACGCGGTGTTCTAAAAGTCTAATATTGCTCCGAACAGTCAGGTTCACAGCACGTTCTTCGACATTATCACGAAGACAGAATTTTACACGCGCAATAATAGAATTTTGTTCCGAATTTCTAGCCTGATGGGCATCTCGAAAAATAAATTATATGGTTCCGAGGCTCATCTAGCGACTTTTTTTAGTTATCATGGTGTTTTGATTTTATAGACTGCAGCCGATGTGACGCTTTGTACAAATTGTTGTATACGCCTATTTAAATTCAGCAACTGGTGCTTTGGGTTGAAAGTTAAATACTAATACGGTTTCCTGAGGCCTGGAGGGAGTATTTACGAGTGAGAACGAACTTTTTCTTTCATTACTAATTGCGAGTGGCGCCTCAAAATGGTTAGCTGAAGTATATAAGCATTTTATAAGGGCGAGTGCCAACGAATGTGTTGTGTCTGTGACTAAGAGAGCGGAACCAAGTGCCAGTGCAAGTGTCTCCATGATGTGTAGGGCTTCTGCATACTTCATACTGTAATATCTAGGTGTCACATTCCATACTCTGTACTAGCTCAGTATCTTTAATTTTTTCTATAAGAAAAATATAGTAGTCGCAGAGTTACCCAAATTGGGTTTTCGAACATGAATATATTTTTCGCAGCAAAATAAACGTATCAACATAGGCGCTACAAACGTAGCCCTTACAAAGCAGGGGCTAGAAAGAACGAAATGTTAGCCGTAGGTTCAATATTTTTATCCGAGATTTTTATTGCTTGGATATCACAGGGTAATTAAACGAAGAAAGTATAGAGGAGGCACTGACCAGCCAAACGACGAACAACAGAGAAGAGACAAGGCATGGAGTCGTAGTGTGCCCCTTCCCCTTCTTCGTTTGATTGGTTCATTTGTTCAAGACCATGTACCAATTAACTGACCCAGATCGCAACTCTTCTGATTCTTTGTACCGGGTGCGGTCGATATAGTTAAACAAAAGTTATTCAGCGAGAAATTAAGCTCTTTGGAGTGTACATTGGGTGCCGACTATGTGCTGAAAATTGCGGTACTTACATGGCTTCAAAAACAAAGTTTGCATTAAGACTGCGCACCGATTGATTTAGTGCTAAGACATGAATTATGCGAAAACCAAAGCAGCAGCTAAGGCCGTACCCGATAAGGATCCATTTGTCCATTTACCATTTTTGATCCACAGCTCTCTCAGGCATTCGTCACTATTACTCGGTGACGTAGCTGCGAGTTTCAAGCATCCGTGAGAAATGGCCAGACCATTGGCTCATTGCCGAGCGGACCTCGTCAATAGGCATCCTGCATTGTCCACGGGGCGCTGCGAAAATGGTGCTAAAGAGCGCCCTCTGCCCTGCGCTGGATAGTACCAAGCTCAGTCGTCTGCTTCCGAAATCACGTTTTACAGTATGGACCCGCCACTTTCGCCAAGGCCTGCAGCGAATATCGGGCGCCGAAGATTTTTTTCAGCGGTGGGACGCTGCGCAAAGGCAAGAAATTATGCGATGCCAAGTACGTGTATGCCGTTCAAGAAATTAGCGGTGAAGTTTCAGCGCGGTGTAAATTGCAAGTGAAGCGAGTCGTGTACGAAGTTGAACTTCAGGTGAGGTTTGTGTGATACCGGATTCAGGCACACCAACACGTTTATTGAAAGAAGGGCTTCTAATAAACGAATTCGCAGCAGTCATGAGCAGAAAACTTGTGAAGGGAACTGCTCGAACTCGCGACGGTACGCGCCAGTAGCGGTCTTTCAGCACCCCGCTAAACGGCGGACCTCCAGCAATCCTTGTTGTTGCAGGTAAACAAGTAGTCATGCGTGTAGTTGCGACCATTTGTACATTTGTTGTTGCAGGTAAACAAGTAGCCATGCGTGTAGTTGCGACCATTTGTACCTTCGGCAAATGATAACTGATGCAGTGCATATGAGCTCGCAGTAACGTACGAGCGAATCGCGCCGCAGCGCGAGCTCGTGCGCTGCTTGCTTGATGTAGCTTTTAATTACATCTCTCGAACATCGGTGTGCTGTCGTCATGCAGTGTTGCCGTGCTGCGCTGCCTTAACGTGCTGGCTTGAGGTCTACGATGAGCACATATAACCCTCCAGCGTGTGCTGCTCGCAGTGGGGTAGTAAATTCGCACCGAATCAGCCCGGCCGTACACACACCCCAGCTTCACCACTTCGCGCCACTCGGTTGTTGGGGCCGGGTTTCGAATCGTAAATCACCAGCCATGCTGGACGTAGGCCGCGGGGAAGACCGTAGGCACATACGTGGGGTGACTGGCCGAATCGTTTTTCTCGTTGCCAACAAAGTGGCGACTACATACCCTGCTGTTCGGCAGTGGTTCCTACGGTTTTCCGTCGGGACAGCATGTGCAAAAGACCGAATTTCAGCAACGCAGATAATCAAGCAAACCTCAAGGCAGGCGAAGCAGCCAACATTGCGCAAAATTTCGCTCACCCGGTGCGTCGAACTGCAGTTATCCAGCGCGTTCGGCGGTCTGCTTCGTGCGGCCTTGAAGGAAAACGGTAAAATCTGACGTTTGGATCTAGACCTTCTTGCTCATGGCAGCCCACGACGCAGCAGTAACGACGGTGAGGCTGAGGCGGGTCTCTCGGGCGGACCGATGTCGTCGATTCCGTCTGCTGCCAGCATTTCGTTCCACGCTACACGGAGCTTCCGCTTTCGAAAACAAGCCTGCTGCCGGCTCGCAGCGTGGTCTTTGACAAGTGACGAGCCTTTTTGCGCTATCAACAGGGCGCAAAAGAGTGCGAATCGACGCAAACCGCTGGCTAGAAACGTGCTTCGGCACAGCCAGGGCTCAGTACTACCCAACCTGGTACAACCCAGCCAACTTTTTTTTGCCACCACCAGACGCCGCTACTATATCTCAAACTCCAGTGCAAGAGGCGTATGGTTCCATATCATAGACATTGGTTAACCGTTAATGCAGCGAGTAGCGAAGACTATCACCTACATGGGGAAGCACTACATTGTGATTTGTGTGATTGGTCGCTTGCTGCTTTCGTCTGATGCTGCCGTCACGCTCAGGCGAATGAAAAGGCGATAGGCAATGAATATCCATTTTAAATTTATTCTTATAAAGTAGGGCCGCTGGTCACGTCATCCGTTGATTCTTTTTGCTTTTCTTTCTGTCTTGCATTGTATTGATCTTGCATTCCGTTACCCATGTAAGTATTCGAACTAGTTTCAGGCAATTTCAGCGAAGCCTGCTGCGTCACTCAGCGTGACCCAGTACTGTCGCGTCATAGACAGCAAGGTTCCATGCAATCGCGCAACTCGTCATCGGAAGTGCAAGAAAATGCTCCGCATTGTATCATTTGGGACGAGCGAAACAAATTACTTCCCCAAGGTAATTGCACCGCGAAAACAAGTCATTAGTTCTGCAATTACCTCTGCCGGCGACATCTGGGTTCACTCCTTTTCGCAGGCTCAAATAAGGAAACCCAAAATTTCCTTTAATTACAGATTTCCTACTGGAGTCTGCAGCGAAAGAAAAGTTAGTGGCTCGCAGACACGGTGACGTCAGCACTTCGCGACTGAGCTGTCTATTCCTTTATTTTGTAGGCTTGTTCTCTCTGCGTCACCTTCAGCGGAACATGCTCTGGGCAACTGCAGTGGAACATCTCACTCCCTCCGCTGTTAGACCGGCATACTTTCTGTATTTTTCAGGTTACGGAAGAAAGACCAATCAGGAACTTCGCTTTGGACACCTACAGGAAAAGCACCGAAACTCGATTGATTGCTCGCGTCCCGATCGAGCGCCCCGCTGACGTCGATAAATAAGCTGAGCACAATTTGATGCTCTTGTTTCTTTATATTTTATTTAGAAGATGCATGCGCTGCAACGCGTGGTTGAGAGAATACACGCCAGCGGGACGCCAGAGAGTATCGTCCCGTCATGACTCTGTTAATTGCCAGACCTCCCAGAGAGCTAGGTGGTGCCAGCCAGTGTGTTTCACGCGAAATGCTTCGCTTTTATCCTCTCTTTTGCGCAGCGAAGTCTGCAGATGAACAAGGCATATGGGCTGACGAGCTACGCGGTTTTACTCAAGAGTTCTTCCAGCATAGCCGCGTGGCTGGGTTCTCCTGAAAATAAAAACCTCACAAAGCGCACACCGCTGCTCTAAACCGTTTAGCAAATGTCACTCCTCTATAGTACTCCTTGTACACTCGAAGCTTAGTGACAGAGAGATAACGTCATTAACTCAAGACAAATACTGCTTTAAATGCGCACTGGCCATGCCACTCTTTTTCTCATTTATTATTTCTCCATTTATTCAATTCAATTCAATTCGTTTATTTTTCAGAGTGGTACAAACACAGACTCTGAATACTCCCCTGGACTAAAAGTTGCCCTAAGCAACTTGACGACGGCCCAGGGGCTACCTTACAAGACAACAGTCGACGCAGATTATCAACAAAAGAAAGAAAACCGCACTTATCAAAGGTCACATTGAAAATATATGGGCTATAAAGCGGGTCTCAAAAGCGTATATATACACGAAGCAAACAGTGAGACAAAAAGAAGAAAATCATGAGATGATATGGAAACACATGGTCAAAGGACAATTAGTTTAAAACCAAGGCAAGATACATCAAATCATGGTGACACGTAAGAGTTCAGTTGAGGTTACAGAAATAGTTTTTACATTCTTTCTTAGATGGAAAAAAATTCATTTGGATAATTGTTTAGAAGTGATGGAACATTATGCTTTATTGACTGAAACTTGTTTTGGGTGCGGAAATAGGGAACTAGCCAGTGTGTGTGTGGGGGGGGGGGTTTCTAGTGAATTCATCTATTGTTCGCTGTTGTAATGCTGCAACAGTTTTAAGAAAATTTGCAGATTCAACGGACGAAAAATAATGCCGGTTTAAGAGTTGATATTCATAACTGTGCAGAAAACGAATGATACCATACTCCGGAAATAGGTTGTTTGCAGATGTGTGCGTTCCAGCATTTGCCACATAACGCTAGACTTTCTTCTGGAGCACATTAATTTTATCAATATTACTTTTTGTTGTTGAGCTCCAAACAAGACTGCAGTAATTTATGTGGGGTGCAAATAACGCTTGGTACAACTGAAGTTTAACACTTTCGGGAATGAGGTTTCTGCAGCAAGACAGAGTGCCTGCAACAGTAGACAGCTTCTTGTAGACGTGATTAATGTGGTGATCCTAGTTTAGGTGAGAATTAAAAGTAACGCCAAGACCCTTATGCTCATCTACTATTGTTATGTCTTTATTCTTATAATTTATCTTATATTTCAGTGTGAAAACTTTATTTCTTGTTCTAAATAGTAAAACCTTAGTCTTAGTGGGATTGATTACTATGCAGTTAGTGTGGGACCACCCTGATAGTGATTCAAGCGTTCGGTTGCACTGCAGAGCTAAATCGTTTGGATCTTCACCCTTAAAAAGAATGCTACTGTCATCAGCATATATAAACCATTTAGCTGACTGATTAATAAGAACTATATCATTAACACGCACACACACACACACGCACACACACGCACACACACACACACACACACACACACACACACACACACACGCACACACACGCACACGCAAACACACGCAAACACACACACACACACACACACACACACACACACACACACACACACACACACACACACACACACGCACACACACACACACACACACACACACACACACACACACACACACACACACACACACACACACACACACACACACACACACACACATACATACATACATACATACATACATACATACATACATACATACATACATATATATATATATATATATATATATATATATATATATATATATATATATATATATATATATATATATATATATATATTAAATAATAGCGGGCCTAAAACACTACCTTGTGATACTACGGTTGGTAGGGGCAGCGCAGACGACTCAACATTATGTATACGAACGCAGTGGACCCTGTTTTTCAAGTATATGACATTATTAAATTGAGGGGTCCACCACGTATTCCATACTGTGATAACTTACCTAACAAGACATTGTGGTTGAGGGAGTCGAAAGCTTTACTGAAGTCAATGAGCAGACCAAGAGTAAAAAGACCAGACTCTATATTATGAACTATCTGTTCTTTTAATAGAAGTAATGCCATTTATTGCGGGTACCTGCCGCCTGTGCACGTCAGTGCTCATAGCTGGTCAGCAGTTCCGGTTCCGGCAGCAGAGGCAAGGTTCACTAATGATATAAAGGCTTAAAATAAAGAGCCGCTAAAACGTGGTCGCGCTATAGCTCGGATCGCAAAGCAAGGAAAAGTGAAAGGATGCACTGAGAGGAGCAGCTGCAAATTCATAAAATCCCCTGCGTACACTGCCCGCCAGGCGCAAGCGAAAGCATGCAGGACTCCCAAGGGGATCGTATATTTGTGGAGAAGCTGTCAGATCCGCCTTCTAAGAGCCTCACCTTCTGGCCGGCATTAAGGGTATGAGACTCTATAGTACTATACGACGTGAAGTAGGGCACCGGGCAGCAACAAGGAAGTGGATCGATGAATTGCGAACCGACAATGCTTTCTCATCATTTTCGCCTCGTGTTTACTACGGTCTACACAAAGATAAAGGAACCTCACAGTCAGGTGTTTTCGTTTTCTTTTTTGTTGTTTCTTTCTCCCAAGAGAGGGCCGTGGGTAAAAGCGAGTATGACGGGACTTCAGTCCCCCCCCCCCCCCCCCCTTCTTTTGTTTAGCAGTCATATGAGCTGCACGATTCTAAGCGAAGCTCATATATACCAACATCACTGTACGTACAACATCCCCGAAACAGCAGGCGAGGCGAGCTCATTACGAAAAATATGGCGGCCAGGAGTGCAGTTCAGAGCCTCCATCACCAGTGCAGCGGGTATACAAAGGCAGAGCTGTGGTCAGGGTGTCCTTCCTTCACGAACCGTGTTCTCCCCGAATATCTAAGTAAACAGGGCTTCCACTCCCTTTGTTTTGAGGCACTCAGGCATCTACTGTACTGCACTCGAGATGGTGGTACGAGCGACAAGGCATCATAATCCAAGAGGCAGAGATGATGTGCGCTTTTCCTTGGAGAGCATCTCTCAACTAAAAAGAGGGAAAAGTGTTTCTGTGCGCGTGTTAAAGGAGCATGGCGGGTTAGGAAAGAGAAGGAAGAGAGCAACTCGAAGCACCAAGGCTCTAGAAGTTCCTGTTCCATTAATTACCAGCACTGCGCTACCACTATCTGGCGGCCGAACGGTCCGGTTCTTGCAACCTAAGCCTCCTAGTCTTGCGTGGCTATCTTGTTTCCGCCATTTCGTTTTGCCATGTAGATTTTATGATCTGTGTTCCACCTCTCTCTTCCATCCTCCTGCCTCTCTCGGGCATTTCATTGTCTCTGTCGTGGATGCGCGGGGAAAAGCAACAAATGTACGAAAAGAAAATTCTGTGAAGGCAAAATAAAGAAGTGTCCATGTGGTTCCATTTTCCTTGGGTGCAGGATGGACAAACCCGAAAGCCAAGCGCTGTCTGAAAGGCGATCCCACGGCGCTGAGATGGAGAAACGTTGGTTGCTTTGGATGTTTGGTTGAAACCCTGAAAGCTGTCGGCAACAACGGCTTGCTGTAATTAGCAGTGCAATTTCTAGCGAGAGCTGAGGATCATCCTGAAAATCTACACCGCAGAGACCCGTTAAGCTCTATATATATGTGCCATAACTACCCACAGAATGAAGCCAGAACAACGGCGGCGATTACGTTTCTGGTATATCGGTGGCTCCAAACTCACATAAAGCCCCTTGGTTTCTCATGTCGCCAACAAGACTCTTGAAACCAGACCTGTGCAAGTGATATACTTTTAGCGAAAAGGAAACTATAGCAAGAGAACATCGCGGCAAAAACGTCTACTCGCAAGCTCGCTTTTTCGTTGGAATCCAGAGACCGAGGAGGCCAGTCCATTAGCACCTATGTTGTTTAATGCATAGACTTCGCCAAAAAAAAAGCAAAGAGATACACTAGTTCACACATTTCTATCAAGTGTGTTATGAAAAATGTCTCATTATAAGCGTTCAACAACGCTTAAACCAAGCTGACAACGTATTCTTGTAGGCCCACAATATTGTTTTTTCATAAGATCCAATGTGGACAACCGAATATATTCGCAATTTGAGGAGAGGCCGCGGTGTTACGCTTTGTGCTCTACAAAAGAAAACTATTACCCGAGTGAGTAGACTCTTGCGTGCTAAACAACCTTCATAAATTATGGTATCTCTAATTTGTATTGCGAACGTTCAAGAGCAAGCTAATAAAGAACCTTAAACAGGGTCTCTCGCGAGAACATACGCTAACATACACAAGCCGATATATCTCATGCATGCTTTCTTGTAGAAGCATGCCTTTTTAATAACAGCCCGCTGATATATTTATAGTAACACCCATATTAGTGAACTCGCATGCCACCTTGACTTCTGCAATAATAACGTGAACTCAAGGCGTTCCATGTCACAAAAATTCCGCAATACGAAAGAGCCACTAGTGCGAGTCACCCGCGTCCGGGAAATATACCCCCTACTAAGATTGCACAAAATAAAATAAAAACGGTGTCGCAAATAATGGTTTCTTTTTTATCTGACTTCCGCCATTTTTTTTTTACTGTAAGCCTTGGATTAAAAATTGCTCCAGAATGCTGAAAAAGACAAAAACTCTGCAACTCAAAGCGGTACCGTTCCATTAACTCTTCACCAAGGACTAACGAGAAGACATTGTGCGCCTCCTAAAACAAGTGTTCGCTGGGACCTACCTGCACGAAGGATTAGAAAGAAATATGGGGAACGCTCCATCTAGCCATAAACGCAGTCGCTATTGTCCGGTGAAAAAAATTGTGGTTGCTTTTAACTTCAAAAAATAAAAGTTCCAGTACTGAAGCGTGCTTCCCAAAAAACGGAAGAGCACGATTGTTCTCGAGCATATAAATATCCCAGAAGTTTTCTTGCTCATTACTATTATAACGTGCCAAGCAGTGGCTTTGTCAGCCAAGATTAAGTGACTTCCCTTAAACTGCTTCCTTGCTAATCTTAATGTGCGCAGCCACTTTCATTGTGTTAATTTCGCCTCGAAAGCAAGGCTCGCAAATTCCCTCATGAACGCTCACAGACCTCACTTTCATGAACATTCTTTTGTAACGAATCTTAGTGAGGTACTTTAGCTTGGAAAGGCTCTTGCTGTTAGCGCCCATCTTGAGGAATTCCAGTTTGAGCAGGCAGCTAAGCTGCGGAAATGAATGGACGCACACCAAACGCGCAAAGAACGAAAACTTTGCTCGTTATGTTTCAAGGCAACCGACTGATCGCCATGTCGAGCAGAAGTGAAAAGACGAAAAATGCCTCTCATTGTGGCGCTAACGCAGGTGCATTCGGGCGCGTTTAGGATAACTTAAAAGCTTAGTTACGCGCATTTGTCTCGAGAAAGTTCTAGCGCGGACGCCTTTACTTGTATAGTTGTGAGTTTTAGCACAGCGGGAACATTCTATGGAGCGTATATTATCGGTACTCACATGTGGAGCAGAAACGTGGAGGCTAACAAAAATGGGTTGAGCATAAGTTAAGCAAACTATGCGAGCTATGGAAAGAAAATGATAGCTGTAACGTGAAGATACCGGAAGCAGGCAGAGTGGATGAGGGAACAAACGCGGGTTAATGACATTCTAGTCGAAGTAAAAGAATAACTGTGAGCAGGGCATGCTACAGGAAGGCTGGTCATTAAGGGTAACAGAGTGCATTCCAAGAGTGGGTAAGCGTAGCAGGGGGCGGCAGAAAGATAGGCGGGCGGATGAGATTAAGAAGTTTGCGGGCATACGGTGGGCGAAGCGAGCAAAGAACAGGGTTAATTGGAGAGACATGAGAGATGCCTTTGTCCTGCAGTGGGCGTAGTCAGCCTGATGATGATGATGATGACTATGATATAGACGTATTTTCGATTGGCGGATATTTCCTGTGTACACGTAGTGGCAGGGACGGTACCAGGTGGTACCACTGCGCGTGCGCAGCTGGCGTCTTCGCTATGCTAAAGCTTCCCAATTAACCATTCGACCTACCTTGAGGAGCTAGCCTGAGGACCTTCGCTTTGCTTATCTGGCGATGGAGGCTATGCACAAATGAACGGTTTTACAAAAATGTTTAATCGTTTTTCGTTGAAGGTACCTTACCAGCCCCTTTTATGAATAACGGTTCTGCGTATGCCACACAATAACGAACACACACTATTCACAAGACAGTGAAGGCTCAAGGGAAACACCTACGACAACTGACGTGGTCAGATGGTGGCCACGTGACGACGCAAGTTGGATATAAAATTAACGGCTAAACTTGGCCAAGGTTTAGTTGCGACATTCGGCAACTAAAAATTCGGTAATTGGTCGCAAATCTCAAGAGGCGGCGGCAGCTGCTTATCGCTGACACTTCCTACGCTGTCGCTGCTGCACGGCCTTCCTAGCACGAACCTCGTCCGAGACTGCAGTTGAAAGTCCGCCCGCTTCGCTTTTGTGCTCACGCAGCTCTCACTGCTGCGTTGCTTTCGTCACCCGCGGTACTTTGGGGGCGGCGCACCCCGCGAGCCTCCCTTCTTCCTGGATTCGTTTTTCCCCCTTGCCCCGCAGCTTCAGATCCATTTGTCTTTTTTATTGTGTTATAAGTATTAGTTTTCTATCGTCGAAAAACTCGTGGTATATGTGTGTGCATGTCTGTGTGTTTGTGGATGTGGGAAGCAGCTGTGGTTGTTGTGGTTTATCCGGTCTTACGTATTAAAGTTGCTCGGGCTATGAGGAACGCCGTAGTAGAGAGCTCCGGATAAATTCGATAACTTGGGGGTGTGTGTTCTAACTACCAATGACATCTAACTCTACACGGGCCTCTATAATTTTTCGCCTCCATCAAGATTTGAACGCCGTGTTCGGGATCGAACCTGCGTCTTTCGGGTCAGCAGCCGAGCACGATAACCACTGAGGCGCCACGGCGGCTAATGTGTGAAGACTGCACCCTGTAACATCCCCAGCGAATCGCTGCAGATCGGGGTACTTTCCGGGCGCACTCTGAGCCCGGACGGTGACTCTTCGGGAGCCCGCTCTGTGGTTGCACCTCCGGGCACCCACCAGTAAATCTGCATCTTCCACCCGCGAGCCTCCACCCATCACCTGTATACGCTCGGGGTGGAGAACGTATGGCAGCTGGCACCGTAAATGAGGGGAGAGCTTTTTATTTCTTCTTCCTCGACGCTGGCTGGCACTCGAATCTAACAGGAAGGAAGTTAATTAGCGCCCCATCTCAACCACTGCCCGCAATTGCTTCCCTTTGGAGAGCTTCGCCTCACAAAGCCTATTACCATGGCGGAGTCCACTTTATAAAAAGCCTTGTGTGCGGGCGCTCGGAACTTGCCGTCCATCCTTGAGTGCTTCTTTTGTTGACACGACGACATGCAAGTACGGAGGAACGTCATGCGGGCGCCCGCGAACAGCCCCCGTTTTTGTTTTGTTTTTTTAGGCGTTTCAGAAGTGCTTCGCTGACTATTGAGGCAGAGCAATACACACCATTTCATGCACAAACGAAAAGTGCTTTTTTTGTTTGGTTTGGTGTGGTTTGCTGTTTATTTCTTTCAAAATGAAACGGGAAGCGAAAGCAAAAGGCTGCGTGCCTGACTAGTTCTTGGTTCCCTGATACAGGCGGCAGCAGACAACTTTAGCGCAAATCTCAGAGAAACAATGACACCAAACAATATAACAATAATATGACACAAACAAGCATGAAATGAATACATCACGTGATACCCATAGAAGCCAATCAGAAAATACAAATAAAGTAGCAATACAAATACTTGCAACAGAGAAGACAATATAATGGATAGGCTTCAGTGACAAATTTTATGCCGCAGGACGCTTACACAAAAGCAAGACCACTAGTCAAAGACATATATTACGACGAGTATAGTCCACGAAATTATACAGGATGCTCATTGAAATATGTTTTTATATATTTTTAATACCTTTAATGTCAAGAACTCCCCATCTAGTGAAGTTTGGTTGATAACAAATGGCACCTGGAAAGTTAGTTTCCCATAGTTAGTCCTAGTGATGGGTACAAGTTTTCTTCGTGTTCTCAGATGGTACATTGTCATAATCAATAGAACTGCTTTTAGCATTCACTTGAAAACAATCGCTTGCAACTTCACGCTATATATTTTACAAATTACTGCTTTGTTCTTTTTAACTTGCTAGCATTCTTCTGTGTACGAATAAATTTTCGCACCCTGTACTTAAGTGGTGATTTTGATGTTATTAATTATGGTTCATTCTCTGGACAGCTTTTGTTGCAAAAATTGTGTATGTTTTTTTTTACTTGTCCCTTAAAAATTACCTCAAGTCCCTCAACGTTGTGAGATAAAACAAAAAATTTATGCTCTAAACACTGCGCTTAGCCAGAGCCACGGGCTCCGTCAACTGTCTTGAGAGAAAAAAATTATTTTCGACATAGTTTTTTCTTGACCGCTCCCACGACCTCATTTTAGTCCATGTAGTCCAAGCCACTTTAATCTATAGTAGATAGCACAATTACTGCCAATTACATGGTCATTTCGCTGCGCAAGAGGCATAAGCGAACTTGACGTAAAGCTGCAAAGAAGCAATAGTACAGCTTCACCAATTTACCTACCTTGTGCGATGCTTTCACCAACTGGGAATCGTGCACAACACGTTGCTCTTTCACAGCTCTGACTACAGAATGACGTTCCAGCACGTTTCGTATACGTAAATTGGCAAAGGACTGAGACATCGAGCTCGTTAAAGGAACAGTCGGTACTAAGCACATGTAGTGTTTCTGAGTGATCAATGCGTGCCCGCATCTAGTCATTGTGAAGAAAAGATCTGCGAGAAGCTACGTTCGCGAACGTTGTCGGCCAGTACGGCTTCTTTTAAAACACAGTGGCATGAGACGGGAAGAATGGCTTCGGCATCTTCATTAGAAACAATACCTGGACAACGAACGGCACATCACAGTGACGAAAGTGGATTCTTCCTGTGAAATACATCTTAGGAAAGCTGCTCTCTTGATGCCTAGCAGGATTATAAAGACGACAGATGGGCTGAGTCAACACTTACGACAACATTAGAGAGTCGAATTAAAGGCTAATTCCTTCTGCACTTTAACGCCACCGACGCTACATCACCAACACTGCCACACTAAAAAAAAAATGTTTGGGCTTGAAAGCAGCTACAGGCTGTAGAATGCATGTTAGGATCGAAGTGCGTTTTGTTCAAATATAGTGGCATTCGCTTTGTTTTATAACGTCTGCCTGAGAACGTGAGAAGTTCAAAGAAAGATGTTGCTCTCTTCTTAGGTGCCAGAGAGCAGTAGACTCGGCCACGACATTTTCAGTCTCGACGTTTACTTCCTGCAATTTCTGTTGGTGCCCATCTCTCATTTTTGAAGAGTCAAATGTACTGATGGACACCGAAGCACGAACGCATTTTTTTATGTGAACATGAATACGTGGATACACGTTGCGCACTTCAAGCAAATATTGTAATGCACTGCATGGCTATCACAGCGTAAACCGATCTGAAGAGAAAATCACAACATGTGTAAACCCCAGTGCTTTTCTTTATAAATAAACTTCACGCTCTCTAAGGAGGGCGTAGTGCAAAACGCTAAAGATTATTGCTGCCGTTGCGTTCATAAGCCACTCAAGAGCTTCAGTTAAGATGACTAATTTTGCCTTCTCAATACCTCCCGGTTCCAGGCGCAGCAATTCCTTGTCGTGTGTGGTTGTTCCGTTTTAGGGCTTCAAAGCGCTTCACAATGAGTGAAATACTCCTGTGATGGTTTTTAAGATTAGAGCGCGTTAGATGCTATACCTCGTATGCGTATTCATAACGCAGGCATGCACGACTCATTGAGCTTAGTTTGAAGTAAGCGTTCAATGTTATCTTGAGCGTTAGCGCATGCTGTACCGTTACCGCCGGAAGTTGTGTACCAAGAACGAAATTCAATTTTCTCTACTGAGGCGCCAGGTATCTGACGACATATCAGAAAGCTGGCACTACTATTCGACAGCAGCGCTCCGTTTCTTATCTTTTCACCAGGCAGCCCTGACCGCCTGCCTGCTGGCGATAAGCCAGCTCTCAGACCAAACTAACCACGTTTACCCTTGCTCGACGCCACTGCTTCTGTCTGCTCACTAATCCTGTTGAGCAGAGCGCTACCGTCAGTCATTGTGGAGACGTAACGAATACAGCGACAGTCAGTGGCCGTTAATTGCAGCTTTGCATAGAATAGCGCAATTAAGCTACTCTACAATGTACGCAAAATGCAGAGACAGTGTGTCACTAAACGCTCGTACCCTTCTTTATTCTATTTCCTTTAATTCTTCTTTTCTCTCCGACCAGTCCGCGCTCACTATGTTTCATTCCCAACGCAACAGTAAGATAGCATCTCCGGTCTTTGCAGCCCCTCCGATATCGCAGCCCGCAACAGTGCCCCAGCTAAGCCTTACGTGCGCGATGTTTGTTTGGTTTGTTTGCTTCCAATAGGCCGTGCTTTTCGTCAGGGATAGATACAGCGGTCAGAGCGGAACGACCCTGTAGCGGCGTCGGCGGTTGCGACAGGCTTCCATCCGGCGACCGCTAACGTCCCGGGCGTTGCTCAAGGCCCGAATGATAATAATTAAGTACGCTCTCTGCGCACCACACACGACCATAGAACCGTGCAATGCGACATCAGCGTGAAGAAGCCGCAAATCCTTGCGTAATGGGTCTTTTCCAAGCACCGTGCTCCGCCATCTCGCTCTTTTCCCCTCTATATAGCCTTACCCTGCTTGCTTGCGCAGAAAGTAAGCGACGGTTATAATGCTTAGTCGGCAGCGAGCAGCGGCTTCGGGATCCCCGACTCTATTTACTGCCATGCCGGTAACCACCGTACTCACGACTGGGCCTGTCAGCGCCCCTGTAATGAGGACGACATACCCGTGTCGTCGATGTAACCCTGCTCGTCGATGTATAGCCGTGCTCGATGCACATAAACGAGACTCGCTAGGCTTGCTCTCGAAAATGTATGCTCCGCACATTTCGTTTCGTAATACCGCGAAAGCGCACATATTATGTGCCGAATGTTTTTTTTTTCTTTTATGTCCAGAAAGTCTGATTTGGCTTCTCAAAAAATGCACAGATCGCAACTAGCCTAGCTCTTGTTCAGCACACGAGACTGGTTTAATGAGGTTTCCGTTAGATTTAGCAGGGAGTAATTATCGCCAATGATGCTGACAGTAGGGAAAGTGTACTTGGGAAGAATCGTTAAAAAAAAGCAGAAAAGGTCTAGTAACCCAGCGCTAAATGTGATCATTCTGATTATTATAACGTATTTCTGAATTGTTTTTGAAAATATGTCAAAAGGCTACCAAAAAGAATATCGCTCAAGAAGACGTACGGCGTTCTTTCTGTCACTTAATGTGCGCGAAGAAAGCTTTTTAGTTTAACTGTCGTAAAATTCGGCGTGCTGTTATATTTTTATTAATGTATAAGTGTGTGCTTATGTTGTTTTCTTTTAGACGAGCCATACAGGGTGAATTCGCGCGAAAACTATCACGCATTATCAAGCTTTTCCACGTTTGAACTTGATCATCTTTGACGGAACATCATAGTTGGGCTTGTACGATAGAGGAGACTGGCACCAGCCAGGGGTTGGTAAATCTAATTTCGATCGTTTCGCTAACAGCTTGATTCCTCCTTCAGGGGCAAGTAAATGACAAGCACGCAGCTGGCAGCGGACCTAGATCCTTCTCCGCTATTAAGTGACGGATGTCATTGACGTAGGCGGAACGCAGAGACCCCGGGCACCTGGTCACGATCGCTTTTGCGATTTTGCGCCATGAATAATGGCAACGGTAATTATGAATGTAGTACAATGTACTGATATCTGAGGGCTACCGCAAGTAAAGCGTTTTACTTAGACTGAAAAATGTTTCTCAGGAATCTTTAGGGCGGGTAAAGCTTCGCATATTGCATGAGAAAAAAAATAAAAAGCCAAAAGTCATCAATGGCAAGGAAGACATATGCAGTGTTCGATTTATTTATTTTTTTTAATTTTAAATCTACCGCGAAGGAGGACATCAGAGGGCATGCAACCCCTTTACCAAAAGATAAATAAACAAACAGAAGGCTTCAGCTATTGATCGGCATCGACCCCCCGTTCAGGGCAAGAGCATGTAGTACGAGCCGTGACGCCCTCACTCCATCTCCTTCGCACATTGGTCGAATGTTCCGCTGTCGCTTTCACGTTTTCTGCAAACACAACCCGCAACGATGTAGCGGGTCCGTTACGTCGTCGTGGCCCCGCATTATTAAGGAGGAGAGGTCCACTCCCATCTCTATTTTTTTTCTTTCTCCTTCCCTTAACCCGACTCTAGAACTGACAAGGGAATACAGCAGCTGAACCACGAATGCAGTGCCTATGTACAGGTGCAGCTGAAAAGTTGGTAGACATTCGAAAGCATGTGTTCAGCCTGGTTGACTCATGGTTTTCCTTTGCTGGGTCGTCGGCACCTCTGGCGACGATAGTAGACTCAGGTTAAGCTCTGATCGAGGTTAAGCTGATCTGATCTGTTCGCGCGGCAGAGGGAAGTTGATGAAGACGGCGACGTGCAGTGCACAGCAATAGAGTGTGTTGCAGTTTAACGCGAGACGTGGTTGGCTGCGGCGATAGAATAGTGCTGTCGTGCAGTGGCCAGCGAAGCTTATCTGTTCGCTCCGCCGCGGGTTTGAATCTCAGTCGCCGCAAAAAATTTATTTCTCCAGGTTGGCCAAGGTGACCCTCCCATTGGCTACAGCTTGCACGACGCTTCTCCGAACTAACCTAAGCTTATCAAAGTTACTCCGAGGCTTCACACATTTTTTTTTTGTTGGAACCTGAAGCAGTGCTCTCGCACTAAAAGATTAGCACAAATGACGCCTCTAGAGTGGCTAAATCACGCCGGTCTATTTACCGGTATGTTCGTAACCGTAGCGTTAAGAGTTGTTGTCGGCCGCTGTGGTGGCACCTTGCTTCTGCTAATCTTTTTTCGCTTCAACTGCAGGCCTACTACCAGGGACATATATTATATTGGGACTAGAAATAAAGAAACAAGAAAAATGTGTACCAGCCCGCGCCACTAAGTATAACGGGCTTATTTCCGGGGACAAAAGGAACTGACCCCCCCCCCCCCCCCCCTTCTCTACCACAAGGCAAGTGGACTGGACCCACAAACATTAACATCAGAGTCCTCACATGTCTTGGCCTTATGTCATAAACGGCTGCTCTAGGCTCATCGATCCGGGAAAAAGTCGGCTTTTGTATATCCATACATACCGTACCTAGCTCTGTTCATTTTATTCCCACTTTCTGTCTGTTCACTCCCGCTATCCACGATTTGTGCGTTATTAGTTTTTGCTAGTTAATTTGCATGTGCAAAATCTCCCAATGCCCAGTGAGGCTAACACAAATTATGAGAGCGAGTTCACAGGCTTGTTGGTGTTCCATTGAAACAGTACAACTTAGCCGGTGTTTCTCTTGGCTAGGAGTCCAGTTTTTTACGGAGTCAAGTCTATATTTAAAATGAAACTTTTTCTCTCATGCAGTTTCAACTTCATCTACTGAACGAGGTCTGAAACGGGAAAGAAGTTAGGTTACGTGAAGCATAAAACAACTGCAATATAGCCGTTGATATGTCATGTGTTGTCATTCCAGCTCTTGAAGAAGGCTGTCTTAAGCGTTGTAGTGAATTAAAACTACGTACCAGAAACTTTATTGGCGTCATTTTCATGCCTCACGTGACCTAAACACTTCTAACATGACACAACCATCTTTCGGTTGATGAAACCAAAAGAGCACCAAGAAGAAATTCGATTATAAATTATTCAGTGGTCGTAGGCGAATTCCATGCAGTGATTCATATGTTCTCGCATCTTGTGCATCACTACAGAGAAGAAAACATGCAAGTACAAACTTGGTGTCTGTACTTCATTAGCAACAGAAGTGAATCCAGATTCGCACTGTGAAAAAATGTGGAAGAAGGTGCCCAACTAGAAGCATAACCTCACTTAACCGCTAGATGCAAATGTGCTTTTGAGCACAAGCAGAAGCTATAGCATAATGTTCATGCTTTACATGAAGAAAAAAACTCATGTTAACAAAATCACACAGACATCAGTGTACAAAGTTACAACCGTGAAAATAATGCACGTTACATACAGAAGCTGAGATTTATTGACTATCTGTGTTAAAAAAGCGCTCTAGAGACGTAACAGACTATAAGATTGGGGAATTTGACCAAAGGAATTTTCCTTACAGGCCATGCCCCACGCACTGGTTGTTCTTAACGATGAATGCTTGGAGAGGAAGGGTGGTTTCAATGTGAGTTTTGCGGCCCTGCTTCCCTGTCTGTTTTATCTGCCACTGGTTCTGCGCAACACTTCTTCCGAAGGAGAGGTCCTTCTTTAACGCTTCGCACCCGTCAGCATTCAGAGGCACTGGCAGTTACCTCATTGTAACTTATGAAATCATAAGAATAAAACAGTACAGCGAAAACGGAGTTATCGCAACCTGCCAGACCCGGGTCCCTATAGAATGAATGGAACCGACGGGCTGAGCGCGCAAGCTTTGTATGTGTGCCGTAGTATACGCTGCTTCTATCTATCCCTTTGCTCGAGTTCCTTTCGGGAGAAAATTTTCTTTTTCGGAAAGGGCAAATTTATGTGGCAGAGGTCATATGTAGCATCTCTTTGTAGCACCGAGGGAGCTTATTTTCTGGTCGACTTGGCTGTTGTAGCCAGATTCTATTTTTTTCTCCAGCTTTTACCGCGTAGTCATGCGTATACAGTGCGAGTATATTTGTAGATTATACTATTAGTCGAAGTAACGTTTTACATGTTCGCACTTTTCTTATCTACGCCAAACTACTCTTAGTATGTGTTCGTTATGTTGTTGTTTTTTTTTTTGCTCTCTACCACCTCCGTTGTAGAAAGCGCGTGCCTGCTCGATCCTACATGTGAGCACATGCATGCCTGGTGTCCAAGTTTAACAGGATACATGGATTCCAAAACGAAACAAAACTGGTACAAGTTGCGCGAATGCACTGTTTAGTCTTCGGATTATGGTAAGCGAGTGGTGTATGGCCCTCAATGTTCAATTCTATCTGAAATAATTCCATTACACGGCATGAACCTGGATGAGAGTCCGTACGGGTAACGTGCAAAGCCCTTCCCATTAAAAATTATGCGCCTGAAAATAATTTTTTTTTTGGAGGGGGAAGGAAGTGATAAAGGAGGGAGTGAAAAAAGAAAGGAAGAAAGAAGTGCCGTAGTGGAGGGCTCCGGAATAATTTCGATCACCTGGGGATCTTTAACGTGCCCTGGCATTGCACAGCACGCGGGCGCCTTAGCGTTTCTCCTCCACTGAAACGCGGCCGCCGTGGTCGGGATCGAACCCGGGTACTAACCTCAGAGCCATTGCTGCGGGTTATTATGCCTCTGCTTTTCTTCCTTTAATGATTTACTAACAGAGAAAATGTGCACCAGCTTCACTGATTACAATTTCTCATTCACAGAAGCAATTGTTTTCAACATAAATACTGTATTTCACTTTGAAAACTCTTACTGATCAACATCCGAGGAGCGCCCAGAGCGCCCCCCCCCCCCCCCCGGCTCAAAACAAAAATAAAAACAAAAATCACGCGCACAAGATGCGCGAGCGAAATTGTTCTTTGGTGGCGCGTCAGCGCCGTGCACAAGTCCCCTGCAAATTCATCTTGTCGCCTCGTTTCTCTTGCGGCGTCCTGCGTATACTGGGCCCCATCTCATCGTTGCACGAACCGAGAAGACTCGTAATATGCGCGTGAACGGTCGTGACATCGTCGACTCCCTCAATCGCCTCAAGCCCACTTACATTGAAGTCTGCGCGCTCTCATCTCTCCAGCTGCCCTCTCATGTATCTTCTTCGCCTCTCCCACCACGGCCTTTGTCTGCTCGCCCTAGTAACGCCGGAAGAGTGTTCGCTCTGTCTCCTCACGAGGTGGCCCAGCAGTGGCACGTCTGCGCTTTGCCCGATGGAGCTACAAAGTCGATGAAGGCGCGCGCAGCGTCTGCAATATTTTTGTTTAAAATATTTATCGATCAACTTTTGTATGAACACTGCGGTTGGCGTCCCTATTTCAGGATTCCATTGGACGAAGGTGGTACGGCGGCTCAGTTTGCGAGCTATGTACTATGGCCCTCAGGGCTTGCGTTGAGCACGGCGGGCTCCCATTGTTTAGGGATTGGGGAAAGGATGGGGGATATGACCCTGTTTTTCTGGCACTCCCAGAGTATGTTGTAAAATGTCTGCAATTCTGCGCAGTGTCGACATTCTGACATGTTAGGTTTTAAGTACCAGCTCGCGTTATGAAGCCGTGAATTGACCCAAACCATCACGGATTTCGACATTCTGACCTGTTAAGTTTTAAGTACCAGCTCGCGTTATGAAGCCGTGAATCGACTCAAACCATCACGGATTTCCCTGCACGACCGTTGCTGCTGGGATTACTGGTTGATGCATTGTAAGAGCTCGCCCTACGGAAACTCCAGTTGTAAATGCGGATATCAAAGCGGTGCTATGTATAATGACTTATTCCACTTTTAATGCCTCAATAATTGTAATCATGGCGGCGTTATAAGCGCAATTATTTATTTGAACTTAGTGATATGTGTGTGGGCTGGTATTCTATATGGATGTCACATGCATACTACCATGAATCGAGGTTTATGTTGCTTATTTCGCAAGGAGGAAGCTTTCGCAACCTTCCAGACAAATGCCGCGCAGAGAAATGGAGAGAGCTAGAGCCCCCCCCCCCCCCCCCCCTCCCCTTTACAGAAAACAACCTTGCTACAGTTCCGACACTCGCAAATGTTAAAAATAAGCAAGAGATGCTGAGATCTACAAAGTATCGTGGCCGCCTTCTATGAAACACTAAGCATGCTGACTTGGCGCAGAGAAATCGGTCGAACCGTCGTCTCGCTCCCTTTCGCGACAAAGCGAAGCTTGAAGCGAAAAATCCTTAAGCTAAAGAAAGCTTTACTGAACTTTATGTTTAGGATGCTTCCGCCCGGCCTCTTCTTTTCCCCGTTCCTATCCCTATCACGGCGCAGCGAGTTTGACGCTAAGCTTTCGGAGAGCTTTTATTCCGCACTAAGGAGCCGGTGGCCTTGAGCATGCCACAATCTGCTGACGAAAAACGAGACAAAACACCTTTTTTTTTTGCTTTCGATCAAACGCATAGACTAAGCTCTGCTAATCTGTGTGCCACGTAGCTCTGACAAAACAGGCTCGTGTGTGGATATCTGGCGCGCTCGCTCCGAAAGAAACTGGATGGAAAATATTTCCCGGGCCACATTGTTTCCGACAGAGGGATGGCCCGACGCGTCCAATGCTTCTTCATGAGGCATAAATGCACAAATCGGGGGCAGCACAGCGTGTAGCCTTCCTGTTGTAAGATTTCGTTTTCTGCCTTAGATGACACAGAAGCAACAAAATAAAACACACAAAACAAAACAAAAATAGGTGGTAGGGCTTTAACGTAGTTAAACCGAGTGGACATGGGAGAGCATGTGTTCAGGCTGGTTGGCTCGCGGTCTTGCTTTGCTGGGTCGACAGCACGTCTGGTGACAATATTAGTTCGATAGGAGTACTAGCTGATGAAGACGACGATGCGCAATGCACAACGCGAGAGTGTGTATATTAGTTCGATAGTATTATTAGTTGATGAAGACGATGATGTGCAATGCACAACGCGAGAGTGTGTATATTAGTTCGATAGTATTATTAGTTGATGAAAACGATCATGTGCAGTGCACAGCGCGAGAGTGTGTTGCAGTTTAAGAGGAGGCGTCATCGGCTGCGTCGATAACGTAGTGCACTCGGGCAGGTGCCAGCGGAAGTTATCTGTTCGCTCCACGGCGGGTTCAGATCCCAGTCGCGGAAATATTTATTTATTAATTTATGGTTTGGGCAAGGTCACTCTCAAGGTCAAGCTTCATGCAAGCTCGGTGAGCCGGCTTAACCCCGTAAACTAGTGCTTTTGGCACTAAAGACGCAAAAAAAAAAACGCAGAAAAACGCAAAGGAAGGAGGTTATCGTCGCAACAACTTTCTTTTTTTTTTTCGCACGCAACAGTAAATGATCTCAAGAATGTGGTGTTGTCGGGCAAAAGACCGGAAATGTGAAACATAAAGCAGCTGGGGTATCGGGTTAGCACCGTTTAGAGTTTCGGTAAAAAGCGTTGATGGCGAGATAGTTAACGCCTCCAAAGAGACGATCGCTTGACTTCGTGGCGCGCTTTGCAAGAGTTGGGGGTTTACGTAATGATTTTGTTGTTGTTTTTTCTTATAAAGTAGCTCGAAATAATCTTGGCATATATCTGTCACCCAGAAACAAAACAGCAGTTAGGCTAGTGAAACGTTGCTTCACCTGACGACTAAAAAGGAACAGCAGATGAAGTTAAACGTCCAAACAAACTAACCTTTCTAGATATAATCCCCAAATGTACCGCCTTCTTGTTTACTTCCACCTTAATGACAGTAACTAAATTAAGCCAGATGTTAGACTAAATTTGAAGGTGCAGAAGACAACAAAAATGAGCAAGCCCACGTAGCGGCATAAAATAAATCACCTCCGCTTTTCAAAATTACTTCAGAACCACCTGATGTGCCAGTAAGCGGGTTGAAATTTCAGCTTGCTTAGCCAGACACGTTAGTCTTTGCAGCGAGTGACCTCAGAGCATGACTACGGCACCTTCGGCAGCTGAAACTTTGACTTCGAGAAATATATCGGGAAAGGTGGCTTTCGTAATATTTGTAATGGTAATACTTTTTTAGAAGCACAAAATGAAACCTATTAGCATCCGCACAGACATATAGTAAGCACACCTTTGACGACGGTCGGAAAAGTCGTGGAACAGTTTCGTCGGGTTATTACCGCTAACAAAATATATAGATCCAGGATGGGGGGGGGGGGGGGGGGAGGGGGGGGGGGAGGCGAGGGCGGTTAGTATTGCAGCTGTATCGGGTTCGATGTTTGCTGAGCGCGCCAAGAAACTTTTCTGTGGGATGTTTTTGTTTATTATAGCTTTTTTTTTTACTGCGCGCTAGAACTGTTTACCTGGGGGCGTTAAGCGCTCCTCGTCTGGCACATCTTACAGTCTCAACTTTCAGCACTTGCGCTGCGTAAACTGTGCCTGCCGGCTAACGTTATTGCGGCGGCAGCATTCGATGCGCATGCGCGCACATTCCTTTTTCTTCAGTCACACGTCTGTGCATTGGGTGGGCAGCAACAAAACAACGTATCAAAAATAGAGGCATCTTTGGCGTAACTGCAATAAAACTGCGGTTTATGCGTTCGTGGAGTGATTTTTCTTTCCAAGCAGGAGTGAATACTTTCGCGACAATCCTTCCTGCCTCAGTTCCTTGCTCATTTGAAGTGCAAGGTAGACGATATTTTTTCTCATTTTTTGGTCTGCAATTACTTCAAGAACGGTGCAGGTGGACCAAGAGAAATGGAAATAAGAGATCGTATTTTGTAACGATCGTTTCCTTGAATTGTCTGCAGCTTCATGATTCAAATCCGGTACAGGCCACTGACGCTGATTGTTAGCCATTAGTTCTGACGTCACGTGGCATATGTTACGAGAAGTCCAAGAACAGACAGAAGTTTTAATTGGGCAGAGTATGTCGCCTGAGCAGGTTTTGAATGTTTGAACGATTATTTAAGCCACAGTATAAGAACGCAATCAGCGAGGTGGATTTCATCACACTATTACAATAATTTTTGAAAATATTTATATCCACAATATTCGAAACGCCTGGCATTAATATAACACAGTCTTCATAAAAAAAGAAAATTCCGATGATTCAGTCCAACCTTAGAAGAAAGATTGCCCGGACAGAATCATTTAGAAATATTTGTTGCCTTAAACACTCGCCCTGATTTCCTAGGTGGTTTAATCTCAACAGCTCGTCGTCAAGAATACTCGAAATATCAGCTGCTCTTCTGGCGAAACTGCCAGTTTCCGCGGACTCTGAATTCCAGGCGGGACGAGTTTTCAGGGTTATTCGCAGCTGTAAAGAAGCTTCTTTGATTCGGAGTTTTTTTTCTACCTGGGACATCGCTCGATCTGGGTGGGAGTGACAACAAGATTAACCTGGCTTCCCTTAGGAAACGTGACCAGCCCGCAGAACCCGCTTTGGAACAAAGAATAGAGTGGACTAATAAAAATAACGAAACATGGTGTTGCACGGCCTGCACCGATAGCAACATCAATTACAAAAAAAAAAAGGCTGGAAGTAAGTACACACATAGAACTACAAAATTTCCCTAAAAGAAGTGCTTTCGCATAGAAGAAATTGTTTTACGTGCCACGTGCTCAACAAGATCTAAATACACGTTTCATTAGCTCACTCAATAATAGGTTGCAAAACGTATTTTTAGGGTCGCTCACTAGCTGTGAGGCAATATCCTGGAGGTAATTTTGAACATAAGGAGGTCTTAACAAAACTAGAGAGACGGAAGAGAAAAATAAAAAGAAATTACAAAAGGCACATTTCACGGCCAATAAAGTGGCAGCAGCTGGTCAAAAAATTAATATGATTGTTTATTTGCGCAGGTATGCCCACTACGCATAAATTCTGAAAACTAAGTCCATTTCAACGGAAGTGGATTACCCATGGCGGAAAACTTCTTAGCCAAAGTTTGCTCGTTTTCGAGTAACCTTAATGCATTACGTAACTGCAAGATCCCTAATACGGCTTATAGATTTCTTTCGCTAAGGCCTCCTTTCGCCAAGCTAACTTGTAAGGTTTGTGAAGCAAGTTAGGTTTTCTTTCTTTTCACCTAAGTTTCGTAAGCTGTCACCTTTACGCGCACGTGTTATGTGTCGTCTCTAGGGGTTATCGCATAATCCATGGACAACGAAAGCAGCTCGCTATGGCCTCTTCAGCGCTGTGCGTCGCTCTTTCGTTCATTATTCAAAAATTTGCCGGCGTTAAACTTAGGGCTTACTCAACTCATGCCTTCATCGAGTAGTCAAGCACTTGCGTGATGTCGTTTTCATTTATCGCAGCCGCTATCCGATGGTGGACGTTAATTCGACGAAATGTTTCGCGCGCCTACGTAAAGTGCCGCCACGCACTGCAGCACTTGCGCGCGAAGCCGCTGTTCTTTGAATTTCTGTTGTGGAAGCCCGGGAAAAAAATTTTGCAACTGAAGAACGATTACTTGATGCGGTTGTGGTGCTATTTTTTCGTTGTTCTTTTTTTTTCCCCTTTAGAAGCAGTCAACTTCCGAAAGTAGTTTCGTCGACAAGCGGGGATGTTTTACCAATCTCTCTTGTTCATGCTTAAACTTGAGCCTGTCCCAAGTTGGAAAAGTTCTTCAGAAATAGTAAAAGTGAAAAAGAAAAAAAAGAAAACATTCGCCGTGTGAATTTGTGCGCATGCCGCCTTTTCGCGCTAATCATTTTATTGAGCGACTTGATGTCCAGCATACTACAAAGAGCCCACTTTTGACGAACTGCATTATGCGGCATGCGCAAATATTTGAAAAAAAAAAGGCATTCTGTAATTTTCGGTTTTTGAAGTACATCTAAATCTTTCGGCGACATGCTTCATAACCAGTAACTATGAAGCCACTGAGCTTCCTTTAACAATCAAAATAGTGCTAAAGAAGCTAACGTCCGTCATGTAGCTGTCAGTTCTTTGATGTCTTTAATAGAGGCTCTGTTGTTCAAGCATTTATGAAAAACTGGCGGTAGCGACGCAGAGGCGGCGCTGATTTGAATACCATTTCGTGGCGTTATCTAAACACAGGTTAATTGGAGAAGATACTTTAAATAAATTAATGATTTTTCAAGAAGCAATGCTTAACAGCTCCGCAGTGGCATTGGAGGATTTCACACAATCATCGACTTGAGTTACTTTGACGACGACCGCTATTTCAGACAGCAGGCACCATAGCAGTACCCCCCCCCCCCCCCCCCCCCCGTATACACAGATACACACATTAGAGTACAGCTGTGTGCCCCGGTGTCGAACCTTCGACCTTATGCCCGAAATCATAACTCCATAGCTGCTGTATTACCGCGCAAATAACCGAACAACCATACAGAATCCTAGCTGCAATATTTCAGGTGCAATCTATATTATTAACCAATCAGCCAGCACAGAGTCTGCAGTTACAACATTTAGCGTGTGGCATACTGTGCTTCCACTACGTAACTGCGTATGAACGCCGAAACTACGGCAGCAACAATGTTGCAGGAAGCTAAGTGCAGCGATCCTATCAAGATGGCAGTGATCGCGCAGCATATTTTGCTTCAACGCTGTTGCAACTACAGAATGCAGTTGTTTCAAGTATAGCGTCGAAACGTGAGCGAATTTTTTTCCTTATGCAACGTAAATCGTGTTGTCTCGAACCTGCGCAGAAACTATCACTGAAAACGAAGTGGTAAATTCAAAGTAGCGATAATACATAGGCTGGCAATGCAAGTCGAGCGCGAAATCGAAATGTCATTCCTAAAGATTATCGAAATGCATCTCGTCTTACGCAAATGCCGTTCTTTTTGACGATCCGTGAAGGCAGGCAGTGCGGAAATGCATTTCCCAGCTAACTGCTCCTCATGTGTGCCCGAGGTCAGGTTTTTAAGCTGATTTCCCGTTCCGTCTATTGCAACCTGAACGCTCGCGCAAGAAAACTTCGGAGCAACAAGATAAATGTTCCGAACAACGCGGCTCGCGCATAGAACACTCGAGAAAGAATGCTCAAAAGCACAGCAGCATCATAAATATTGTAGGCTGTTGCCCACAAGTTCGCCTATGTCAAAGGCCTTTCCTCCATACAGAAGCACACAGCCAGTTCGAGTACATATTTGCGCAAGCCGGAAATGGCAAGAAAAGCCGGAAAGAGCTTACCGTGAGGCGAATGGTAACCAGAACGGCTGCTATGACGTCACTCGCGTTCCACGCCCCGTAGGTGCCCGGTTGGGCACTTGTTGGTGAGCACGTCACCCTGAACCCGGAGCGTTGGCACTGCTGCCACCGACGTGACCAGCGACACGCGACGAAGTCCGCTGGCGCGCTTCGCCGCTAGCAGACGATTCCACGGCGCCGGCATGGTACTCTCCCGACGCCCCTCCCACCCGGGAGAGAGAGCGAGCCCAGGAGGTGGCGCCGCCTGAGGGCCGTTTCGAACGTAAAGGGGGCTGCGCGCGCTCTGCTCTGCTCTTTTCTGCAGTTCCGTTTTGTTTTCTCTTGCACTTCTCTGTTTTAACGCGTTGGCGTAAAGGGTACCGTTCATCGGAAAACCCGGAGGAATCGTCGGCGGTGGCGGCATGAGCGGAAAATCCTCAGAGAAGCAACCTAGGTGACCCACAGCCCATCTAGGCGGCAGATGGGACCCCTAGGTTATGTGACCTTGTGACGTCATCACAACCTGCCCACCGTGGCAGGTGGCAGTTAAATTAATGATTGGTTGCGACAGGTTGCTCAGGAAGAGCAACCTGGTTCCTACAAGCCTCATGGCTGTGTTTGAAACAGCCACCCGCCGGTGCAGTGGCGCATAGCTTAACCGCTGCAAAACTGCGCCACTGGAAGTATGAGGACTCCCACCGGTCTATGAATGTTAAGTAGAGAATAAGGCCATTTACCCATTAACGCTGTCGCGTGATACTTTTAAGGTGGAGCTTAAATTCCACCTCCAGTTTTTCTTCTGTCCTCTTCTTTAGTGCAATGCGCACTTTTGCTCTGTTCTCTACTGCTCTGTTTTGTCCTGTGCAGTTTGGACAGCAGCGTCGTGTACGGGGTAGCAAGAACGCCTCAGTACCTCAAGGCACTGTCTTCCGGAAGGCAAATCTTCCGTTTTGTACAAGGTTTCTTCTGTCCTGGTGGTCAGATATCTATGGAGTGAAATGCTAGCAAAAAAAAAAAAAACTCTGGCCCTACGCTGTCCAGTCGAAATCTATTAACCACCCCCCTTTTGCCGGCTGCCTGGGTGGTGGCTGGGGCTGCCCTCTCCTTCCTGCTCCTGTTAGAAAGTGGTCGCTATTAGCGTCCGTCTATCCATCTAACTTAATAAGTTATGGGAAATAAATAGTTTGCATTCAGAAACGATATGCTTAAATATACTTATCAAAATATTGTTTCGTAACTTTTTGTTTAGGGCGCCATGAGCATTTTGCCGAATTATTTTGCAGTTGAATATTTCCTGAGCCCGAGGGGAGCCCAACGGATGCTTCTCAGTCACGTTTATGGAATCAACTTGCCAAGTCATAGAGCTCGTAAACCGGCTTGCAGGGGGAAACCGGCATCTAAGCACCCATCCACATGCTTCCCGCGCGTTTTTAGTGCGATAGCACTTACAGTGGCCAGGTTTAACACTACGTTTGACTGAGTTTAACCGCTACCAATTTTTTTTTTTTGCTCATCCCCGACGCCATTGGCTGAGCAACGGACCTGTAAGAGCTGCGCACTAATGCTATCAGGTGAAAATAGGCTTTTTGAGTTAGAAGAGCGCTTTTTCCGGCATAGCGCTGCCTGCGGTGCAGTACATTAGAATACAGCTAAAATGCCCTAACTAGCAAACGAGTTAACTAATATTGACTAGTTAAGTTTTAGCTACTACTGTTACGCTCATTAATTATTGAGAAGCATGTAGCCCACCGTAAGTGGTGTCCCTATCAGTTTCTAGAATTTCGAAAACGCGGTTACCCTCTGCAATGTGGCCCAACAAATTTTGGCCATTTCGACGAGTTACGTGCGCTGGAGTAGTTTCTTTGCCTGCAAGCTTCTCCAAAGGACGTGTATTTTGGCACGATGTAGCCAGAATTTGTTGGGCCACAGCGCTGAAGATAACCGCGCTCTCGAGATTCTAAAAACTGATATCGAAATTACTTACGATGGCCTACATGCCTCTCAGTAAATAAGGCGCCTAACAGTAATAGTTAAAAAGTTAACTGTTCAGTATTACTTAACCAGCGTACTAGTTAGCACTTCTTAGCTGTATTGTGATGTACGACACCACTTACAATGCTATGCCGAAAAAAAACTTCTAACTCAAAAAAAGCCTATTTTAAGGAAATTGTGTAGTCTTAGGTGAAACACCCTGTATATACACATCGATTAGCCACCTGCCTTCAGTCCTCGGCGGCTGCGAAAGAACTTATAAAGGCGCCCAGCGGAAGGCGCCCAGAGTGTCTTGCTCTGGACAGGCTGCCGTTGAAAACTGAAGAGGGCAGAGTGGGTCAAGGAACAAACGCGACTTGATGACATCTTAGTCGAAATCAAGAAGAGGAAATGGGCATCGGCAGGGACTGTAACGGGAAGGCAAGATAACCGATGATCGTTGAGGGTAACGGATAAGAAGAGAAGCGTACCACGGGGCAGCAAAAGGTCGGTCGGGTGGTTGAGATTAGGAAGTTTACTGCGATAAGGCGACCGCATCGGGCATAAGACAGGATTAATTGGAAATATGCGCTAGAGGCAATTGCCCTGCAACGGGTGGAGTTGGGGTGATGATGGCGATGGTCATCAGACTAAGTGGTAGCGGTTTTATTCGTTCTAGTCAACGCACATGACTCTATCCCCTGGAAACCAGGTCACAAATCGGGCTTCCATTGTCAACAGGACTTGTCGGGCTAGTTGGTTGATCATAATGCAAAAAAGACGAACTGCGCAACAAGAACACGGACGAAAGGGAGGCAGACACACACTAACGCAGACTTACAACTTTACTAAAGGAAGGAATACAAGGCAAATATATATAGCGATCCCAACGCACTTCAAATCTGATCAATATGGCACGTGACAATCTGCCCAGGCGATAAACAGACCATACAAGAACCAACGCTTACAAGATAATCTTAAACCGGGCCGGCCCTTTCTATGAAAACAAAAAGCAAAGGAGCGCTTAGCGACAGTGCACTCTTGAGAATTACGCGTTCTCCAAAGTAAGAAAATTCAAAACAAAACCACACCACTGTAGCCATCTGATACCACTGAAGCTCGAACCGCTTACAAGCGCAGGTGCTGACACCAAAACCAAGAGACGAAGCACTCCCCCTTTTGAAAGCAAACAAAACGGGAAACAAGAACAACCACATCGGTTATCGTCAAATAAAAAAAAACAGTGAAAAAAGGCACCAGGTCAAAAGGGTAAAAACACCAAGAATCAGCTCAAGAAGCTACGTCACAAAAACAGTGAAAATAGGCACCAAGTCATTTAAAAAACAAAAAGATGAAAGACGGGACAACAGTTTAAGACAACAACGGTTTTAAAACAGGGGAAGGGGTGAATGAAATCCGAAGCGTAGGAAAACATCTCAAACCAAGACAGAACCGAAACAAAACTGAGATCGCTAATCAAATGAACAACGAAAGCATCAAACGCAATCAGGAGGCACTGCTCAATCACCAGGGCACAAACAGGCCACTAGGCTACACATGCCCCCGCAAAAACGAAAATTCTTTGGATGATAAGGAAATGGAAGCCTTGCTAATACAGTTGTCCGTGGTGCCGATGTAAAAAGTTTCGACGACGAGACGCTCCCATTTGTCATTCAATCTGGCCAGAAATTCCGTCTTTTCGAACCATGGTACACAGTCCCGTTGCTTCATTTTTGGGCAGTCCGCACAATGCTTAGCCAAAAACCCTCCATCGTTGTTTGCCACGCTCAACCGGTGCTCCCTTGCTCTTTCATTAAAGCATCTGCCGGTTTGGCCTATGTAGACTTTTCCGCAACTAAGGGGAATGCGGTAAACAACGCCGGAAACGCAATCTTTGAACCTCCTTAGATGTTTGATTTTGCAAGGGGTCTTCTTAGTGTTCTTCATCATCACGCACACCTTGGACAGTCTGCATGGAGCCGAGAAGACAACGTTGACGCCTCCTTTTCTCTCCACTTTCTTGATGTTGTGCGAGAATTTGTGGATGTATGGAATGACATGGGCCTTCTTTTGCTCGGCGTCTACTTTGTCTTTGCGTTCTCTCTTAATTTTTTGAAGCACATTTTCACACACACTCGAAATGACGTGCGGAGGGTATCCAGCTGCTTGCAAACGCTGAAGCTGGTACTGGAAGCTCTCTTGGACTTTGTGGTCACAGGACTTTTTCACCGGTCGGATACAAAAAGCCACAAAGGGCATTAATTTTGCCAGCGAAGCGCAAGACATCCTCATGGTGTTCCGTTCTTAGGAGAGACTCAAAACGAGGCAGAAAAACCTGCTCGGTGTCAACACTGTTGTCAGACCATGAACAGCCTGAAACCGCAACCTCGTCTACACGAGTGCAAATGACCCGCTTTTTGCAAGTGTGACGCTCTTGACGGACCTCATCCGAAGCCAATCGCGACGGCATCAAAACGTCTGTATTTTGGGCCAAACCCTAACGCTAAAATTTTATGGCGCTGTCCTCGCTGAATTTGAAGGTATTCGCTTAAAAAAGACTGCAGCGAACCATCCTTACATTCCCCAATGTCTTGTTTAATCCTTAAACCGCCAAAATAATTCCCGAAAAGCGTACCAAAATCGTCACATTTTTTTTCAGCAGTTGATGGTGGTAATATTTGTTGGCGCCAAAAAAAGGGATCAGGTGAGGAGGGGTGTGTGGTACAAAGGAAAGGGTGGTAGGTGGGCCCTCGCGGTCGCACCAGATGACCGTGAGCCCTCGGGCCCCGGCGACCTCGGTAGACCAGCGCACCAAACGGAGCTTAGTCTCTGGCTCTTGGCTGAGCAGCGTGGCCTCCCACATCTCAGGAAGTTGAGTCCCACATATGGCGGCGCGAGTAAAGTCCGCTTTGCAGTTCCCTCATAAACGGCAATTTAGTGGGCCTTTCACTGGGGTGAATCTCTCTCCACTTTCCCATCTGCCTGCATAGGCTTCAGCGGACGGATGGATTTTTCCGACATGGAGGTTCTAATGCTATCGCATTAAAAGTAAAAGAGGAAAGGCGCGGCTACTGTCGCACTTCTCGGTGGGCACCTCAACCGCGCCGGGAGGGAGGAAAGGTTGGAGTGATAGAAGCGAGAGTGAGAAAGAGGGGCCGAAGTGGAGGCCTCCGGACGAATTTCGACTGCCTGGGGATCCTTAACGTGCACTGACATCGCTCAGCACACGTGCGCCTATTGCGTTTCCCCTCCACTGAAATGCGAACGCCGCGGCCGGAATCCAACCCGCGTCTTACGTGTGAGCATCCGAGCACTATAACTACTGACCCACCACCGCTGATATATATAGTGGCAAAAATATAACGTCCTTGGCTGCTAAGCAAGTATATAACGAAGTTTACGCTTCGCTGAAGGAAACATTTTATTTCACTCGACGTTTCTTTCGGACGACTGGTCTTCTCTCTGTCCACGGCTTCAATCGATTCTGACAGTAAAAGCGCTCAAAAAGACAAGCACGACAAAATACGAGAGACATACGAAGCGCTTCAATCGACGGTCGGACAAAAACGATAGGCAGTGTGTCCTTTACACGAAAAGTAGAAACTAAGAGTAGAAACCGCCCCTTTTTGATCATCGTATTCACTTTGCACCACTTACTGTTTTAAATTCTTAAACGAAGGAAAAATAACATCGCCTTTTGCCTCGAACCCTCACTTCGTGTTCTTGAAATGCAGTAGCGACGCAAAGGAGAAGGCGACTACGACAGGACGAATATTACTATTCTGACGGCGTCAGCTTTTACACACATTAACCAGCTTTGTCTTGAGGTCCTACTGAAGTCGGGCTCAGCTCGGCTAGGCGCCACAAGCACTCAGGCAGCGCTTAATCGAAGCGCTCTCCACGGAAAGGAGCCATACAAAAGCCACAGGGGCCTGAGGGTAGTGACAGCATAAGCCACTAGAGAAACTAGACATGGCAGTGAAGAAATCGCCCTGGCAGGTCGTGATTTATTTCAGGGATTATAGCGTCGTCGGTCAGTGACAGGGCTGCAGGGAAGTGTTCACTCTAGTCTCCCGTATTTCATCGGTTTGGACACCTCGGTGTAACAGGAGGTTTTATCGTGTTCTGTTTTCAGTCGCAATATATGTCGATTCTCCGTTTGTTTATTTTTCGTCTGCTCGCATCCGATTACCAGGATCAACACGATTCGACTCCCACTCCCAACTGATCACTGTGGCAAACACGATATGAGTAGATTTATTGGAGAGGCGTTGCTCTAACCTGGAGCGCAAACAGACAAAGGTGCTCTCGAGGACCAAGAGAAAATGGTAGAAGCGGTGGGCTAGTGAGCTGAACAGCAAGCTAAACTTTGTAAAGCCCATCTTGGAGACGGGAAGTTATGCAGACACCACGAACGTTTCACTGGAGTAATCTTAAGTCGTCTTCGCATAGGACGCACACACCTGACACACAGGTTCTTGCTGTCAAAACAAGACAAACCTCTTTGTGAAAGATGTGGAGACGACCTCACATAATATCATGTTTTATTCTCATGCACAAAACTCGAAAACTTCGGGAAAAACATTTTGCCCTATTCTGCAGTGACCACATATCTTTTCACCTAGTGGTAAGTACACTTCGGTGAAAATGCACTTGTTCATTTGTCGCATGTCGTGGGTTTTTTGTCTATGTGCTCATTGGAACTGCGATAAAATTAAATAAATATGCTCACGTAATTGTACTTGACTAATGTGCTGTTAATATTGTAGGAGAAATGGATACTTAATTCTTTCTTGTTATATACATGTAAACAGTTTTCAATTAAACTTGTTGCTGGGCGAGTTGGTGACACATACTTGAAAAAAGATGTAGCGCAAAACAGACAAGCACGGGAGAAAGACATGACAAAGACGAACATGAAGAGTTTATGTGTTCGTCTTTGTCGCGTCTCCCTCCCGTGCTCGTCTCTTTTGCGCTACATCTTTTTTCAAGCAAACACCTTTGTCAAAGTTTATCACCATTTGCCAGTCTGCACACCACCGCACTAGTTTACTTACAGATTGATAAAGTTTTACTTAGTCGTCGAGTTTTTTTGAGGTATGATGAATTACAAATTTGTGTAGAAAGAGCCGGCGGATCACGCCAGTCTGATTTGTTTTATTGACTGTGTGCAATAAGAGCAGCATTGAAACCACAACCGAGCTCTGTGAAACGCCGGACAAAAGGGGAGCAATGCCATAAGTATGTCATCGGAGTATATGAAGTGTTGGCAACGTTTTTGTTGGAAATCTTTCAATCAGCTAGAAAAAGGCATATCGCCAAAAAAAGAGCGTTTAGGTTTTGATGAAATTTACCACTGATAGTTCCATTTTTACATATCTATTAAAAATCGTGTTTGTGATTAGTTGCTCATAGTTGGGTTTAGATTGTGAAGAGATTATGCGCGATGGGTGACCGTTGATAGACCAGTTCTTTTCAGAATTCGCCCATCGCAACGAATATTCTAAGCTGCCGGGCAAACAGCTTTGTTGGTAGAGTGAGGAGCTGAAACGCAAAGCAAGGAACACTCCTGCATAATACACCATCGAGTTGGGAATGGTTTGCTCTCAGAAACTTTCCTTCGTGCTTGCATCGATCTCGCGATCGCGTCACTCCATTTTCTAGGCACCGCGAGTGTTCAAGCTAGTCAGCGAGCATTTATATTATTGAACTTTATATACGGCTACAAGAGGACAGCTCACTTATTAGGACACAAGCGTTTGTTATTCTGTTCTTTGCTGCTTCTTATCTACCACCTAGACCATTTGTAGTTCTTGGCATTATTGCAACGTATTGATCTCTAGCCATGCTTGAAAATTTAGTCACTTATATAAAGTAAACACTCGACTAAGGATTAAATGTACGAACGCTTCCGTTTATGCTTCTTGATTTCCATTTCTTCATATCCCGAGACATCATTGGAATAATATTTTCGAAGCAAGCGGTCGGAAATGGAATATACTGGGTTCGTTCCAATATCAACAGTAGAACGCATGCAAGCTCAAGTGTCTCTGTCGCAATTTAAGCCGAACGAAGGTCCATCCTGCGATCAGCCTCAGTACTTTAATGCATGCAGACTGGTGCAATGGAGTGGCCGCCTGCTTCTTACTGGAAAGCCCTAGAGGAAAATGTGAGATATCGACCAAGCACACAAGAAAGCGGAACTACCTTTTCAGAATGCATAATTTATTACTTCAATGAAAAATAACGCGGATAAATATTATTTTTATGCAGCTTGTGCAATTTCAATTCTAAATGAAATTATTGTCTGTTGTTTTTCCAGACTGATCAGTAACGAAGCATACCGAAGACAACAGCGCGTTCAACTTGGACTCGGTATTAATTACCAGCTAGCCTGACACCTTGCTCTTGTGAGTATCAAAGATCGGGATGCAAAGCATGGTACAAAGTGATACATTGCATCGAAATTACGACTTAGCATAAAAAAAAATTTTCGGGCGTACTTCAGTGGGCATATGCATTATGTACGCCAACCAAGCTATAGCAGAAGCCTGTAAAATCTACGGAGCTCACTTCTTATCCTTACTATGACACCTAACGAGCTCTTAATTGAGCGTAATTGTAAAAACGCTCATATTGGACAAAGAAATACCCGAACAGAGCGAGTCTTAGGAGTGATGGCCGATGGTTTCCGTTCTTATGGGCCGCTTTAAAAAGGTGGTTCCACGCAGCGGAGCACAATATGCGAGGGCTAAGCATCTGTTCGTAAGCCACATCATCTGCGTACTCTCTGATGTCAGAATGTTTGATGCGTATTCTCTGATGATGTCTGCGTATTCTCTGGTGTATTCTTTGATGCCAGTTAGAACGACTGTGTATAAGTGTAGCAGCGACACCACGAAGAGAAACAACTGATTCTAGCAAACTGCATCGAACGCGATGATTACCAGGCATAGACTTTCTTGAGTTCGCAATTCACTTCGCTCGCCAGCTGTATGTAGTCCGAGTGCGTCCCGATTCCGGGTCACAACGTCTGTGACAAACGATCGGTACAGAGCCATGGAAGGCAAATAGCAAGAGAAAAATTTGGGCTGCAGCTTCTCAGGCCAGGTAAGACAGCTGGATATGGATGGCGATGGTTACTGGATTTCACCTACTCCAGTTGGGTACCACATCGGCTCTAGAGCCACCGTAAGCGAAAAGGCGTTGATACGATTACAGTACAAATCAGGCGCCCTTATGAGCGCAGACCGGAGCTGGCAGTTTGTCATCCAAACTAACTGTAGTTATGTTCACTTTCTTCAATTATAGGAAAGCCTAGTGTTTTACTCGAGACGCACATGCTACACAGATGCTGACAAGCGCACACCACCTTAGTGCAGCACTCGAAAGATAAGCATTAGTTAGTTTCTGATTTTAGACAGAAGCTTGTTTCAACTGCAGCGCTTTGCCATGAACGTAGCAGTCGTAGTGCTTCATTAGACAACTGGCATTTGAGTGAGAGCCAAATAATGCGCCATAAAAAGATCCCATACATCCCTATTAGCACCGCACGTCCCCTCGCTTCCGTATTACAACAACTCAGTATGACGTCCAAGCGCTGAGTAAAAAGATGCCTTTTTTCTCAGTCCCTCGCACGACGGGGCACAGAAGCGCTAATTTTGGCAACGGTCACATAAAGCCGCTCTTTCAAAGAGGGTGTTAGCCTTGTAGAAGCTTTCAGGAGCAAATATGCGAAAGTGTATGACGGGGACAGATGGATGTACGGAGCAATCGGCGCTGGCCAGGTCTATGCTAATCTTCCAATGCTAGAACGCACAGATAAGAGAGGGCACGGTCATATTACGGCTGATTCTTTTCTCAGCTCATGGGAGCCTCCCTATAGGGGCGCGGAAAAGGGGCGCTTTTTCCGAGCCTTGTTATGGCAGCCGCGGGTAATACGCCGCCGGGTCTCACGCTTGACTGAAGCCCTCTGCGATGGCTTTACACGTGGTGGCATTCATGTCCCGAAACGACCGGTCTTTCCACGGTTTTACAGCTGATGCCGTAGGTGTCGTAATGTGCGGGTTGTAAGAGAATGGAGAAAATAATCGTAATCGGCATTATCATCGCTCCCAGCACCGTCGACAGGGACGTAAAACGGAAAACAAGCCAACGTCATTCTTACTTCTTTGGCACAGATATAAAGCATTTGATTAGCTGATAACGATATGTTCCTATAGAGATAGTCTTGGTAGTAGAGGGAAAAGAGCCGGAAAACTGGCTGAATAAAAGAAAAAAAAGCGCCTTTATTTCCTGTGAGTTGTAAAACAAAGATTAAGCACGGAAAGCGAGTGCCATGCATTGCAATCTATAGTGACGTTGAATGTAACGCAGTTGTAACGGACGTTGAAACAGTTAACAACTAGTTAATTAGAAGCTTTTGTAAACGTTTGTTCAGCGTAGTTTACGCAACTGTGTGACCAAAATTTTTATAGAATGTTTTATTTTTACCTGGAAAAGGGACGAGAGTGCTTCAAAGCGTTTAGTATAGTGGAGGGATTGAGATAAATGTAGGCCATGTTCATCTCTTACACATGTAGGATAACATTGGGTGTCGCCTGGTTAACCTCCCTGCCTTTCTATTAATCTCTTTCTCTGTCTCTCAGTTCATAGGTGTTCTATTAATTTCTATACTCCGTTTCATACATCAGGTACAACGCTGTCAGAGCTAGCGCTCTGGTTTGCGCTGCCTGCATCCGCGATCAAAAAGTAGTGCGCTCCTTGTGGCGAGCGAAACACATTAAAGGCTCTGCATGCAGGCTTACTACATGACACAGTTGTCATCAGCTTGATTAAATGCACTCTTACGGCTGACGACAAGCCGTCGCTTTCCCGTGCCTTAGACCACTCGGGCTAAGAACAAGCGCGGACTAACACGCATCCCTTTATTTTTCCGTACGGACTACTTCCGTACCTTTCACAGCGTCCCGTTCCTCCGCTGAGTGGCGTGCCTTGTCATGACCGAGCGAACGAGGAGCACAGTAGAGGATGAAAGAGAGCGAACGCGGAGCGCAGCGAATGACGAAAGACTACAGTAGTGCGAGGACGAAGATGAGGAGGAAGGGACGGCGGCATCCCGAAGATGGGCACCGCCTCCGCGGCGACATTCCGCCAGGATGGCGCTAGAGTAGCGCGCGCCGCCATTCGTGCGCCCGAGGCGAGGCTGTGCGCGCTGCCCAAGCCGAAACCCAGATCCGCCTCCGTTCGGCGCATCGTGTTCCATACGCAGTCGCCCACGGGTCAAGTACCGCACCAGCTGCGCTCAAAAATCACGTTAACGAGAAGCGTAAACGTCATGTAACTTTTTCTCTTGGTATCCCTTCTGTCTGACCAGCTTGCAGATTATGCTATAAAGCGCGTTCTTAACCTGAACCGCCCGCACCGGTTTTCTGTTTGTCTTTGAGGTATAGTTGAGACATGTCAGCGCTCTATCTTCAAAATCAATCCTGTAGACCTTTTGCAAGGTGCATAAGTGCTCTAAAGTGCTGAATATATCTGGTCTGTTAACAACAATGTGTGACTCTTTTGGAGCGCTCCTGTGAATTGATCTCATTAAGTCCTTCTCTTCAGGCACCATTTCCTGAACCGTTCCCTTTGTTTTACTTCGGACAATGAACGGCGAAATTGTGATTGGCGTCGCCATTGACAACCTTGATACATCGGTATTTCTCTTGAAGTTAAACAAGAGCCAATAGCTGCGAAGATCCTTGGATGGGAGTTTGGCGTCTGAATGTTCTAGATGGTGCAAGCAGACTGACTGAAGATGTTGCTTCTGCTGACAAACCTCTCGTAATCTATGCAAAACCAAACATTTATTTAAAAATGCAACTAGAAAATAATAATAATAATATTGGTTTTTTGGGGGGGAAGGAATTGGCGCAGTATCTGTCTCATACATCGTTGGACACCTGAACCGCGCCGTAAGGGAAGGGATAAAGGAGGGAGTGAAAGAAGAAAGGAAGAAGGAGGTGCCGTAGTGCAGGGCTCCGGAATAATTTCGACCACCTGGGGATCTTTAACGTGCACTGACATCGCACAGCACACGGGCGCCTTGGCGTTTTTCCTCCATAAAAACGCAGCCGCCGCGGTCGGGTTCGAACCCGGGAACTCCGGATCGGTAGTCGAGCGCCCTAACCACTGAGCCACCGCGGCGGCTCTAGAAAATAAAGCTGTTCTCACATTGGCCGCTATAGAACAGAAGACTTGTTTTAAGGTAGAGCTGTTGGCTTTCGTACCCCTATCCTTCAATGTGACCAAATGGCAAGAACAGGCTCCATACAACGAAATGAACTGCACTTTCCTATTCTATTTTCTTTGGCTCCTTGCATCCCCCCCCCCCCCCCCCTTCGTGTTCGGTAGCCAAGTGAACATTGTCTGCTTATCCTGCCCGCCTTCCCTTCTTTCTCGCGGTCTCTCACTGCCTTATGCGGAGTTTTCGCTGCCATCATCGCAACTTGTGGCAAAGCACTCCAGAACTCATTTAATAATCATCAGGCAGTTATTCTCCTTAGCCGGAGAGTTCCCACTGATCACCTGTTTCAAGATGGGCATGGTTGAGGTGACAATGACTAACGTGTGCTTTTGTTGGCTTCTCTTATTGCTTAAAAAAGGACGGAGAGGTGTTTCCGAGTTGTCCCTATTTCTTGATTCTTGCGCTGAGTGGAGTTGTGAATACAGCTCAACGAAATCGTTTCTTCTGCTGTAACACTGCACATAAAAATACGCTTGTCTTCTGGAGCAAAAACATTTCTTATATTTCCGACGGAAGGCTCTATCGAATGTCCCCAGCAGAAAAGGAACAGCACTCTCATTAGCTGCTTTAAAGCAAGGGAAATAGAAACTATTGGGAAGCATATACCTATAGGCTAATTTGAAATCCAGACGAGGGATCAGCTTTCGCGAAAAACTACAGTCTCGTTTTCTTCTTGTAATTTTTTATTGTTGTCTTCAGAGCAATCGCAAGCTTTACAAAGCAAACTGTAGCATAGAAGCCTCAGCTAATGAGCATAAGAGGGATCATTTCTCCCGTGTGCTCCTGAAAGAACAACCGAAAATACTGTCGTTCTAACGAATCTCTTCATCTGAATATAATCAGTATTTATTAAAACGGCGCAGGCCGGGCTTCTCACTTTATTAATTCGCTAAAAGCTGTAAGAAAATCTGTGCAAGAGTAAAGCTGAAATTTAAGAGGGAACGCTGCTTCCAGCAAAGTTTTTCTTATTCCTTAATTGACACGAAACTTATTGACCGTATTAAAAATGATGTGATGGCCAAAAACATCACTCTTTTGCATTTATGATATGTTTCCTACTATTTATTTTCCTTTTGAGCCTTGTGAAAACCATGAAAAGTTAATGAAATGTTGCAGAAGGTTAATTCAGCGCTCGTTGCAGTTCTACAAGCATGTATGTACAGGACGTGACATGCTGATGTTTTTTTTTTTCAGAGTGCACAATTTTTTTTCTTTTGAATTTTTTACGCGTACTTGGCTAAACATGTGTAGAGTGACAAGAAAATTTTGCACCAGGGATTCTTAAACGACAAATTTCAAACATGAAGAAAGTATCGACCAGAATTTTCGTTCTAGTAGTGAAAAAAAAAAAACAAACGCTGTCAAAATAAACAAAAATGTCGCGAAGATATCCGCTGCTCAAAGTGAACAACCGAGAAAGACCGACTGGAGCATTCAACGCAGGGATGCTTTTTTTTTTTCAAAAATTATATAAAATTGAAAAACCAACTAGCTCAGATGTCAATTCTGCTTCAGGGATGCTTTATTCCACTATGTGGTGGCAATGCGATAGCTTTAATGGCTCCTGATGCTGTTAGCGGAAATGACGACACTTCCGGTCCGGTGAAGCCACATCCGTCTCGCGACGTCACTTCTCTCTAGCCAATGAGAACGCTACCGTCTGGTGAAGCAACTTCCTTCCAACCAGTGGGAATATTCCGGTCTGCTGACGTCACGACTCCAGCCAGTGAGAGTGATCCGGTTTAGTGATATCGATTCCCTTCATCCAATGGGCGAGTTTTATGACCGACAACGCATTTTAGCCCTATGGGGCTTTTAACGCTGTTGCATTAAAACAAGAATGAGGAAAAGCATTCGCACATGTAAACCACATTTGCTGATTTCTAAGGTATCAAGGACTACCGCTCTCCATTTGTAGGCAGTGTTTCTTGGGTGCTTCTGTCTGAACGTGGCGACCATTTCACCTGCTTGCAGTGGGCTGCTGCAAACTAGCAAAAGCTCCCGAAGAACTCGGATGCGCATCCGTTGGGTCCACCGCGCGCTTTGTATCACTGATGAAGCCTGCACTTTTTGCAGATACACTACCCGCAGAGCCTGAAGTGCTGGGATGTACGCTCGCGATGTACTCCGCTGTAAATTCACTCGCAGCAGCTAGCGCAGAGGTTCTTCGACGATTCATTGCCAATGGCCACCTCTCGCACGTCTGCCGAAAAAGTGCGTCGTTTGGTCGTTTTTTTTTTTTTTGAAGGAACCTCAGTTCATGAGCGCTGAAGTTCGAACTAAAGAATATTTCTCGAGATGGTCGAGCAAGCGCTCGCCTTTTAGCTGAGCACAAGAGCAGGCGCCTTTCTCTATGTTCCCGAGGAAACAGTGCCGGTTGCTAGGGGCAACCGCGGAGGAGACCAATGCGAATGCCATTGCTAACGGGTAGCGGTCACACCGGGGGGCGTTGAAACTTTTGCTTATTGTGTGTTTACTTCTGCCCTTAAAATAAAGCTGAGGCACCGGATTTGAAGATGAAGAAACTAATTTTCCGGAAAGCCTAATAAAGCGCCCCTTGGTTGCGTCTCCGCACAGATACCAGGTTTTAAAAAAAATGCATCTTTTTTGACGGCTCAAGATATTCAGCAGCGCCTACCGCGGTCCGCGGTCGATAAAACAATTTTTGGAGTACGTGTGAGCAGATTTCAGAAAATTAAACAGTCATACAAGCGGATACCATCACTTTTGAAAAGCTGAATTTTTTGTCATTTTTGTTCGACTTGAAAACAGCCTACCCCTTTAACTGAGATCAACTAACCGTCCATCATCATTTGAGTCTCCTTAATGTGTGAAACCATGGAACAAATTTGAAACGCTCCACACCACAGTCTTGGTCTGAAAAAAGCTTACTTTCTTCAAATTGGAGCCCTGGTTAAAGAAATAGGTTGATCAACGAATTGTGATTAATCAGTAATTTTTTTTCAGTTAGAACAAACCCCGCTAACGGGCTCACTAGTTTCTCCAATCACGAAAACACTATTGCGAAGCTTGCATTGCCGCAGGAATTTCACTTCTAAGTGGAAGCCAACTTTTCATCTTAGAGGAACGCGAAATGCACGGACATTCATGTGCAATGGTAAAAAAAAAAATCTTGGTTGAATTTTGTTCTAACCTTTCGAATACGTCATGAAACGGTGCCTACAGCGCAGCTCTGCAACCTAAGCCAAGCAGTGGCCTGCAGTATTCTGAAATAAATATTAAAAAAATGTATTATTATAGTACTAAACAATGTGAAATCGAAGCTAGTGCGACGTTGTTAGTCTCATAAAACGTTGCTCGTGTAGTTTGTTTTGTCGAGCCATTAATAGAAAAAAATATGCTTAAACACTTTTGAACACAGAAAACTCCAGATGTCTAGTTTAATTGCCGCCTTAATACAATGCTCAGCTGCGTAGGGGAAAGGCATTTAACTTGCAGAACTCTATTGTCGGGACCGTAATCAATAGTTATCAGTGGGCTCCGCACCGGTGGCCTAGTGGTCTGAGCACCCGCCTCGCATGTGCAAGGTGAGGGGTTCGATCCTCAGTGCCGTCGGGTACCCACCAGTGATACAATGGGCACAGGCTTTCCTCTGGTCTGGTTATCGACTTCTTTAGGGTGAAGTGCTTTGGAAATGGGTCTTTGACTCCACCTTGCGTAGTCGAAAACACCTTGTGGCATGGCGCTCTCTGGCCACAGATGCCCTTGCGCCATAAAAATCCATCATGATCATCAATAATTATCGATAGCAATGATTTGTGTAACAAATGACTGCTTTGTAGTGATGGGGAGTTGAACTATTGCAGATGAGGAAAAACAAGCCCTAAAACCGTTTCTTTGCACCAGATTAGTAACATGCCTTGGGTGATGAACATTTATGATATGAGCACTGCTGTGAATCCATGAGGATACAAAGGCTGGAGTAGTGTTCTGGATATCGTAAATTCTTACCATTCAGAGGGGCATCCTTTGCACTTTCCAGGCTGAAGGCCGTTGTCTGGTCTAGCATTGAAGGAGATAGCTAGAAGCATATTTGTTTACCTGCGGCAAATCGATCCGCAAAACTGCTTTGTGCACGTTTGTTTTGCCCACCGCTGGAGCAGGAGGTGGAAAAATGCCTGCGCTCTGCTACTCCGCGGTTGTGCCGTTTCAGGCTTGAGCCACGGGCGCTCGGCGCAATGTGCAGCAGGTGTGAAATTCTTCAGCAATGCGCCTTAGAGCCGTTTCCATTTTACGCGAGGCCTCGAAAGCCCTTATAAATAATAAGGATCTGCAATGCATTTTGGTTGCGATACCTAAGACAAGTTATATATCATTGTAAATCTAAGACGAATGTTTAAGTATACGAGGGACGGCTATGCCGTGTTTGTTTTGTAGGAATGTGTATGAGGGCTCCTCGATTATTTATCTTAAAGCACAGCTGTTCGTACGCAAAACGGCTTAAGCGGACAGAAATAGAACTAAGGGAAGCGTAGACTTAAATTCATTTCTTTCTTGACCACAGAGTTGATAAGTGGCACTGCATACTGCTCTTCCGAATACTTTGTAAAAGTTCTGTCCTCTAGAAATGCTCACAAGTACAATGCATATAGAAGTCCTGCGGCGGCAAGTAAGAGGAAAATTTGCAGGTACACAGGCGAGTGTCTGATGTCGCACTGATGTTGCTATTAACTTTCTATAAAAACTTGGAAGGAGCATTTAAGCTCTGCCTTAAGGATATGACGCAATAGTGTTAATGGGTTAATGTCCATTTGCGCACAATTGGACAACCAGGCAGACCTCTCCTGTGTCATTAACGTTTCTCCTCTTCCTCTATACTTCCCGATACCACTCCTGGCGCAGTGGTGCAGTGGTGCGGTGGTTAAGCTATGCACAACTGCCCTGCGATGGCAGGTGCTGCCACCGGTGGGGCTTGTGTGACTCAGATTGCTCTTTCCAAACAACCTCTCGCGACCAATAAATGATTTACCTGCCTCGTCCCACAGAGGGCAGTTTACTCACAATCCGTTGGCCTGATTGTGATGACTCCGCAAGTTTTCGTGACATATTTGGCCCACCTGCATCCTTGGTTGCTTCTCTGGGGATTTTTCGTGGATTTTTCACTCACGGTCGTCGACGCCGACGTCGACGACGCCTAATTTTCTCCGACACAAGCTCCTTAAAGCTATCACAATAATAAATCACTTTTGTTGTTGCAGCACGGGAGAGTTTTGCAACCTCCGCCTCAAGGCACTGGACCTTGGACTGCGCCTTCGTCTTCCACGTAACTTAGCACGTCGCGAAGCAACATTGTTATGCCGTTTATGGATCGGTGTTGCTTTTACCAACCACTATGATTTACCACCACTATGCAAAACACAGGGCACTGTGTTGTGCCCTGGACCGCCTCAATCCTCGCACATTAACAGAACAAAAGATCCTCGGTCCGTGGCCACAGAAGTCGACTGCCCTCAAGGCATACAAGGCACTCTTTGCCTACCTGAGAGCGACTGGATTGAGTGACAAATTGTGACAGCGTTGTGTGTGTGTGTGTGCGTGTGTGCGTGTGTGTGTGTGTGTGTGTGTGTGTGTGTGTGTGTGTGTGTGTGTGTGTGTGTGTGTGTGTGTGTGTGTGTGTGTGTGTGTGTGTGTGTGTGTGTGTGTGTATGTGTGTGTGTGTGTGTGCGTGCGTGCGTGCGTGTGTGTGTGTGTGTGTGTGTTATGCCTTTTTCCCCTTCTCTCTTCCTCCTTTTAGTCCCCTATTTCCTCTTCCCCAGTGCAGGGTAGCCAACCGGAACCCCTTTCTGGTTAACATCCCTGTCTTTCCCTCCTCCTCTTTATCTGTCTGTTGTTGCATCATGCCATGCAATTTACCGCTATTAGACTTGATTTGAGCCTCGAGGATTTTTTTTTTCAGGATGTGAAAATGTTTCTTGCGTTTTCGGAACGATTTGCGCTAGTCTGTTTAAGCAGGTTTGTTCATTATCGACGATTCAGCGTGTTAATCAAAAAGTCATTACTAGTTTTTCTTCCGAAGAATAGATATAAATGAGGTTCGCATTTGTCCTGGTGAAGGACTTCAACACCATCCCATTTTTAGCATTTTACTTCACGACAAATCTATGGTCATCGTATTCTTGTCACTGACATAAAATGAATGCCACGTTATTTTCTGCACTATTTTCGATGAACGTGCGCCACATTCCTTTGGACATGCGCATCAGTTGTCACTTGCATAATGCTTTCACGCACGCCTTAAAAACATTATACTTATTTTATTTTCTTACTGTGTTTTTGTAAATCCTTGCAACAAAATTTAAAGTGATCGGTTATTCATCAGTGATGGTCTTACAGAAGAAGAACAGAAGAACACTACATTCTAAGAATCTTTTAAATCAGGCACTGAAAGGCAGAAAAAAGTTATTCGCTTTGATTTTAATAAATTCATGAGTAAAAAAAGCAGCTCTCCCACAAACGATTACAAATATTTTACTGCACTTCAAGGCACGACGCGGAGAACATGAACTCAGCAATACTGGGCAGTTTTACTAGTTAAGCTGCTAATAAGCGAACCACGCATTCTTCACAAGAGTAGCGGTAAGTAGTGGTTCATGCGCAGGCAGGTTCACACGCAAGTTAGAACACCAGCGTGTAATCGTCGTTTTGAGCGTGGAGATGTACACAGGGCTCGTGCTATATTCATGCTGTATTTGTTTACAATGCCTCTCTGCTCTCATGCAAGCTCATTGTTCCGTCCGTATCACAACATCCATATGTGAAAGCTGTTAGGGCACAGCATTTGATGACTGCGAGGAAGGTGCAGAGCAGGAAACAAACACGTGTCTCTGCAATTGCCTGTTCCATCTCTTCTCTCTGTGTTCATCATTTACGAGACCTCACTCTCACCGCGACAGCCACTCCGTCAATAAACGATCATGTAGGCAACCCCCGCATCGATCGCGACCGCTGGTTACCTGCTTTTTGCGGTCACAGATATCTCCTGTGCCTCGCAAACAGAGCTGCGAAAGCGCCGAAAAACCAGCTTCTACCACCGCCCTTGGCTAACTTTGGTGTCTGCTGCATCGCCTGTGTGGCGCTGGCGAGCACTGTCAATGTTCAGTCACACTACACATAAATACCCCGAAAGCAGAAGATTAGGCAGCCGTCGCCGTAGCTGAGTTGGTAGAGCACCGGACGCGAAATTCGGAGATCGTGGATTGGTATCGCACGGGCGGCATGTGGTTGTTTTTTCTTCTGCTTTCTAATCAGTTACCTTTAAAATATTTGCTCTGCTAATCTCCCCCTGATGAACACCACAAATTACAAAAATAAAACATCCCCCCCATGCTCCTTGGTTTCGGTGACTGTTCGCTTCCGTCATGCTTGTATAGAGTAGCGTTTTCTTTTTTTTTTTTACTCTTTTCATAGATTCTCATGACAAGGATGGCTTTTTTTTTTCAAACCTCTGACAGCCAGTGCCCCTGTAATCCCTGCTGTGATATTGGTCTCCGACATCCAAGCTCCTCTCAACAATTAAGCCCCTGTTGCTCCTTCTACAGATCCTCCTAAGGCACCTAGCTCCCTGGGCGCCAGTACTTCTGGATGGAGACCCGCTGCAGCTTTCAATGAGTGAAGTAGCTCCCTCTTCAAAAATGGCCAAATCAGCCTTCTAAGATCAATTAACTACAGGTGTGTGATGTGCTGATGAGTGCTATTTGAGAAAGCATAGGCTCCTCGAAAATTTTGCAATGAAACGGCCGCTCAAAAACTCGTGGTTTCGACGATCTCCTCTATTTGGCTCTCACATTCCATCCTGACAATATTGTCACGAGGTGGTGACGTTGAATAACACAGTAGCAATACTGTGAAAGACAAAACTAACTTTTATTGCGCGAACCTGTGCCCACCAAAGAGGCTACACTTACAACACAACGGTAGCGGCGAACACGGTCGGCGATCGTCGAAAATCTGATCCGCGGGTCAAGCGCGTCGGCTGTTATATAGCAGTCGTCGAATGTTCCAGACTAATCGTTGGGACCCGCGTGCCTTCCACAAAGTTCTACACCATTCGCGTCAGGCGATGAAATCAGATAACATAAGGTTCGGCTACAACAGACAGCGAACAGAAGCATCGATGACTTGCCAGAAACTTCGGACAGATGCAGGCGCGTCCCGCGCTGTGCGATAACACTTGTTAGGCGGCGAAACGTGGTCGCCCGATAAAGATAAGTACACGTGTCAATATCTTACTTCAAGAGTGCTAGCTTTCATCTCAAAAAAGATTATTATCAACTTTCATGCGTTTCGCTTAGATCGCCCATGTAGGGGCGGTGGTTAATCGGTTTTAGTGTCATCTATACTCTGCCTTAAGGTTTGTTTGATTTGAAATGCCTCGGCCAGACTGTGAAATTATTGGTGGTTGTTAGTCGCAAGGATGGTAACTACTGCGGGATGCTTTGGTATCATTTTTGGAAGCGTAGGTAAGCTGAATGAGAACCTTTGCGACCGCGTTCCGTAAGCTTGGTGAACGGATTGAAAAGGAAACCTTCGAGCCTTAGCAACAGAAGACAGCGCGCAATATTCAAAAGTTCTTTTTGCCTAAGGTCAGCTAATGTTGGCCACCTGTACACATGCTGCACTTGAAATTTGTTCTTTCCTTTATACCCCCTTCCAACCTTCCTCAGGTATCCACCCAGAATGAGACAGTTCCTGTGCTTTTTTTTTTCAGACTCTACCCTTCTTTCCATTAGGGCTTGGCTAACCTTGGCTGGTCTTGGCAGTGCACGTTAAAAAATCCCAGGTGGTAGAAATTTCCTTAGCCCTTCACTACGGCGTCTCTCATAGCACGAGTAACTTTTGGATGTAAACCAAACCAAACTTTGAGAGCTGTCCTTTCAGCATTGTGTGTATACTGCGTGTTGCAGTCTTCTCGCCATTCAGCTTTGTACGGTGTACAAAATCCGACTTACTGACAATGGCGCATTCATATCAAACATTCTTCGACAAAAATTTTGAATACTGGAAAACTGCATGGTACTTGTATAAATATTAAAGATAATGGTTCATTCTTCCGTTATGTTGCAAAAGGTTGTTATTGTGTTTCCATCACTTGCATCGAGCAGTTAACCCAGCCATAGAAAACTAATTGGGAATGCTTTTGACGATAGCAAGCACGTTAACAGCAAAAAAAAAATTCAAGCGTGCCGACGGGAGATGTGAGCATATATTGATTGTTTTAGTGAAATCTCACAATATATGAAAAAATTGCGTTCATAAACTGCTTTCTTTTTTGCCCAGAATTGCTGGGTATGAGTAGACTTGACAACGCAGTAACGGAAATCGCGGTAAATTATAATACTTGGTGTTATAACAATCGCCTTTGGTTGCTTCGCTGTTTGTAGAAATTTGCCAGCGCGAGTTGTCTTTCACTTGGAGAAAACAGCCCCAGAAAGCTTCTTCACCGGCGCTAAATTGTGTCGCCTGGCTTCCAGAAGCCCACTCCCGGATAAGCATGCACTAGATCCTAACGAATAAATCAACGACTGAACCTTGAACTGGAGGTGAAAGCGCAGGGAATTCTCTCCGAAGTATGTTTTGAGGAAAGAGAGCCAACATTCGAAATGCGCGGAGTAGATTCGACTAGAATGTCGACCAGTCGATTCGTGAACAGCCAGCCTTGCGCCAATAGCGTCGCTCTCGGCACCTAGGAGTACTTGGCTGGAGGGCAAAGAAATGCTTGCCGCTCTATATAAACAAAAAGACTTCTTTCCCCTTAAACTGCCGCTTCGTCCAAATCACATTGTTTCAGAGCGGACCCGGTCGGCGCAGGCAAAATACAAGAGCTGTTGCCAGAAAGGTTGAAACGGGAAAATTGGTGAACGTGCCTTATCTTCTGCTCTGTTTTCTTTCCCTTTCATCCAAATACTTTTGTGTAGGATTTTTTATTCTCTTTGTTTTACGCTGTTTACTTGGAGACATGGGGAAGTGGACTTACTTTGAGTGACCCAATCCTTCAAGAGACCATTTCCAGCGCACCGACATTTAAGAAGAGTGGTCTGTCATGGATCCCAAAATCGAGCAGTCGGAAGTTTTTTCCATATATGGACGTGTATTATTTTTTCTTGAAGATCATCTGAGGACCCTACCTACAGATATAGCAATAGCCACTGACGCATCGCAATGCAATGAAAAAGCAGGTGTGGGAATATTTTGTTCGCATTTAGACTGGTCCTTTTCACTGCGCCTTCCAGATTTCACCCCTATTTTTCAAGCAGAGTTTCTAGCAGTTTTACTTGCTCTACGCAAGCTAGACCCCCCTATTACAGCAGTTGCAGTAATTACTGATTCTTTACCTTTGTGTTCGTCCCTCGCTGCACATGTTGACGGTCCCATTTTAACAACTTTCTTGTCCCTACTTCCTCCGCATTTGAGCCTTGTTCATTTAGTATGGGTTCCCGGTCACAGCAGTGTGACAGTAAGTGAGATTGCTGATAATCTCGCAAAGGCTTCCCTCAGCGGCCCCGTGTTGCCAATCATCCCGGCTACAGCCTATATTACAGCATCTAGATTTCGCCGACGTGCGTTTTTAAGCACGCAAGACACAACACTTCTAACATCGGTGGATTATCAGCACCTTAAATATTATTGGAACAGGAAAATTTGTTGCCCTGGGCAGCTTGAAGTATCACTGACAAGGCTGCGCTGCCGCATCCCCCATCTAAATTTCTATTTACACAAGTCGGGTTTGGCGCTCTCTCCCCTTTGTGCATTTTGCCGTGAGCCTGAATCTATAGAACATTTTTGGCTGTATTGTCGCCGATTCAACTCTCTGAGAAAAAGGTTGCTGGAGGAGCCCTTGCAGCATCTTGGCCATAGTTTGAGCAGCCCGCTCTTGCTATCATTTGGCGCCACCCCATTTGGGTTCAGCCACAGATCTGTTTGTACCGCTGTTCTAAATTTCCTGATAGAATCTCACCGACTGCCTTGCTAAGTGTTCCAAACTTTTCTTTTCTATCAATTATTACATTTGGACTTAATCATTATTATTTAATCCCTCTCTTTATTATTATTCTTATAATTTTGAAATCAAAACACTCATCCCTTTTCTGTTCATGAGGAAGAATTCATCGGTGTTGCGCTCCCACGTGCTTTTCCTTTTTATTATCTGCGTTCAGGTGAACAGCCACGCGATTCTTGGCCGATCCCCCAGTGTGGGTATGTGCCATCTTTTGATAGGCAAACAACAACAACAACAACCCGTCGGTTCAAAACGAGCAGCATCGCTTCTAAAACAACCGTGAAATTTTCATGGTGCATTACGAAAAGGGAGAAGCCTGGAAATGAAATAATCCTTGCTTCTCACTCACGCCAACAGCAGTGCGTTACATCTGACTGTGCTGATGATGGGGATGACGATGCCGCTGAGAAAGTAAAGACCGAATAGAGCAGCCACGTCAGAGGGGGTGTAACACCTGGGGAAAAAAAAGTTATAAACGAACTTAAAAACAGCAGGAAAGATCGAAAGAGAAGGATAAATTTTAGAACCGAACTGGAATACGAAAGCCATAGCTGGAAGCGGACTAACTAAGGAAAACTAGAAAACTGCACTGTCTGCTAACATGAAGAGCAAAACCGCAAAACAGGACGGGACTAAGGCAGGCGACAACACAGGGCGGTACTGACAACTGAACATTTATTGAAAATTGGAGCCAGATAAGTGTGTCAGCACGCCTTCTGTGTGTATTTTTCAGAAAGAGTTAGCATTTTTGTCAGCGTTTCACTAGGTTGTTTTTTGCTTAGTTTTGCGCAGGTTAGTTGTATCATTCTTGCTCGGTTTCATTCCTTTCGCCACATTGAATGTTTCCGTCATGGTTGCCATTGAATTGTTTCTACATGCTTCATCTTCTTTTTATGATTTATGATTGCTTTCCAGATTACACGCGCGATTGATCCTTATAAGCTCTGCTGTGTTTCAATAAATGTTCAGTTGTCAGTACCGCCCTGTGTTGTCGCCTGCCTTAGTCCCATCCTGTTTTGCGGTTTTGCTCTTCATGATGTCATACCAACTGGCCTACACCAAAGTCCTTCTAAGTTACTGTCTGCTAACACGTGTCATACCTATGGTGCCTTTCATCTATCACTTGCTCGTCACTCTGCATCCAACGTCGTCATTGTCGGCGTTAGCATTACGCGCTCGCATACGAACAAAAGGAAAAGGTACGATCGGAAGCGATTCTTCGTGTGCTATGCAAATGCCATGTTGTATTACGCTTGTGGGGTCTGGAAACGCTGGAGACGCTGTCTTAGGCTGCTACCCACGGTCGCTCGGCTTGAGAAGGTATATAGACGATTAGCATATATGCAGAGTTTGCTGCCACTGCTGATCTTCTGCTGCTGCTATACTGCTCTTATCTCCTGTGCGCCTGTCCGCCTGCCTGATGAACAAGCGAGCATAGTGCGAATGTAAATAAAGACTAGGAGCTCGGTGCGATTAACAGGAAAGTTTATGATCTAGCAAAGGCGTGCGTTCAAGTTTGGCTGGCCGGCTCCTAATAGCAGCAAGAAAATGGAGGACAAAGGCGCCATGCACATCGCTGTACACACAGTGTGCGCCACGCTTATCATACTCGCAGAATGATTTGATATTGCGTCCCTCTCGCGTAGTGTTCTTTAATGTTTCGGTGTGTCCCATCGCTTTGCCAGGAAATGCAGAAAAAGCATGCTCTTCCATTAAGAAGATGACAAATCAATAAACTGTTGCAAAAAACCCAAAGAGAATCATGTGAACCGGCCTTTAGACAGAGACACATTTTCTTTCAGACTGACTACGCAGTACTTATTCGCAAGCATTTATCAGGCGGCGGCGGCCAAAAGCCATGCTCGTGTAGAAAGATTTGGGCCATAAAGGTGCGGCAGGGACAATATGAACTGCAGTGCAGGGATTGTACAATTCTTCCTAAGAGTAGTGCAAATGCCTCATATATCATTGCACGGAGCTATGTGCCGAAAAAACTTTGCTTTGATCTTGAAAACAGATCGTCGTAATTGATTATTAAAGAGTGCAGGGCATAATAAAAGACAAGAACGCGATCGCGCTTTCCTACGTGACAAGCGTAGAAACGCCGTGACCAGCATCTTCATGAGACATTTATTTTCTTCTATATGTTCCTTTTATATTGACTGGTCAATAAAGTATACTGCCTGTGGTAAAGCGGCGTCGGCATATTTCCTAACTTAAGAGGCCACAAAAGGGGTGTTTGAGCTTGGCTTTAAAATGCTTGCACTATGTAGAGTACAAGCCACCGAGTGTCCATGCCGCGTACGAGACCTCAAAAGCGAGCGGGAAATTTACAATATATTTTTTTTTAAATTCCCGCTTTCGCGCCTCGCCGCGACGCGATGTGCCGGGCTTTCGCGTCAAAGCCTGGCAGACGACGTCAAGTCTTGCAAATGACGTCAACTGCCGGGGGTTATCATTGGTTCACAGCGCCAAATTCAGTCAGATGTCACGCGCTGCCGCGGCCGCGGCCACTCCGCGCGCGCCACAGCCGGCGGAGGTAGGGGAGGAGCCGATTGAGTGGGGCCGGCGGATTGATTGATTGATTGTAAAACATTTATTGCGTCGAGAGTAGGTTGCAGGAGACACATACTAGATGGAGGAGCGCCGCCGTTTTGGCGTGCGAGAGGAGAGGGAACTGCGCGAAGACGCAGAAGTTCAAATTTTGTCTGCATATAACTCAGCTTCCACAAAACGCATTAGAATAATTCTTGCTGGTGGATAGTTATGAACCGTCACCTTTTAACATCCCAGACATATCGCGCCTTTATTGAGACCCCCTTTCTGGGCCCCTTTAATGCCAACGCATTCACGCCCTGATAAGTTTAGTTAAGTTGGTTTTGGTTGGGTTAGGCTATTGAAAAGGAAACACGCTTCAACTGTTTCACTCAACGTGGACAGCGGAACTTATCATTGATAGAAAGGAGGAAAGTAGTGAAGGGGAGAGAAGAAAGTACATGTGTGTACCATGTGTCTTCACACTGCGTCCGGCATTTCTTCTTTGTGGCCTGCCGCGGTGGTTCAGTGGTTACAGCGTTCGGCTACTGATCCGGAGTTCCCGGGTTCGAACCCGACCGCGGCGGCTGCGTTTTTATGGAGGCAAAACGCTAAAGCGCCCGTGTGCTGTGCGATGTCAGTGCACGTTAAAGATCCCCAGGTGGTCCAAATTATTCCGAAGCCCTCCACTACGGCACCTCTTTCTTCCTTTCTTCTTTCACTCCCTCCTTTATCCCTTCCCTTACGGCGCGGTACATGTGCCCAACGATATATGAGACAGATACCGCGCCATTTCCTTTCCCCAAAAACCAATTATTATTATTTTTCTTCTTTGTGTTGCGTCTGCAATGTCAATGAGTGATCAGAGCAGTGCTAATATACGTCATATTGTTTTTCAGAATACACGACTAATGCATTCAGAGAGTAAACTGCTTTGTAATATCTGGCCTCATAGTCTCTTGAAGGCGGCTTGAAAGGTGTATTATGACAAGCCTGAAATTGTGGTCAACGCAGTGAACGGCAATGCCCTCAGCTAGCAATGGGCATTTCAGGCTTCGTGCGGGAAAAAGAATTTGGGAGCGCCTCTGTGCACAAGCTTGCGAGATGCAGGCCGCTCGTGCGCAGAGCTGTGCAGCCTAAATTGTTGCTCTAGTTTTAATTGGGAACGCAGTACCGTTGAAATGGCCACTGGGAAAGTCTTCTGATACGAGGGATTCTTTCAGCTTCAAGATGCTTTTGCTCAGTATTAGTACAATATCGCAGAGAAACACCACTTGGGACCTTGTACATTAATGTTCAGTCCCTGACAGCACAATTGCAAAGTAAATGCAATACCATGCAGCTAGTTCGGATAACAAAGAGGTGTCCTTCAGTGCCTCAAAGTGTAGGAGTTCTAAACGGCTCCTAAAAAAAAGAGTTTTGCCAGTATCCTCTGCAGAGAGACTGTGACTGTCGTAAAAAATGCATATCCTAGTATGAGGATCTCCCGCGGCTCTCTCCGTGTGTTGAGAATAAGCACGTCAATTAAAAATAAAAGGAAAAACTTATTCAGTTATGGTACTTGAAACACAAAATGAGAAAGCCAGGGCATGAGTACGCATGAAAGAGAAATATTGAAAACGGCACGAGGCCTATTGTAAGCCAGCTAACTAATGCAACTGAATCTCTTAGCGCATTTTGAAGAGACGGAAAAATAAAGTACAGATAGATAAAAAAAAGCACTCGTTGTTCGGCTCTGACGGCCTTGAGTGCGAACGTTTCGAGTTGGGCAGACCCAAAGCAATCCGAAGCTCAAGGATACTTAAACCGAGTGGATAGTCCGCGGGGTACAGACAGTGCCGACTACCGACACGATGATTAGGTTTTAGACCATCGAGAGAGTAAGACAGATAATGAGGTATTGAGGAAGGATATGTTGGTAAAGGACGCATCTATAGAGCAGCCAGAATGAAGTGTTCGGCTGAAATGCGAAACTGAGTCTTCTGTAAACGCACCCCGCAAAATTTGTCAGAGGCTTTAGGCGAAAACCGCGACACCCGAGCCTTGGTATGTAAAGATGGGCGAGATGAGGAGGGGCGAGGGTCATTCAGTTTTCATGCTTTTCCAGAGAGAGGGTCAGAAGAAGAAAGGATGAAAAAAAGAGGTAGAGAGGGAGAATGTTAACGTACTATTCGTTTCGCGGGTGGATGGGCGGCCTGATCGCTCAGTGTCACGGCGACGTGCACATTCAAACCGATGGAAGAGCGGACACTACGTCGCTTGAATTCACGCTCGCACTGGGGTCCGTGGTAATGGAAGTCCCCTCCAATCTCCGGGATCGGCACGCTTCACCGATGTGAAGAGCATTGGGAGCACTGCCGCTCCCGAACCCACTCGTTGCCAGAGCTACTGTCAGAGCACTCGCTGGTAGAATAGAAAGGGAAAATGGACAGAGTGAGACGAGAGCTCCGAATCCGGGATGCCACAAGCGAGAGCGAAAATTCGGCAAGGCAAAACGCGGAGGTCATCTCTGCGATGCTATAGACCTTGGAAAGGGCGGCGTGAACAGCCGAAGCAGCATAAAGAAGCAACAGCGTCCGGAGCGGCATCCAGTGGCGACGACCGCAATTTCCCGACCGAAAGTGAGGAAGTGATGAGCAGCGAGAGACGGCCTCGCAAGCAGTTGGAACAGAAAAGACAAAAGCGCCGGGATTGCCGACGGCCTGCGAGGAGCGGATTGCTGCGGCCGCAACCTACCTTTGAAACGCGTTTCCGATCTGCCGTGACGGTCGTCGGGACCTAGGAGTGATTGGGGCAAGGAAATATAATTGAAAAATGCCGGTATTCTAGAGGAGATTAACTATTGAAGTATTAGATCAAATTCCTGAAGGATCTCAGTCATTCAGACAAATGAATTGAACAGCCAGTATTCGAAGGTGGTTCCATGATGAAATATTTAGTCTATTGGTTACATATGAATTATTCGATGTATTGATTCATTCAGTAGTTGACACTCGTTAATTGATAGATCGATTCATTGATTGAGCGAGTAATTTCTTGCTCCCTTATTCCCAAAATGACAACTATTACTGCAATAACTCAGCAGGGCCAAGAATATACAAACTTGGCAAGCTGCTCGGCACTCACAGGCGATTAAGATGGAGGAGAGGAAAGCTTCTGAAAGCTATAGCAGAAAGTGCGCTTAACCTCTGTTATGCAAGAGAAGTGGTTTCTAAATGAACCCGTACTTAAAGACCCAGAAGTGTCATGTATCACTTAACAATGTAAATGCCCTAATATATTGCAGCCTTTTATTCACATTCTATACTGCCAGATTACTGTAGGTGGCCTCCTTTCCTCAGAGTCATGCCATAATGATTTACTCGCGCCGTCGCTGCTAACATAGCCATGTCAGTGGTCACTTAAATGATTTAACAATGTTTCACGTCGATATGGATTAAAAATACGTATTAACTGTCCTCTGGAGATACTGAAAGAGATGCAGAAGAAATTCCGGCGTCAATTTGGACGACTCCGGCGTTACTCAAGCAGGATTGGGCACCTGGCGTCTTTTACCTATTTGCTCCTTAAAAACGTGCCTTGATGTCTAACTAGAAATCGAAACTCCCATCTTGTGCTAAACAGCGAAACACGGCTTAAGCACTGTGCGGATAACTGTACAAATAAGGAATGACGTCACTTGAATTTACTTATAGAATGATATGCAATTACTAATGTAAGTACTTACATAGTTACTTACGCAACTTCTCGTACATAGCTATAGGGAGCACGGAGGTCTCATCTTTTATACAAAGACGCCGTCAAGGTAGAGTTTGCTGAATTGCTACCCGCATTAACGTTTTTTTTTTATTTTGGAACACTCCGGGAAGGAAGCCGATGTCATGCGAACACCCCACGCGCGTGCGTGTTTCGGTTGTCCGATGGAGATTAATGCAACGTAACTGAGACGCAACCGTTATGAACGTAACTGAAGCAGGAATTGGCGCTACCGACTGGAATTCGTGCCCGCTGGGAGATACACGAAATTTCACCCCCCCCCCCTCCCCCCTGGCTATAGCTTGCGGCGGGTAAGGCTCTTGTCATATTTTGTATTGTGCGAGCATTCACAGGCGGCCGCTGTGTGCGGCGGTTTACTAAATAATAATCAAAGTGACCATATTCTGCTGGTTGCCGTTTCAAAACAATGTTCTTTTGATCACTCTTATTGTTATAGCCACCATTCCGGCCAGAAATCGCCGCGGCAGAGTTCTTATTCACTATCACTTTAACTACGACAAAACCTTACCACTTTCTTTTTTTTTTCCGAGAAAGAGTCTCTCAGAGGGAAATTTTTCTGGCTTCCTGACTTACTGTTTCCGCATTGTATACAGGCGCTCCTCAGTGCTCCCTCAAGTCCATAGCGTCTTGTCTGACCTGTAAAATTGAAGCGGCAGCAGAGCGCGACTGGAACTCTGGAAATGCATTTTTTTGCGGCGTTGTATTTGTTGCTTTATTTCTTTAGTATGTCTTCTAATACGCTGAACTGAAAAGCGGCAAAGACGAGCGAGGAGCGTTATCGCAGTCGTGTGCCAGCGCCTTGGCAAGCGAGCGACAAATCGCGTGTCAGCGCCGATAAGTAAGCAGCGCTGCGCTGCCACAACGGCGCCTAGCGGCACGCACACGACATCCGATGAGCAGTGGTTAGGAGCCAGAAAATCGGCATGCTAGCTGACGCATGCAGAGCGACGACCTTGTCACCAGGCGCCGCCGCGATAGCGCGCGGCCACGGCGCCGTTACGCTGCGGTTATACGCGACAGCCGTACGGGACGGTCCAGCGACATTTACCCGTGATAGTACACATTCGTTGAGAACGGCGACGCCTTTAAGCCGTCACCGTGGTTAGAAATCAATTCGCAATTTGTGCCTCAAGCATGGACACTTCGACATTCGCGGCCGACCGAGATTCAGGCAACGTGCGGGTCGCGAGCACTGGCTGTTAATCACTGAAATAGCGCTCCCGAGTGAGCCGGGAACACGTCACGCTGCCACCACACTGCTTGCAGCTTAGCTCGCAGTTTGCCTCGTGCGATGCGATAACGCCGTGAACATGCGTGCTTTGTCATGCGCGTTCGCGGATCAGTCGCTATCAGTGTTCTTTCAGAGATACAGAGCCGGCACTTATCACGCGGGCCTGTATCCCGGCCGCGCTTTTGACCGTGCGATCTCGATCCCGGTGGCTGCCGCGAGGCCTAGCACCCGCAGTTCGGTGCGCCCGTCGCACCGCTCCGCACGTGTGTGATGGACTGCACGTCAGCTGATACGCAGCCTGGACCCTCGTGCCTCGGCCGTTAAGTGAGTGCTTGTTCATCTCAGTTCCCTGCTGGTCGTTCAGTAAAGCAGGTTCAAAATTATCCAACAAAGGAGTAAGCCGGGCTAGTTGGTACTGTACATTCTTTGCATGGAAACAGCGCAGCAGACGGGACCAAGAAAGGAAGACACACAAGGGCGCTGACTATCAACTGAAAGAAATTTATTGCAGCAACGTTAATACACAAAACCCATACATATGATAAAAGCATGAAACCTTAAAACTAGGTGACAAGATTCTTCTAATCAGTCATTATAAATCTGATTTCTTTTCAAGTTGACAGGAGTGCTGACGCACTTCTCCCCTCGTTGATGAATGACATACGCCTCAAAAAGTTCGCGGTCAAGCTGGTGCTTGAATCGTTTAAGAACCTTGGTCTTGTCCAAAGTAGCAGTGCACTGGCATGAGGTCATGTGTTCAGGCAAGTTCTTCCTTGCGCCGTCTTTTATATCTTTATTATGCTCTCTGAGCCTGTCAGTCAAACAGCGCCCAGTTTGTCCTATGTATGCTGATCCACACGATAAAGAAATATCGTAGACGACTTCCTTTGTATAATCAACGAAAGCTTTTGCAATGAATTTTTCTGTTGATATTCTGTGCCCATGTTTGTGACTTCCTTTCTTGATCCCGTCTGCTGCGTTGTTTCCATGCAATAAATCAAAATTGTAGCTTGTTCAATGGGTTGCGGAGCGGCGCCGTTACCTGAGTTCGTCCTGCTGAGGAATTCGCGCTAAGTGCTACAGGACAGCGCGCACACACAGACGAAACACCTTCTCCGTCTGGGTGTGCTCACGTCATCCTGTACCACTTATTGCATTTTCCTCAGTATGAAACACCGACTAGCCCCCGCTCTTGCCTTGTTCTATTCGTCGTGCTTTATTATCCCTGCTCAACTTCATAAGTATTGCTTCTCTCAGCTGCTGCCTTGTGGTTGTTAGAACCTGAGAAACTGTTCATTGCATTTTGGTTTTGCTTCCGTAGCTAATACAATACATCGTACATACTTGAGGCGAGTATTCACGACCGAACATGTGGGCGCGGACATGCAATTACCGTAGCCCGCGCAGGGTCGCCTGCAATATTTTTTTAATAGATTAGCTGACCATTGAAGACTTATGTCGCTACTGGTACTTAGTCGGAAATGCACTTAAATAATGTAGGAGGCATCGCTGTTTGATTAGTCACGTTTCAGATAACTCAGCGTGTCGACTTTGTCGGCGATGTGTCCGACGTTGCACCACGCATTTGTCACCACGTTTAAAAATCGAGATGCTTTGAAATGGCGTTCCGCACTTTCTCATCGCGGTCAATGATGCGTTCGTTGGCTGTGAATGAAGGGTCGATTTAAATGATGCAGCATGAAATACGAAAGTTACTTCGAAATATTATGTTTTATCCTTTTTAATGAGCGGTGCACCTACCCATTACCCCTACCTGGGGGCAATAATGTTTTAAATATACAGGGTGTCCCAGCTAACTTTAAAAATATGCCGCGGCACTCTAGGACGACGGGACCAAAGCAACTCGCACTATTTGTTTGTATTGGGCTTAATTGTTTAGTAGATATTAATTAATGAACTTCGCAAACAACGATGATAGGCGAAAAAGGCCAATGGGAAAGTTGTAGAACGGTCCGCGAAACGTCCCACTGAAGTTTCTAACATTCCACCTATTACGTGTGGGTTTTTCTTCGCTCACTGCAGATGCCCGCGAAATACAAAAATAAAATGCCACGTGACATGTCCGCTTGCGCGCAACGATCGTAGTGCTCTCAAACGTTTCGCCCAACCAACCAACAGCTCATTTAGCCGGGTGTGCTGCTGCTTAGAAGGTGGCGCTGGCTGTGAGATTTACGCGAGCGCAAGCGATAAGAACTGTGTCTGCTTGTCGCTGTCATCAAGCGCCGCGAGGGAAGCATACCGCTGGCGTAAATCGCACAGTCAGCTGCAACGTCACTGCCCTGTCACCTTTCAAGCGGCAGCACACCGGGCTAAATGATACGTTCGCTCCTACACGGAACGTTTGAGAGCACTGCAATCCCGGGGCGCAAGCGGGCATGTCACCTTTTATTATTTTGTATTTCGCGGGCATCTGCATTGATCGAGAAAAAGCTGATGATAGATGGAAAGTTAAAATCTGTGCACCGTTCTAGAACTTTCTGATTGGACTTTTTCGCCTATCTTCGTTGTTTGCGAAAATGGGTAATTAATGTCAACTAATTATGCCATTAAGTACACTACAAAAATAGCGCGACTTGCTCCATACAATAGCCAGCAGCATGCATTTGGCCACGTCGTCTTATAGTGCCTCGGCGTATATTCAAATCCTGGGCAAAGTTAGCTGGGACAACCTACATGTATACCGGCTTCGATATGATGTTTCAATATTTTTACGTTCTCTTCTAAGATGCTATCGATAGCTGTTAACGGACGATCGACTTCACATGTGCCGTCCGAAATAAGTAAATAATTTTGAAAGGATTTGCATACATGCATTTCTATGCTCCGCGATCCCATCCAGTATCCCCTCCTCGTCGACCACAACGCCACCACATCTTGCCTGCGTCACAGGTCGCTGTGGGTCTATTCAAAGGCAGCCGTTACACCAAGGGCAAAACATAGGGCGTACTGATCTGGAAACAACGGTCTATTCACATCACGTGACTCTAGACGGTCTCGCTCTGGCCGTTACAGGCATCATTCCTCTTGAGTTTTTCAGCTTACATTGCTATGACGGACGAAAACTATTCATTTTAAGATTTCTACGCCTGTAGGTACGCGAAGTGTTCTCCTTTTTGTAGCACGTACAAGCATTCTTGGCGGTTCCATAAAGGCACCGCGGAGTGCTAGCAGGACCCTCCACGCTTGAGCCCCGTTTCTAGATTATTTTGTTCTGCAATGAGTCTCATCTGAGAGATGATGTTGACAGTGACGAAAAAACGATGGTAAACATAATGCTCTCCTCATATGTGTTCTGCTTTCTAACTTTGTGTTGCACGGGTAGTGAATGAATGGGTGCACCCGGGCGCGTTTCCCTTGACACCTTCACTTTTACAGCGGAAACTACTACTCCCACGCAAAACCTCAATGTCATGTCGCTCCGAAGAATGACCTTCAAGCGGAGCAGCGGGGTTGTGGCTGTGACATCGTACATACCATGTAACTCGCTGCGCGTCGGTGCAGCGGCGCCGCGGAGCCGACGGCGTTCGCTCGCCTTCTCAACTGCGTTGAACAACGTGACGCGACGTTCACCTAGCAGTCGCGCTGAACCCCGTGACTCGCCGTTCATCTGATAAGATAGTAAAAGCGCGAAACGTTGCTTGACGTTCGCAGATAGCCATAGAGGAGTCACGCGCTGGAACCAGTGCTTCGGCTCTGTATCATAGACGGCTGATTGAATGTGACGATTCTTATGGTGAAGAACGTCTACAGGGCGTGTTGGCGAGTGATAGAACCAAGAAATGTTTAACCACAGCAAACCGTGTCTTACCATGCTTAATCGAACTTCCGCTGTGTAAACTAGGTTCAGCCGGGATGAACCCCGGCGAATTTTCTTTCTATTCACAGGCGTCATTTGGTGCTGCTCGTGTGAGTTGATTCATTGCCCCATAAAAACTTATTCTTATGATTATTCGAGGCCGCCTCAAATAGCGAAGGAAAAAGCACTAAAATTGATGGTGCAAGTTGCAATGTGCAGCCACTTGAATTGGTGCATTCAAAGCTTGTTGCAGACACATACGCCAAAAATAAGCATTTGATAAATTACTGCCGCTCAAATGCTATCTCACAAACCGACCATGAATACGCTTATCACAGCTTCTGTTTTTGTTTGAGCTAATAACAAAAAATGCATTTATTTGCTGTTAACAAAATTTAGTCATACAGCTTTGCAGCCTAAATCCCCTCAAAGGATGACAATGCCAATGGCAAATGTTAACCTTTTGTCTTCTATTGTTTTTTGTTCAAATCATGTTTGTGTAGTGGATGCCAGCCACGCCCACTCAGCTGGTCTTGTTGGGTTTAATCTGTTTTTCCATCAATAGTTTTGTGTGCGTAACAGTTGCTGCGTTTTCACTCAAGAATGCCAGTATGGTTAGGTTTTAAAATTTTCCCTAGCCACTTCCTTTTGTAGCGGCCACTCATATGGCCTTGCCTGCTCTGCTCCTAAAAGGAGCCAGATATGCAGGTTTCCTCATGCAAAATCTGTGTTTTTGTAGATGCTTATCTGGTGCCCAGTTCAGTTTCCCGGTTTGCATTCTATATATTTGTTTTACATGTTCATTCTTCTCTCGCCTGGCCTGTTTTTTTTTTATTTCTCGGCTTTCCTGGATGCTCGTTACATACCACTGCTTTTTCCAGCTCGGTGATTCCTATCAGGGCTAACCCTTTTGTGTGGTTTTGCCACAGCATAGGCAGCCCTGCGCCGATGCAATCTTTACAAGTAAATGGACGGAGGCGAAGATTAGTAAAAGCTTGGGCTCACCTTTGTATAGCACCGTCCTCTTTAAACCCATTCTCTAGATATATGAAGATTGTTGCAAAGAGAAGATTACACCAGCCAGGGAACACAATAGAGCTCTATATATGCAGGCTAGGGAGTAATTGTGCCCGCCAGAAAGAACAAGATAAGCGAGAGCAGTTCAAAGACAAGAATCAAAGAGAGGAGTGAATGCCATTCGGCGGCATAAAGCATAAGTTTTTTTGGACTTGAGTGGGTTTTCTGAGCATATTTTGAAGAGGTTGATAACGTTTCTAAACAATTTACCAGTCTTGTGGGAGGGTGCACTGGTTGGCTGTTTTTTCAATTTTCATTTCTTAAACTTTTCTATTTCCTTTGTTCCTACACCTGGCCTTCTGTCTGAACAGCACACTGGCCCCCCGTTTTCTGCGTTCAAACGGCTTCAATAGCTAAAACTCAGCCAGCTTTTTTCAAAGACGCTGTTCGTCCTTATACTCACAAGCATCGTCCATGGCAGCTGTCGTTTTCCAAATTTAACAATATAGAAAGAAGCTCGTAAATTATATTCGTTTTTCGATTTTTTGCGGTGTTTCATTGGTCATTTATTCCGAAGACAATGCGGTGTGTATGTGCTATATGCTGCGTTGCTGTTTTTCTGCTCCTTGGTTTTCTCATGCTGCCCTGAAAGGTTTTTTAACGGCTGCACTCGACCGAAAGAAATAGGCTCCATCACTAATTAACTTTTTGCCACTCCATTCTAAATTTACTTTCTCTACTGGCGATTTGATATTCGCATTGTAGCAGTTGAGTCACTTATAGCTTCTGGCGTTTGACGTTTCTGTGCTGAACAGCGAACTATACCAGGCTTCTGAGTACAACTGATCTAAATTAAAGTTAGCTTAAAGCAAGCTTGCGATTTTTAGCGACAGTCTGTGACTGCAGAAAGGTGCCCAGCCGGCATAATAGCGCTAAGAGCTTCGCTGTAGTTGGTCGATAGCCACTATACCGAAGATAACGCGAAAAACAAAGGCAGAAAGTTCGGCACCACAGGACGGGAAGTAGTTTTTCCTGCGGCTAGCCATGCTGGGATAGCGTCCTTTGCACTGCTGCATACGTAATATGCTCTCAGCGAGGTGTTCGAGTCCTTTTTCATTGAGTGTTAGATTATCTTGAAAATTTAAAATTGCTTTTTGGGGAAAGGAACTGGCGCAGTATCTGTCTCACATATCGGCGGACACCTGAACCGCGTCGTAATGGAAGGGATAAAGGAGGGAGAGAAAGAAGGAAGAAAGAGGTGCCGTAGCGGAAGGTTCCGGAATAATTTCGACCGCCTGGGGATCTTCAACGTTCACTGACATCGCACAGCACACTTCTTTCGAGTGAGATTTTTGTTCGTACAGGCAGTAACCGAGGCTGGCGTATGTTTTAACGATGCATTCATTATTTAAAGCTCGCTATTGAAGGCCCAGTACCTTTCCTTTCCATATAACTTTTTCACACACAAAAGAAAACAACAACCGCTCCTAGCTGTACAACTCAGAGTAAAATTTTCTGTACTCGTTAGTTAAAATTGGCTGAGGATACTTTATTCATGTTAGGCACGTCATTAATCCTAAGGATTCTCCAGCCTTCTCTGGCATTAGCGAGCTGCAACACAGAATATGAATACCTTGCAATATTCCGAAAAATGGAATCTCTTGGCTCTCTTCGCTGCTGCTTTAAAAAAAAAGGTTCAACAAAAAGATGGGTAGATGCATTACCGCCGTCTGTCTGTAATATTAACGGCATTATCTGCTGCTGAAGATATGCCTGTGCTGCCAAGCATACCGCAGTGGTAGGATGCGGCGTCATTTTGACAGTCACGGGTTATTTAAATGCACATTAATGTCCATACGCAGGTGTCTTTGCATTGCCTGTGATTTAAAATGCGGCCGTCCCGACACTTCCTTGATCTCCTTAACCTCGTGCTCAGTACCAAAACACCTTAGGCGTCTTGGGCGTAATTGTAAAAGATAGTACCATACAAACAAAACTACTCAAAACAACTTCAAGGAAATAACAGGGAAGAATATATAAAGTGTACCTCTGGCCGTGTTTAACGGCTTTTTGTCCTCAGTTTAAACCTGCGATCCTTGCCTCCACCCATACGCGAGGCCTCAGGCTGAGAAAAAAGACTTAGCTTGAAGGCATTTTGCTGTACACATTTACCCTTTTTATTTAACTTGTCAACGTGAAAATATTTTGTTTGCTGACAGTCCCGTCCTTGCTGTGTTGCCGTTAAGTACACTGGCAGAGAAAAACGATAGAGCGCTAAATATTATACCTGCTCGTCATATAAGAAGGGCTGTGATATTGTTGTTCGCGCTCTAGACTCCCATTTTGCGGTAAATATTTCCAAAAATGCACTCATACGGATAGGTCAAACAGTACAAAAAAAAAACCTATCCCAGGACAATATAGTGGCACCGCTCAAGTATTATAGAGGGGGCTGGGGCAGAAGCCGGTGTAGAGTTCGGCACGAAAGGTACACGACTGGCCTGCCTGGGAGGACACACCCGGTGATTCTACAAAGATAGTGGCCGTCGCTCGCACTTGACAATAAAGCAGTCGGGATCAAAGGGCGGCCGCACTAATCGTACGAAGTACAAAGTCAGACCCCATCCCCCCCCCCCCCCCCCCCCCCCCCTTTTCTATAGCGCTCCTCAGACTGATCTCGTCCATGCTGGGGATGACACTCCCTCCTCGAGCTTGTGTTTACACTGGAATATCAGACACCCGTGCAATGAAACCAGACCATTCGGTTTTCACAGCACAAGCATTGCGAAAGGAGGTGCCTGGCAAGCATTCGGCGAATGGGCAGCTGGAACATTCACGGTGGTGCAACTATACCTTTCCTGCCATTCAGTTCCGGCTTGATGGGCAACGCAACTATTGATATCGGTGAATGGTTAAGCCCGCATAATCTTCTCGGAAGTTTCCGGCAGAATTTAGGCAGCACGTGAAGTGAAGTCGAAGACAAGGTTTCACGACAGAGCTAGCGACCTTATCGCGTGTAAATTGCTGCGTTCCTTTATTGTTGATGATCACTGTGGTGGACTTCAAAGGTGCTGTTATGGAAGCTGTACAGGGTGCTTCAAGTAAAATGAACCAGTAGTTAACTACGCAGTGTTGCCAGAAAAAAACACAGCGACATATTGCACAGATATCATGAAGCAAGCATGCAACAGCCGTAATTAAGTCTAGGCGACGTGAAAATAACTGAAACTGATTGTAAGCCTTAAGACTACTTCTGCACTCCGCAACAGTAGTGAGATTGCAGTGTAGGTGTCGCCGAGGAACTATATCTATATCTGAAGGATGGTTTGACAATAACGAACCACGCATTAAGTTGGTGGCCTGCTTCTCTCTTTCTAGCTAGGAAAGCAGAAGATAGGACGAAACACACTTTTCAATGCGGTGCCATCATAAACACGCATCGCCTTTTTATCGTCTTCTGACTACCTCCTTACGTTCATAACGGAGGCTGATGTTCTCCTTGGTGGTTAGCTAGCTTCTGGCGTCTCCATTCCGGTGTTGTTGTTTTTTTTGCGTTGAATGCACCATGACGAAAGAACCTGCTCGGGGAAAAAAAAAAGCTGCAAACGACACCAGCAAGAGGTGACTGCCTTTGGCGCTGGGAAGCCACCACTGTATACGTAACGAGAGACACTCTGAGGAGGAATGAAAGGCAGATTTCCTACTAGAAGGAAAACGGGCTACTGCCGCAGCCTAATGACATAGAACAATAAACGATAATAGCAGGCTTCGAAGAACTGGCCGTTGTATGCCGCGGTACAGAAGACGCCAGTGCTGTAGAGAGGTTCCCATCGTCCCCAGTCGGAGTCTGGGGGCTACCCGACCCGTTTCTATTGAGACGGCGCACACGGAAGCGGACAGCTAGGAAGAGCGTCACTGTGAGGGCTTCCTTTTCTCCAGCGAATGACACCGGCCTTGGACAGCACGCGCGCCGGCAGCGGAGAAGTCTACTGTGAGGAAACGAGGAATATGTGTCACACGTAACAGAGAGCATGCGTAGAGTTGCGGATGCTGAAAGACTGGGGTACTCTTTTTTTTTATTTGCATCGTGTTCACGGCGAGCTAAAGAAACCTGAGCCTTCTGCTTTTGTCCAATGTGTCGTGACGCTAAGAAGAACATCAAAACGAAAAATTTTCCGATGGGCACTCAATCTAGGCGTAAGCACCGCCTACTTAGTTGACAGTGCCCCGTTTCCTGTTGACAAATGCATGCGTGGATTGACTGCATCCACAGCTGTCGATTATAACGCCTTTTATTGCCTTTATATGGCCGCTTTAAGATTTTATTAATCGTGTTCATTCCGGTACCAGGGACAGGTCGAATGAAGGAGCCGATACTCACTGTAACGTGGAGTCGGACAGAAAGCCACAGTCAGTACGGGAACTAAGTACTGAAGACGCGGTGGCAGCGGAGGGCTATAGATACTTTGGTATGTTATGGTCCACAGGTTTCATACCTAAAACAGCGCGAAAAACGGGACAAAAAAAGGAGACGACACAGACTCTTGGGTTGTCTCCTTCTTTTGTCCCTTCTTTCGCGCTGTTTTAAGTATGAACATTCACCAACAAGCCCAGTTCGACACACTTGTCCACAGGGTGGCGGTATAAGACATAACACCAGACATAGACAATCCACAAGTTAAAACTGAAACTCATTATGCTTCATCACTGACAGCTTTAACGCGAGAGCGATAGCAGAAAAATTCGACGTTGTCGGCGTCACTGACCGTGAGCGAAAAATCCCAGAAAAGCAACCAAGAAGTAGGTGGGCAAGCTAGGTCACGTGACATTGTTGCGTCATCGCAACCTGCCCACTGGATTATGAGCAAACTGCCCACTCTGGTAAGTGGCAGGTAAATCAATGATTATTCACTCTAGAAGAGCAACCTGGGTCGCACAAGGCTAACCGGTGGCAGCATCTACCATCGCAGGGCAGTGGCGCATCGCTTAACCACTGCAACACTGCGCCAATAGGGTTAAAAGGGCTCCCAGGCATCTGTGAATGCAAAGTAGAGAATGACATTCTGCATATATAGCAGTAACCCCATTACTCTCTCGCGTCATACCCTTAAGGCGGAGCTTAAGTGTTCTTCCCAATTTTTATTTGTTATAAAACTCTTCACAGTATTATAGCAGAAAAATGTGATTTTTAATTTTTTTTCACAGCTCAATATAGCTGTTTGAAAAATTTCATCCATCTTAACGGCGCCGCTTTGGGCTCCGCGGGCTGTGGTCTGTCGGGCAACTAGACGCGGCTTGGTGTCTGTAACGTTGAGTGCGTTCCGCACACTTGACAGGCAGTGCGCCCACCCTGCCAACCTGGCAGGTGGCAGTCAAATTCGTTCTGGTCCTGGTCCAGACCAAGACGAAGTTTCTGAGGAAGCTGTAAAGCTTTCCTTTGTATCCGTATGGCTGCGCTTGGGTGGGTGCCAACGAGTAATTACCCCCTTATTACAAATCTACTCCCCCTTGGTGGTTTACCCTAAATATTTGACCGACACACGCAGATATCTCCGCGTTTTATTCCAGAGAAGTGTTTTTTCCTCTGCTGGCGTCCGGTTCTCAACCTCGCGCATCTGTGTCGCTCAAACACTAAGAGAACGATGCGCTGTACGCGTGACCGCCGAATGCGCAGAAAGCAAACGTTTCCAGTAAAAGCGAGACAATTTCCGGTGGCCCCCGCCTCCTTTCCTCATCAGATCGTTTCATTGCGTGATCCCTTTGGCTTTCTGTGTGTCCCGTGCGAAAATGCGCCCGGAGGCGCGTCTTCGCAGGCTCGTTTCGTGCAAGCGGGGTTAACGACGCTTGCCTGCTCTTGCTGGTCTGCAGGCGTCTTCGGAACGCTGTATCAGTGCACCCTACTTTATTTTAGATTCGCAGACCGACCGACGGCCAAATACCCCTGCCAAGTGCTCAAAACAAAGTGCACTTACGAATAGTGCCACTTGCTGAAATTGCACTCTAGCACAGCGAAACGGCGTAACATAAGTGCACTCACCGAAATGCGCACTCCAGTCGAAGTGCGATCATAGAACATATTTTGAGGGTCGTGTGCGTAGCCTCGACGGCAATGATTTTTTGGGCATAAAATGTAATATATAACAGAATGCGCCCTTTACTTTACCAGTTGACTTTACCTTCTTGAATGAACAGCGCGAACAAAGACGAGCACAAAAGACAAGAAAGCGAACGACACGGCGCTGTCTTTTGTGCTCGTCTTTGTTCGCGCTGTTCATTCAAGATGCTTAACCAACTAGCCCGCCAAAACGTGTTGCCTTTACCTGTGAAATGTATATTTAGTTTGTGCAATTAAATTGTTATATGATTGCGACCAGCAAAACAGCACATCACTGAAACACGCTGTAGTCCGTCCGAAATTCTCGATAATGGTGGTCCATACGGGATTCGAGTTCAGTGCACTGAGAGGTTACCCGCCGCGGTGGCTCAGTGGTTAGGGCGCTCGACTACTGATCCGGAGTTCCCGGGTTCGAACCCGACCGCGGCGGCTGCGTTTTTATGGAGGAAAAACGCTAAGGCGCCCGTGTGCTGTGCGATGTCAGTGCACGTTAAAGATCCCCAGGTGGTCGAAATTATTCCGGAGCCCTCCACTATGGCACCTCTTCTCCCTTTCTTCTTTCTCTCCCTCCTTTATCCCTTCCCTTACGGCGCGGTTCGGGTGTCCAACGATATATGAGACAGATACTGCGCCATTTCCTTTCCCCCCAAAACCAATTATTAATATTATTGAACTGGGAGGTTAGATGAGTTGAAATGCGGAACGCTCCGGGGTTAGCTTTTTTCCTATCTCACTAATGCCTGCCCCGAAGGAAAGGGGCAGGCATGTTGTTTGTTTTTCGGATTCTGGATGTGCTAGTAGCTTGACTTGTTACGCTATTACCATAAAACAAATTTAACGCTGTCTTGGCCAAAAATTAGATTATGGTCATTTTTATACACTATACCGCTCTAAACGAGCATAATTGTGAAGGCTGCGCTTACTAATCGCTACTTTGAAATATTCTTTTTTAGCCAGCCGCCATTTCTGTATCCACGGGCGCACTCTGCTTTCCCGTTTAGCACCGCGTAGCGTAAAGTTCATTAGAGGGGCTGAAGCGCATTCCCCGTCAGTGCAATTATATGAAAGCGCAGTATATAGTACACGGACATGAAACGGAAATATTCAGACTTCCACAGTGTTCGTCTATTTTCACAGCCGACTATTTCGCTGTATGCCTAGCCTAAGAAAAATATTAAATGAGAACCTCAGAAACAGTATTATTTACACAGGCTCCCTCAGTTTACTTACCGCTCTACAGTCTAGAAATGCAATCACTCCGATGCTCGGTGACATCATACACAACATAACAAAAGTCATAGCTCAAGGAAAAACTATAAAACTTTGCGGGGTGCTGAGTCATGTCAGAATTAGGGGCAACGAGAGAGCAGACCTCTGCGCTGCGCAGGCTCGTGGCAAGCAAATAAAAAAATTAAATATCCCATTTAGAGATTGCATAAAATTGGTACATTTTGAAATAATGAAAAGATGACAGTCCGCTTGGGACAATGAAGCAAACAACAAACTACTCTTGGTAAAGCCAGATTTAGGAGAATGGAAGTCCTGCACCCTCCAAAAACGTCTCAAGGAAGTGATTATCTGCTGTCTTCGTATAGGGCACACACACCTCACACATAATTTCCTATTGACAAAACAAAAGAAGCCCCAATGCGAATTATGCGAAGATGGCCTAACGATAAACCACGTTTTATTTTCATGCAATAAACTCGAAACACTGAGAAAAAAAGGATTTTGCAGTTTTTTACAATGAACACATACCGTACTACCCAACATTACTCTTAGGTGAAGAAATACTTGTTCAAATTTCACAGGTTTTATGTTTTTAAAGAGAGCAGGCCTCTTAGAAAAATGGAGATCTGATAATATAAAGTCGTTTTATATCAAGAGACTTTTTAACCATACCTCGGCCAATTTATCATTTCTGAGAAGACGGCTGAGGTCTTTATTTGATTGGTTCGGAGCCTCGACATCCTTGCGCAGGCAAGGATGGCTGCAGAGGTTACCCGACTTTCTGTACAGCTTTCACTAATGTACATTTTTAAAATGTCTTGTCTTCGGCATCACTAGGTAGCAAAATCTACATTTTAGGCCGACTACACCACTGATCACTTATCACACTTTTTATACAATTCTGCAGAAAACATTTATATGCCTTGTGCATGGCGCGTAATGGCCTTAGCTGCCTGTGTGCCATTAAGCCCAACGCAACGCAATTTATTTTGAGCGCGTGACAGAGGTATGAGCCTTGTTGCTGGTTGCTGTTTGTACAATCGGCATGGTATGACTGATCATCAGCCTAAATGCGTCCGTTGCGGGACGAAGGCCTGTCAACCCTGTTCAATCCTGTTCAATCAACCCTGTTCTGCGCCAACTGCGGCCATCTTATCCCAGAAAACATTTAGAGAGAGAGCGCTCTACTCCTCGCAGTAGAACTTCCAATTTCGATGTGGATGAGACGGTGACCTTTAGTGCCTCACAAGGTCAAAGCGAACTTAACTGTGTGGTGGTATGGCCCAAGCTATGGTAGTATGACAGCTTGATTATGACCATTTGGGACCTAACCTTGGCCCTTGGCCTTCACATTTGATTTGAGACAGTGGTGCCACATCGATAGTGACCTTCACATCCTCACAAGGTCATACCGAGCTTAACTGCGTGGTGGTATGGCCCAAGCTGTGGTAGTTTGACCACATGATCATATGACCTTTGGGTACCTGACCTTGAAATTTGATTTGAGACAGTGCAGACCATGCTTAACAGAGCTTTCGCTCGTATAACTGTTTTTACAGCTGATTGACTGGTTTGGTACTCTATGCACTGTAAAATAATATTTTTTTTCTACATCTCTCCTCGTATTGTTCTACTATATTACTATTATTATTAAGCCGCCGCGGTGGCTGAGTGGTTATGGCGCTCGACTGCTGGCCAGAAAGACGCGGGTTTGATCCGGGCCGCGGCAGTCGAATTTCGATGGAGGTGAAATTCTAGAGGCCCGTGTACTGTGCGATGTCCGTGCACGTTAAACAACCCCATGTGGTCGAAATTTCCGGAGTCCTTCACTACGGCGTCCCTCATAGCCTGAGTCGCTTTGGGACGTTAAACCCCCGTAAAAAAATATTATTATTATTTGTATGCCCCTCCTGCTTGGGCCATGCCAAGGCCTGCAGTATTGTATAAATAAATAAATAAATAAATAAATAAATAAATAAATAAATAGGCTCAAGCCACGTTGAACCGCAGCCGTTTTTTTTTAAATATCGGCGAAATAGAGTGTATCAGAAAACAGAAAAAGATTACAAAAGTACGACCTCGACTCGCCATTGAATGAATTTTTGAAACGTCTCGCACTTGTCTTCGTGCAAAGGAAGCAGTACAGATAAAAAACAGACTGACATGAACGCAAAAAAAAAATCGACTTCTCGTGTCAAAGGAAATAAGTGCACATAAAACCTCCAGAACCGAAAACTGGGTGAGTTGGCGAACATTTCGCATTTTGTACAGCGCGAAAAAAACAAGGACTAAGCAAGAAACACAAACACTGACACAAGAAGCGCTGTCCTCGTTTTTCGCGCTGTTCAAAATGCAAGCCTCCAGACAAGCGCATGAGCCCACAGGAAGAGGAACCCGAGTTTGAGCGCAAGCGTGCTTTGTCTCAGCGGCAGTTTCGTTCGAAGGAGCAACGAATTTCACCACCCGTGTCTTCGCATGCTGGAAGATTGATTCTTTATAGTTTTCAAAATTTTGCCGACATCTACATGCGCAGTAAATGACAATAAGGTGGAGAGGTGAGACAGTTGACGCGTTCTTTCCATGAAGATGAAGATCGTCAATTACTCTCTGCCATAAAATGCGCGAGTTTCGATTTAAATACCAGTTGCAAGTGCAGCATCGCGCCCGTCCTTTTGTTCTTCCTTTGTGACTGCTGGAGTATTCTGAAAAACGCACTTTAATAACCACGATAACCCGCTGATAGTCACAGCCCGTTATCTCAGCTGTGGTCAGTACTTTTATTTGAAGATCAGTCGGGGAATAAATACCTATCGTTTCGCCCCGGTAGATGTTTTTTTTTTTAAAGAGAAACAGACAGTTTTCAATTTCATAACGCTTGAAGGATGATGGTTTATGGTTTATGGGGATTTACCGTCCCAAACCGACTCAGGCTATGAGGGACGCCGTAGTGAAGGGCTCCGGAAATTTCGACCACCTGGAGTTCTTGACGTACATTGACATCGTATACTGTACACGGGCCTGTATAATTTCACCTCCATTGAAATCCGACCGCAGCGATCGGGATCGAACCCGCGTTTTTCGGGTCAGCAGCCGAACGCCTTAACCACTGCTAGCGCAGTGGCATTTGACGGATGAAGTGAGAACGAAACCGCTTCACCGGGCCGCCTAGCAAGCAGAATAGAGAGCGAATGCCGTTGAGAGCTTGCGGTTCCGGACTTGCTGTCTACAGCGGCCACACGCAGCCTGAATGCACAGAATGCGAAACCAAAGATCCAGTGCTTGTGTTTGTGTATAGCTTTTCCCTCTGTAGTCTGTTTTGCGCTGTTTTAATTGCGAGACTCCTCGCATTCTTGGCTACGCTCCCCGCCCTGCCTCCCTCGTATTTGGACAGTATTTGGCCCTTGAAGGCGAAATAACGTTCGTACAAATCCGCAAGTTGTGCTGTCATGCGTACTTAGCTTATACGCAATTTTCTGGGTTATTGAAGCATTTGTTTTCAGTAAAAAAAGGCGAATTTGCTATCACATGATGCTATCGTATCAGTCTAACCTGACTTCGTTTTCTCAAGTTTCCCTTTAACACACGCACCTCAATACAATGCCTTCAGTCATCCCCCTGACGTGCAGCATGCCAGGCTCTCATAAATTTGAATTGTAGAACACACACACAAAAACACTAACGGTGTTATCCTGACAAAACCCTGGTCCTTAAAGTGCCATAAATTACGACATACAGTCCGCGCGCAGTGTGTGCGTCGCAGAGGAGAATTTTGGCTGAAAAAATTTCGTAGGTTGCCTGAATGCGGTACGTTGAATAGTGTTGGATATTTTATGCGCTATAGAAAATATTGAAAAATAAATGCCACGCTGATCGGATTTAAAGGTAGTCCACAGTTTTAAACACGTGTTGCCCACAAACTGTATACCTGAAGTTACGGTATATGCAACGAAGTAAATTGTGTTGGCCTATAATTGAAGTTCCTCCTGCGCTGCTAATTTTTTTTTTGTTTTCCTGCGCCTTAACTGCATTCCCTTGAAAATGTATTTTGTCCGCACCCCCAGGAAGAGCGGGTCGTGTACGTGCGGTAACAGAGTTTTACAAAAAACAACAACAACGATGTCGTTCGAGCCTGCTCGCTGCACAGGCCATGGAAAGTGTTTCTTCGCAGGCTCCCGGATTAGTTTACCGGGGAGCGAGACGATGAAGTGCGCAGGCAAAAAAGCAGACTTTGTTATGATTTTATTTTTGGCGCGAAAGTATGCTGCTGCTCGCTCCTGCGGCCGCTAAAAGCTCCCGACACTGTTGGGTTGTTTCTCTAGTCAAACCAGAGTGACCGATCGCATTCATCTCACTCGCTATTTTTTTCTCGTTTTCTCTCCAACGTTGTGAGCACTCCATTGTGTGCGTTTTCGCGTGCGTTGTGCGTTGGTATACACAGTAAAAGCACAACTTTTCACCTAGCATCGCAGCCATCACTTATTTCCTAATGCTTGTGTCACCCGAGTCACTCGGTCGCGCGAGAGAACCCCATTGTGCCGGGCAGGGATTCGTCATTCCAGCTCAGCGAACAAAAGGTGGATGAGTCCGCAAAAATCTTTTAGTAGGTATATTGGTAACATCTCTTTAGCAAAGCCTCGGTTCAAGTTCCGCAGAGTTGTGAAGGTATTTTTTTAATGTCTTTCTTAAAAAGTGGCTACGCTTTAATCGGTCGTACTGAATACCTTACAAGAACTATATTGATCGTGAAGTGAAAAAGGTGCGGTTCTTGCTGATAATGAATCGTTGTGTATGGCTAAATCATACAAAAATCAACTGATCAACATCAACGCATATAGGGTTCAAGGGCTACACAAAACTTTTGCAAGAAGCTTACCAGATCAAGCAAAAATGTATGGGAGCACTTTGCTAATCTAAAGTGCAGCAAGGCGAAAGCCTTTTTCCTTGGTTACGGTGATTCTGACTTTGCAGGTTACCATACCAGGGGCACTCCAAAGGCTCCCAAAGTGTAGCTACCTTGCGACACTTTAGATCTAGACGACGTTGTTGGCGCTTGTGGTCTGTTGCTCTGGACTTATTCTCTTCTCTGGCTTCTGGCTTCTGTGGTGGTGGCGCGCAAACGGCGCCACGAGCGTGCGCCGTTACCATGACGACCTCGGTTATGACGTCACCTTCTCCCGTCGCTATATCCACGTCCGCGCTATATCGACGCATGTGGTTCTTTGTGTTTTTTCGCTGTAATTGGCTATAATTAGTTAACTAATCACTCTACAGTCATCAAACTTGGCGTGATGGTTACATTTTGTTCCTTCTATCTGATACTACCATTTATTTTCTGCTATCCTGATTAGTTGCCGCTTTATTAGTGGAAGTCATCGTTACACCGGACGTGCGAGTATGAGCCATTAAAGGCTTTCGCCTTAAAGTAGGAACATAAGCCTAGTTGGTTGTTCATGGTGTTCAATTAGCGTGCTACCACTGACAGAATACACGACGGTCAAGGGGGCGAAAAACGAAAAACAGAAAAACAGATCGCAAGCTGACAACTGCTGTTTATTCAGACAACAACGTTCTTTTATACAGCTGATGCGCGTACCCATATCAGTGCACTTATCAAATCTATTTTACCTAGATGCACCACACATGTGCGAGTCGTGCGCTTCTCATTAGTTTTCACCCCTCCGCAGTTAGCGTTACGGAGTGTGTACTTATAAGAGGCTTGCGAAACACGTGATACGGGCGAATGCAATTCGGTCAGCGCCACTTATATACCGTTAACTGCGATGGAGGCAGAACTATTAGAGAACCGTAGATAACGCAAGACTTCTAAAGCGTAAACTTATATTCAATATTTCCAGTGCTGCGTGCTCCACGTGCTTTTCATATCCACGTTAAGGGTTTTTTAAACGGATGACCTGTTTAATCAGTACGGTGATATCTAAGTTTGACGACATCTCGTCTGGTCGGGTGGTAGGCTCATGTCGAAAGCAAAAGGAACGCCGACCAAATGTTGTTGACAAAAAAGATAGACGGGAACAAGGCTTACATGAGGGCGCCGAAATGTTTTTTTTTTAACAGCAGACTTTGCGCAGGGTTTCTTTTTCTTTCAGCATTAGTTATAAAGTGAAAGCGTTGTTTGATGTAAAGGCTCTGGAGTGACTCTACATAGAGAACTCCCGCTGTGATAAGTTTACCGCCTAGAGGCTCTCTTTCTATAACGGTCTACATAGCAACGCAACGGTCTTCAACTCCACCATAAGCGCTCTTTTGTAAAGAAAAAAAACATGAACATTTTCATTCCATCCTGAAAACTTTCTGAATCTTTTTCTCTCTGTCTGTCGTGCAAAGCGTGCTCGTTTGCCGTAAGTGCTTGCATGAGTCAGAGCACTACTCCAAAAGCCACGGTCTGAAAGCCCGACACGATAACGATGCATGTCAACAAACTTTGAAGCTTTTTCCTCAGATAAGAATGCAAACTACGAGGCAGCGTTCATAGTAAAACACGACTTCGTAGAACTGATGAGGTGTGCAGTGAGCCGTAATGCTCCAAGAACAGGCAGAGAAGGCACGTATCAAATGCAAACGAAAGGGAAAGCACCCCTTTTTACCCTCGTTCAAGATGTGTCTCGTTATTTCTCTATTAAGCCAACGAGAAGAGCATCAAAAACAAAAATAGATAACGTGTCAAGAAACCTGTTTCGTTTTCTTTCCTTTTTTTGTCATTTTCTGTTCATCAAGCAGCGTCACCGCAGTTGTCGTAGCATGTAGCAGTAAAAGAACACGCTTTCACGAGTTCACCAACAAAAACGCTATGCAGGTTGTTGGCTTGACATTGCAAAGTTATTCATCAGAGCTCTTCAATTTTACTAGTTGTGAAACTCTGAAAAGATGCGGACAAAGAGTAAACTTTATTGAGGACGAATGTAGGCTGTCTTCCTGTCTTCTTGGCTGGGGACCTTAGTCCAAGGATCCAAAAAATCTTGCGACTCCGCTTACCCGCTGGAGCAACTATTGCTCCAGGTCGGAGGTGAATAGCACGCTTCACAGGGCGAATCAGGGGAGTTCGGGGCAGGGAAGTAGACCGGGGAGCTTTAACAATTCGTGCTCAAAATCTAGAGCTCCGTATGAGCCAAAAGTAGATTACCAGAGTGTCGCCACCTGCAGCGTTCGCAAGGTGCTAAAATATGCTGAAAACTCGAAGATAGCGAAGAAATAAGCTGCAGGGGGCGCCACCGATAGCCGGCTGCCTAGCTCACAGTGGGCGCTGCTCACAGTTGACCCCCGCAACGCGGCCACGGGCAATGCAAACTTCCAAACTGAGGTATGAAACTAGTATGATCAAAGCGCTTTTATGGTCACGGGGCCCGTTTGTCATTGCGAACGATCTCTCTCGGGCAGAGTGAACCAAAGTACCAGTCGCTGCGATTTCTTAGCGCAGAGAAACAGCAGCAGTTTCGGTGATTTTATTAATTTTTTCCATTGCTATACAGCGATTCCAAAGGCTGGCGTTGATGAACTGCTGCACATGCGGCCGTGGAACACCGAGTTTCACAACGTAATCTCTCTATCAGCTGGAGAAAAACATACTTTCGCGAATATCAACAACGAGAGCCAGAGTGGTCGTATTAAGACGTCAGAAAGTATCCATCGGGCACTTTTGCATAATTACATTTTCGACCCACCTTTCTGCGAAATAAGAGCACAATAAAAAGTGAGAAAACGGAGCATTTGCAGCAAGGGGTTCCCTCGAGCAAGCTTTCTAGAAATGAAGTGACGCCTTGCGTTATTCGATAGTTTTTTACAGCGCTAAGTAACTTCAACATCCTCGCCTCGTCTCAGGGTGTAGCAGTTTACTTAGTAATATTTGTACTGCGAGATGTATACCCCGAAATAATGCGGTGACGTTGACAATGGCGACATGAATGATAGTTCTGGGATGCATTCCTAGTAAGTCCGGGACGCCTACCTTCTTGGGTGCAGCATTCGCTAATTGAAAATTGCGCTCAATTTTTTGTATTACTAGGGTGCTAATTCGCCTAACTTTGAGGAAAACAACTCAAAGGACAGTTACCAACGTGTTACGCCAGATTCCGCGACAGTTGTCTTCCAGGGTGAATATAATATCATTTATTCAATATCATTTTTCACCTTTTCCGGTGGAGTTCGCGCGATGCTTCTATGCTGCAACTCATGGTGTCACTGTAATCCAAGCAGCTACCGTTGTGCATTGCCATGGCGTGTAGCAATGACTTCATGCGTTACGTCGCTCTATGCGACAAATCGGCATGGTTTGTTGCGGACGGCACTGCATGCTGACCAGTGTGTCATGGTATGCAGAAAACCACGCCGATGCCGCAGAACCGGAAACTGGCCTTTAACAGCTGTCGCTGTGAAAAACACGGCAAGGGTCAGAGTTCAGCACTGATTTTAAAGAATTTTATTAAAGGTATGCAATTGTATTTGTATTTATTTACATTTAGAAAAAAAATGGTGCAAGTTCTGGCAAAATCTAGAGAGAGCAGATAGAAGGCCCTCAGCCCCAGTAGAATGGCAGCAGGGAAGAACATATGTACACTTATATTTATACGAAACAATGAAAGCGAAAAATAAATAATCTATTAAGTACTTATAATAAAGCGATGCATTAGAAACATTGTTTACATTTCACATACGTTTGAACCTATTGTCATAGTATTTTCGGTGCGCTCTGGAATCATGTACGTAAAGGGTCGGTCAAAAGTTCCCAGGCCACAGCGTCTTGCGGAAGGTATGATCTCAGTAATCTTGGAAGAGCATTCCCCAGCATGGGATGCCCACCATTAGTTCGGAGCCACGGCCCCATTTCCGTGCATCCGCGCCAACTACCAATGTCTTCACAGGTGCTCGTGCTGCTGTAGCTGCGCCAGCTACTGCCTATCCCGCTGTCTTTACCTGATGTCCTCCACGTGGGAGTGTTACACCGGCACCCAATTCAGCACTCCAGCGATCCTGAAGAACCGCAGCCTTTCAACGAGCCACACATCTCCCGATCCACCGCTAATTCTGGATTCGGCCACGTTCGTCGTCATGCAACTGGCGAGGACGCCAGCTGACCAGCTCTTCCATAATCACGGTTTTTCTGCTGACGCGTCGGGCCAGGGCACCACTTCTACGCATCCGCACCAACCATCATCGTTTTCACAGGTTAGTTATTAGCTATTTAAAAACTCATTGTGAACTGAGCTATAACGTTTGCCTTCTGATGATATCGTTGGCCCCCAATCTGCTGATTAATTTGAAGTGAACGCGTTCGCACTTGCTGCTCCTTTTTCGCCTGCTTCTGCTCAGAGACGTTTAAGGTAGTCCTGGGCCTGTGACGAAGACGTAGGAAAAGAAGCTAAATTCTGTTTTTTATGCCGTTCAGCTACATCAGGCCTAACACCAGTATGCACGAGGTTGTGATTAAGGTCCTGCTCATTCATGCAGGCCTTAAAACTGATATAGATCAATTGAACAAAAGAGTTGTCGAACGTAATCAAGGGCTGCATCTTCTGAGGAGCCTTCAAGCAGCGGCAGTAGCTGTCTTTTCAGATTAGAGAAAAGGAGTGGCAATCTGCAAAACCATTCGAGGTGGTGTAATTTGCTGCTCGGCGATATCAAAAATACTGATAAATCATAATGTTGGGAAACGTCTGAAAAGGCTGGTTTCATTCAGCGTGCTCATCGCGTGGGACGTCACTCATTTGATAATACGCTGCATTTTATCGACAAATTTAATAGCAGTAAAGAAATTGCAAACGCTTGTAGTAATGGGCACAGGTTAAAAGATCCCGGCTTGGATGTTGCATGTGACTATTCTGCTGCAATTCGCGAATATCACAGAAATTGGCAGCAATTTTCAAAAGAGATAAACAAATAGTGGGAGGAAATAAAGATTGTATTTTGATTGCTCTTTTCTCGGATGTATTCCTGCTTGTGTGGTTGCCATTTTGGTTGCTGTTCCTATGTTTGTTTATGCGTTATTCAATTTTTTCTTTCTTTCCTTATATGGCCCTCATGGAAACAATATGCATTCTTTCACTCCTTCAAAAATCTCGCTAATGCTTACTGTATTAACGCTGACAACCTCAGTGCTGCGAACGAAGTCTGCTGCGCTTGCCCAAGCTTATTGCTGCAGCCGAAAATATAATCACATTGGCTGTCGATTAAACGATACATTACGGATTCCTGCTCACGCCGTAGCTCTGCAAGGCGTAGAATACACATTCGGAAGCGGAACTATGCACAGAGGCATTTGACTTTTCCCATCATGGTTGTTAACGCGAAAGCATTTCTTGTCTCATCAGTGGCGCGCACAGGAGCTGTCATTAGAGCGGTATCGGCAGAGCGTGTCCTCACGAATTGTGAATCATCCATTATAGGGGCAATAGAATAGTTGAATTAATAATTATGTAATTAGCATAAATGAATAAATAAGTCACCAATATGACTATAAACAAGCAACTAATAACCAGACGTAATTATTTACCATAATTAGACAATTACTCATCGAATGAAGCAATAATTTAATCCAATTGATGAATTATTGGAATAATTAACTGAATAAATAAACATTTGAGTTAAATTACATGTAATTATCTAAATAAAGTGATTATTAAACTAGGTAATTAATTGACCATCTTGGTTAACCAGCTCAGTTAGTGAATTACTTTACGCATTCATGGGTAATTTAATGGAATTGTAGAATTACTTAATTACTGGATCAGTTACTGAATAAATTTTGAGAATTCATTCATATTTAGCATTTTGGAGTGCTTACTAGGCGCTCTAGCAACGGGACCCATGTCTTCGGATGTAGCAGAACCGAAGTTAGAGCGAAAATGCAACTTAGAAACGACGAAGGCAGAACGAAATGAACACGCAGCAATATAATCGCAGCAGTAAGAGAAATGTTTTCGCATTACGGCATATAAGCAGACTAAAGCACTCACCTGGAATTTTTAATAATAATGCGCCCCACGCTGACATTTTTTTTTTCGTTTGGGCTTGCCTTTAGGGCTTTGACACTAGCCGTGCTTAATAAATTCCAAAAGAACAAAGAAAGTTTCACAGCACGCGAACATTCCATAGCTTAACGGTAGTTTGTTCATCATGAAGGTTTCTTAAAGCGATGTTTATTGCCTCAGCACATAAAAGGGTATGTAGTGATGGGTAACGAGGATGCTTAAATAAATGAAAAAAAGGTTCGCTGATCTAACGAAGTCGAGCAGTGAACGATGATGTGGTCCCCGCCGTCCTAGCGGTATATGAATCAGGATTGTGCAGTGCAAAGCTGCTGCTGGAAGGTTAATTGAAAATGCACGTTCTCCCCAGGGGTCATTTAGAGCCTTCCCAATCAGCCGTGTAAGGCACCCTAATATTTAAAAGCCGTTGCTGTGGCTGTTGAGCTCTAGCTCTTGACGACCGTGCACCTATGGAAGCGGAATGCAAAATTGCACCTATGCTGTGCGATGATCACTGCCCGTTAAAGAATCCCAACTGGTCGAATTGATGTGAAAAAGCGCAAGAACTGGATGTGTAAATCGTTTTTTCGCACGAGATATTACAACTGCCATTTTTTTTCAAGTTTAACAGAGATGGCATTAGATGGCAAAAACGTCGTTTGATGGACAAAGTGCTTCACAAGAGCTTGTTACCAACATGTAACGGGCGGGAAGCAGTGTGTACTTGCCCCCGTCTGTGAAAGGGACGAAAGAAAAAAGGACAGAAATCGCATTATGAAAAAAAAAAAACATGCATCGATCCTCTTATTCCTCCCACTGACTTTCATTCAATAAATCGTATTTTTTAAAAACACTTTTCTTTCCAGGATATTAACGATTTAGTGTTCTGCAATACGACTTTTGGTGAATGTCGTCTCCTTAGAATAAGCGGGCTGCGTATGATTGAAAAGGTAAATTTGGTTGCCGCGTGCGCGTTCAGCGGAGGAATCCGTCGTCTCAGACTCCAATAATTCTCGCGAGGCAGGCCCCTTCAGATACCACCTACCACTTCGCGAACTGCCTTTGGAGAACAGCCCAGAAACGGGAGCCCGTGGCGAGCGAGTTGGTATGACAGTCAGACACTTTTTCATCAGTGCGTAGCTTTGAGAAGCAAATCGGATTGGATCAACTTTACTCAAGTGCGACGCCTTCTCGACTCGAGTGTCAGCGCGTCTCTTCTTTTTGCCTTTGTGGCAAAGTCGTGCCTTGTGTTTGCATCGCCAATTCTTGTCTACCTCAACTAGAAAAGATCAGAAAGAAACGTTTTGCATTGGTATGAGGATACGTATGGAACTGCGCAAGAGTATGTTGATGATTACCAATTGCATTTTAGAACGATCCTCCGCACATCTGCTGGGCTTTGGCACTGATGCGCACGATTCGATTAGCTCGAACAGGAATTATGTGAATTATATTCTGCACAGCGTATGCGTGCCGCATGTACGTGTTGTGTTTCTTTATTTTTCTCATTAACCGACTTTTTTATTTCTATTCAAGCCGTATTTCACATATATCTTCACAATTTCACACCACGTAACGGCTAGCGAGTGTCTGAGTAGCTGGTATCTGCTACGACAGCTAGTATTGATGTAATGTGACGAATATGGCTGTTAATGGACCGACAGTTGCAGAGAAACTACACGCGAACACACACAGGTGCTGCAAAAAAAGCAGCGACAAATACCAAATTTAATGCTACCCCAATCCACTCTTGCAGCTACTTAAGCGTCCCCACAATTTTTTTTTTTTTTTTTTGCTCTCGAACTCCTAGCTCGCTGTTCGTACCTCGCGCTACCGTCGTTGTCGTGGGTCGGCCGCCCGGTCACTTACAATGTGAACAGTTAGAAAGGCAGTGATGCTCCTTACACTTATTCAGGGTAAATTTTATAGCCAGGGCGGTAATCTCCACTCTTATCTATGCAGTGAGAACGTAAAAGCTTTGCCGCAGAGTTCCAGCATGCAGTTTTGTGAAATGACCTTCTTTACGGAAAAAAATTTCATACGCTCATCCCCCCCCCCTCCCCGCCCCCCCGGGGGGGGGGGGGGTAGCAAAATAATTTAAGACAATGTTAACGTCAAAGAACTCACGGCCGAAAGAAACACAAATAGCCACTTTAGCCCGGACTGAGTAGACGGCTTCGGGGTTAAAGGGAAGTATATTCTGCATCACGGTCCTAATTATCGCCTCCGGTTCGAATTCAGTTACCTGATATTGTCTTCGCCTGAGAGTGGAAGCCGGGGCAGAGCGGTTGGGAAAAGGGGGAACCTAGGACGTATATCCTCCTAGGGGGAAAATGCCACGCAGCGTCTCGTGGCCACTTGCCTAATGACAGATGTGACAAATGTCGAGAGATGTCTTGAGCTGCAAGAAATATGTTGCCCTATGTGTGAGAGCTCCCTGGGATGTCCTGTTTGTGGTCACATGGTGAACGGGGAGCATGCAAAAGTACACTTTCTAAGATTGAATCTCCACTCGTTGTCACTTCACCCCGCGGGAATAAAAAAAAAAGTCGCAAATACTTGTTTTCAGTCTTTTGTTGTTGGTTCATTTTTCTCATTCTAACCATGTTTTTCGTGACAAAGTGAGAGAATGCTCCTTTTCCTCAGCGGTGAGCTGTAAGAAATAAACTACACTCGTAGAGCCTCCATTGTGCTGTCGATTACGACAGCCTGCCCCATTAGTAGGACACAACCTCGCGTTGCGCAAGCCCGAACGATAATTGAGCCCGCTGTGTCTACAACCGCGAGAGCGTGAAGCGTGTCAGCAAGGCGGCGAAGCCGCAAGTAGTTACGTAATATTCCCGCGCTTGCTGCTTCTATAGAGCGTCCCCAGAAGATCGGAACGACGCTCTTTTTCCTTCGCTCGCTTTCCTCCTCCTCCTTGCTTGCCCTTCCCCTTGTGGTCATGTCGTCAGCGGTAACGCTTGGTCTGCAGTAAGCAACCCTCCACTGCTGGCTTCTTTTCTTTCTCTTGCTGTCTCAGTGACGTTCGTCTTCGTAATAGAGTTTGTCAGCACCCTTCTAACGAGGGCATTCTCCTCCTGTCGTTAGCACGCCGTGTGGCTTGTGTATGGGAGAGACGAGAGCTTATATAAACAATAATGCATTTATTCTGCTTGCACAGTCAGCGTCAAATGAAACGCGAAGAAGGCAGTGATAAGTTAAATAACAAAACAGAGAATATTTAGCGGAAAGAGAATGACTACAAGTGCACTTGATTGTCACTTTGATGGCGCGGAAACCGTTGCGTGGAAGTGTTGGTAAACCCAACCTGTATTCCCCCTGCAACACCTAATATTTTCGTGTTTTTTTGTCCATGTTTCAGTTATCCTGCCCGCGTTTCATTTAACCCATATGGCACCTTCGAATTAGGACCCAAATAGTTCCGTTCATCTTGTATGAGCTTGAATGCAATAGGGTACGCTTACCCTAGGGTGCGCTTACCGAGAAATCCTGAGCCTTGCATATACGTGTGTTCGTCGCAATTTGTATGCGCTTCGCATTCACAAAATTGAGGCAGCTCGGAGCGCAGCTTTATTTGCGCGGGAGTAACCGCGTGTTACTACTTATTCTGCCTATCTATTTGTAGCAAATACGCGTCTCGATTTGTTTATTTATTTTATTTATCAAACACTCTAGGCCAAAATGTGATCCAAGCAACAAACGTGGCGTACATACAAAAGGTCTGGGTTACATGCGCTATTAAAAATATTTTTTCTGCTGCACTGAAGAACAGGAATAAAGCAAGCACAGCAGAACGCATGAACAAACTCACGTCTCTTGAAACTATTCAGTCGTCTGAAGCACATTCTCAGTTCCAACAACAAAACCGGGCAGACCGTTCCATTCGGTAACAGTTTTCTGTAAAAACGAATATTTGAAGCTCTTAGTACGAGCAAGCATAGGAGTTCGCTTATGCGGATGGCGATTCCTGGGGATTCTTTTATTCTGGTTTGCTTCCTGCGGGATACTCAGGCCTTGATGCTATTCTGTATCATTAGTTCAGGAAAAGAATCAAATTGCCGGTAGCTATTGTATATAAAACGAGCAAGTCTTTGTATTTGCTCAAGTTTCTCAATATCAAAGGATCCCAGACTTCGCATGCCTATTCCAGACGAAATGTGATTAGTGTGTTATAAGCCGTCAATTTAACGACGAGAGGAAGCGACTTAAATCTGTGTCTTAGTAAAGCTAGCTTGTGAACGGGCCGAAGCAGAAATTATATCAATGTGGGTGGACTAACTGAAGCGATTAGTGATCGTTACTCCCAGGTAGACGAAAATGAATGCTTTAGATATCGTGGAGTCTTAGCGATAGGGAAGCGGGTAGGTTCTATTTGTAATGCGCAGAAAAACAGTTTTATCATGATTTAGTTTGAACACCAGTTTGAACGGGTGTCAAGGCTAGCGTTTCTGAATCTTGATCTTTGGTAGATTGAATAGCCTTGAAGCGCACGGAGTCATCGTGAATAAGTACATGCTGACATTTTCATCGATGCTGGTAATTAGACCATTGATATATATTAAAAAAAACAAAGCTTCAAGGACACTTTCCGGTGTGATATCGGAATTGATTGGGATTAAATCGAAATGACTGCTCTCTAGATCGACGAACTGTTCACACGAGCTAGTACGATGATGTCTGCTTTTTCATTAAAGGTTTCTTCTTTCTCTCAAGTGTGACGATTGCCAATGTGGTTCAGTTTCAACAGTAAACCGGAATGTGAAACCTACTCGAATTCCTTGCTGAAATCAAGAAAAATTACGTCTATTTCTCCAGCGTTTTCAAAACTGAAGAAATACAGTGATTCAAGGAGATTAGTTGTGCGGTAGTTGACAGGCCTTTGAAAAAACCGTGTTGGAATGGTGAAAGAATATCATGTCTAGCTGCGAATTCAGATGTATAAGTAGATATGATGTGTTGTATTATCGTGTGTGAAGTGCTAATAATTGCATATTTTGCGCATATCATTTGTTTTCCTCTACTTTATTTTTGTATTAGTGTAAAATCTGTTTCTTTAGGAGTCATGGTTAGGCCGACTTTATTTCGTACCCTATTTTTTATGTTGCTGCTTGACTGCGTGACGAGTGAGTGTTTAGCTAGTTCTGAATACTGAGACAAACACCTTCTTTATGCAGATCTAATTTAGCGCGAGTTTTGAAAATCGTCCGAATTCAACAAAGCTAGCATAAGCACATGTACAAAAAGACGGAACTGCTCAATTGCCTCCATTGCCGAAATCACTGTCGATAAATCCTGCAATGAAAGACGCACCGATCGTGAGCCATCGTTCGTGCGCCGGTTTCTAACGATACGCCACTAGTTCGACTTTTACGTCATGTCATGTCCTTCTCCAAGTTACCGTTGGGGCCTAGTGCTCTTAGCGGCAGTTTAGCGTATATCGTTTGAACAAGTAGCTTGTTGTGTTACTCTTTTTTTTCTAAACCTGCGGCTTTTCTGCGTAACACGCAGTGTTCAAGAATCTCCAAACATGAGCAGATAAAAAGTGAAAAGAGTCCCCTGAAGAAGGGCGGAAGCATTCTATTACTATTCCATCGAGTCCCGTTACTTTTGAGCGTCTATGCTTGCTTCGAATCATCGGCAGTGTAGCGGGATCGCGAAATGTGCCGGCTTGGTGGAATTTCACAGGAAATCTTTATTCTTGCCGCTTAACATATCAGCTTGAATATAACTCAGTTTCTAAGACCACTGTCTGCAATCAAGGCCATTCGGAAAAGCTTTCGGCGCAAGTAAATAATAAAAAAAACGCCTGAAATCAGCGTTTCTGTCATATATTCTCCACCTGTATAAGCCCAGCTACGTCCTGCGCTGGGTAGGTGGCTCTCGCATCGATCTCTAAGTTCTCTAATTACCGCTTTCGGGCGCCAGCTGGGGCCCATCCTGTCCTCGCGGGCTTACTGATCTCATATGTCCACCTTACTCTCTGTCGCCCTCTGCTGTACCCTCACTTTTCCTCGGCTCCTTATAATTCCCTCTGTTACCCAAAGGGGCCATCGGTTACTTGGTCTCTGTATTACCCAGCCTGCCCTCTCCATGTACTTCTACTTTATTTTAATTTTGATATCATTAACTGGTGTTTGTTTCCTGCCCCACTATACTCTCCTCCAGTCTCCTGTTGCTATCATGTGCGGTCCCTTTGTCGTGCATGCAAATTATCTGCCCCCCCCCCCCCCTAAATCTTTTAAAGGGCAGTACCGCCCGACGCCGCTTTTAACCGTTGCTCCGCAGTGGCGACGCGCCTCTCTCATGCCAAAATTCCTACCTTCGTAGCGCAAAGGGAAATTACATTTCTCCACATATAACTGTTCATAATGTGTGAGCCGTTACCGTTCGCTAATTGCGACCAAACGCCTAACTTTATACATTAAAAGGTAATTAACCGATAGTAGGTATATTAAGCCAAGTAATAAACTCATTCAACACTTTACGTTGACCTGCAATGCAACCAGCATGATCGCGAAGGAGGAACTTTTTAATCTCAAAAAGGCAAAATTTTGAAATGTGCTTATATTTTTCAACGATTACCCTTAATTTGTGTTATTAGGTAGTAATTACTCATTGGCATCCACACAAGCAAAGCCATATGGCAACCAAGGACAGCTATACAGCTTCCACAGAAACTTCATAGCCAAAGAAAAATTCGAGTCCACGGTTCGATCCCGGGACCACCGCTACACCGGAGCAGTCGCTCTACTAACTGAGTTAACTGGGACGGCTACCATACGGTAGGGCGAGAGCGAACTGGCCAGTAATTCGAAGTGGCAACAGTGCTGGTCAGATGTTTATGGGAATCCCACAAAGCTGGAGTAGATTTCGTGCTTAGGGAATAATTGCTCATGGCCATCCACCTCAACGCAGCCACCTCAACGCAGCCATACGAATACCAAAGAAAGCTGTACAGGTTCCACAGAAACTTCGTGAAGAAAAGTTCGAACATTTCTTAAATAACTCTCTAAATAATTAATTACTCTCTAATCACAAAATCTGCTCTATCTTGTGACACTTCCCTAAACGTTTGACGAACCCGTAATTTTTATTTACAAGTATGGAACATTTCACAGCACGCATTTCCGATGAAACTATGTTTGCTTTGCAGCAGCCATATTTTTCAGAGGTATTTAATAATGTAACACGGTAAGGACGGGCTGACAACACGGAAACTTGGCGCCTAAATAATACGCTTGGCGGGCACTAGTAAATCGGTGAAAGGAGTTTGCGACCTCAAGCAGTCCATGAGATTGGTGCGTATTATACTAGGAGGGGTGGACTGAACTATACCTGAAAGATGCCGTCAAATCGGTTGGCGAGGCCTGACAACGATGTTTACGAATTCATCGCAAGAAATTCATTAGCGTATTTTACTATTTAAACAACACGGTGGTCATCTCCCAGGCAGCAACCTTGCGCGCTCTACCGAGGCGTTTGCTATTTCTTTCACTCCTCAGCTTAATTTCAGAGTGAGTAGACTGAATGGAGAGGTTTGTTCGTCCTGAGCGCAATTTTTTCATTCCATTTGATGTTCGATTGAGTCTCACAAGAAGATTTCATCCTCTTGAGACCGGATTGGTCAGCCAGTGGCTGGTCCAGTTCTGAGTTCTTCCTGAGTTGAAAAATGCCTGACAATTCTGTTATAACAGGAGCACTCGTGTGTATGTACCTACATGTGTGCATGCATCTGCAGGCGCTTTGAAAGCACAGTGGAGGGGTGACTTTTTTTCTCCAATCCCGCACGCACGAGATGGCAGCACAAGTTCAGGAAGTAAAAGAACATCTATCAGCCACTATCGCATAGTATCCGAACAGGCACAGCTATACAGTCCCACCTCCACACCTTTATCATGTCTCTCTTCAGCACACTGCGATCGTCAGCAGAGTGAGATGTCACGGGCGAAGCGAGCAAGAGGAATCGTTGGCGCGGACGCTTTGTCCGCAGAGGACAGACAAGCAATTTAGAGTTCGTGCCTTCTCTTTTTCTAACTGACGAGCTTTGCTTCTGCAGCGAGAACGCATGTATTTCACTGGGTTGTTGTCGGCCTCTCACATTATCTGCAGCGTCTTCCGTCGCGAACATCACACGCTGCAACAAATCCAACAAACGCTTCCGCACACTCCAGAGACGGGAGAGAGTGCGCTCACGCTCATAGGGCCGCTGGCGCGGTATTTTTTTTAATTGGTTTTGGGGGAAAGCAAATGGCGCAGTGTCTGTCGCATATATCGGCGGACACCTGAACCGCGCCGTAAGGGAAGGAACAAAGGAGGGAGTGAAAGAAGAAAGAAAGAAAGAGGTGCCGTAGTGGAGGGCTCCGGAATAATTTCGACCACCTGGGGATCTTTAACGTGCACTGACATCGCACAGCACACGGGCGCCTTAGCGTTTCGCCTCCAACGAAACGCGGCATGCCGCTAACGGATTTCGTTGGGGACTTGGCAGTAGCTTCCTAAATTCATCTTAATCTAGTGAACTCCACACAGTACAATCTACACCATAGTTGTGTTTTTATCTATCTGTTACATATCTACGTATTGATTTAGTTTTGGCTTTCGAGGAAAAAAAATGACGCAGTTCTGTCTCACATATCTCGGTGAACACCCGAGCCACACAGTAAGGGAAGAGATAGAGGAGGGTGTGAGAGAACAGAGGAAGAAAGACGTGCCGTAGTGGAGGTCTCCGTAATAATATCGACCACCTAGGGATCTTTAACGTGCACTGACATCGCACACCACACGGGAGCCTTTTGCGCTCCGCTTCCATCGAAATGAGGCCGCCGCGGACGGGTTCGAACCGGGGTACTCTGGCTCAGTAGACGAGCGCCCTAACCACTGAGCCACCACGGTGGGCGGCTATATGTCCCACCTTGTTCTCTGTAGTGTTTTGTGTAGTGCGTAGCAGTTTGTGTATTGTGTGTGTTCGCTAGAAAAAGGTGAATTTGGGACGCGTCGCGGTGCTTGTGTGCATTGGAGTCGGAAGCCTCGGCACTTCTTTCCATTTTCTTTGTCTGGTCCACTTCACCTAAGCCGTCATCGTCCTCATTATGATCATGATCAGGCCGGAGGTTTGCGTCTACAACAGAACAAAATTCACTCCCTGTGATTTGTAGTTACAGCCCTCATCTGCGCAGGCTGGAACCACCATCTCCTCATAATTTTCTGATCCCCTCACCATACATTCAGTCGTCCTGTGCTACGTTTCTTTTATCTTTACATATCCAAATATGGAGTAGATTTTCTATGAGGAACTGATTAAAAGGCAAGGTCTCGAACCTGCGCAGCCGTGCTCTATATGGCTGCGTGCACCTTCATTACTCCCTGAATATGTGAAATCAAGTACAGTCACTGGAGTGCTGAAATGTTTGCACTTCATAGGTTCTTTGGTCATCGTTTTCCCTCTGCTTTGAGGCAACGTAACAACTTCAACGGCCCAAAAGGTCACTTCAACTTTCCGCCCACACTGTCATTGTAAAGAGAGCCTGAGGACAAATTAAAGGTGGCCTGCATTGATTAACCATCACGTTGTATAACGAGAGAGATGATGGTTGCACTGATAGCAAAGCTTTTATAAAGCAAAAAAAACATATTAAAAAATAAAGCACAGGTGCCGCAGCCACCGGCCACTTTCGGAACTAAAACACGGGCGTCGACACAGTTTTTTTGCGGATCTCAGAGGCTGGGCCAAACCGCCATTTACACCACAAGGTGATCACGGAGACCTCCTCGGTGTAGACATCGTGAGTTTGAATCGAGTTGCTGGAAGCTTTTCAAATGCAATTTTGTCAGTAATAAATGCATCTTTTGTTTCTGGACAAGCATCAACGTACCCAGAGAGGGCCGGGTAAAATTGGACGGAGTTGTCCCAGTATCCTGCTAGCTAGTTTCTCGTACTGTCTGTCATCGTGCCTCTCGCCAGTTTTCTCGACGAAGCACGCAATCCGGCTCGGCCTTTTGTGCTCCCTTCTTACCTCGCACGTACGGTTCGTGCTCCATCGACATCATTAGTTGCAATGGCGTCGTCGTAGTCTCCTTCTGCGTTGATGAGGTAGAGCACACGCCTAGACGATACGCTTCTTTGAGCGCCTACGGGCGGTCCTGCACTGCCGACTATGCTACCCCCGGGCAGACAAGGTCCAAATGAGGAGCCGCGTGTATAGTTTGTTCTTCTCTCCTATAGTGTAATACGGTGCTGCTGGAATGTGTTAAAACACGAAGAAAGCACCCGATATGGGTCATCCCGACGATTCAGTGTGCTTTCTGAACCGTGTTTTGTCCTCTAGTGTCAGTGCGTTGTTCTTTGACGAGCGTTTTTCTTTGGCAGCCACTTAGAAGGGGAGAACAGAAAGAGGCGCAAACTACGATGCTAACCTGCCCCGCTGAAACTCAGATGCGAAATCCACCTCGCACGAAGACGCTTACAACGAATTTTCTCCGCACTGCTGCTCGCGACAACTTTTAACAATTTTTCAGACTTTTCCCAACATTCCCCCTTAATTGAGCGACAAATGCACTGCACTTTCCTTCTGAACAAGATCGCACAGTCCGGCAAAAAAGCTGTAATGACTGTTTGTTGACTGCATGTCGACCATTAAGAGAGGTGCTCTCACACTCCACTGGCTGTCAACACAAGTTTTTGTGAGGCTAGGGAATAACCTAGGTTTTGTTACCGTGCAGGCACATCATCGAAAGCACCCAGTGCACCTCACCCATCACGGAACAGTTTACGCCAAGTCTCGTATTGATCAGACCAGTGTTAATCACTTGGCCAGTGAGGGCACATAAATGAGAGGGCCGTTCGCGGCTCGGATGAATAGCAATCTCCGTAGCGAGTAGATGAACGTTCGGGTTTCTTACAAACACATACCACGGCGACGACGGGGCTGTGCCCTGCAGAACCGTCACCGAGGGAGCTCAAAAAACTTAGAAGCCCCGCGATGGGCGCCCGCGTGCTGTGTCATGCCAGTGCACGTTAAAAATCCCCAGGTGGTCGAAATTAACCGGAGACCTCCACTACGCACCTTTTTCTTCCTTTCTTTTCTCGCTCCCTCCTTTAGCCCTTCCCTTACGGCGCGGCTTGTGGAGTCCACCGAGATATGTGAGACAGTTGCTGCGTCATTTCCTTTCCTTAAAAACCAAATTTCGTTTCTTGGCGAACGGCAGGAGGAGGAGGAGGAACAAACACTTATTTGTCATATGACAAAGAGGATAGGGGTTAGGGATGAGGTTTAGACAGGTTCGTGGGCCCTCGTAACGGCTCTAGGTAGCTTGAAGACTATGCTTCTTGGCGACCTCCAGGGCCCAAACCACTACCCGGAGTTGTAACTCCGGGTCAGGGCTGAACGCCAAAGGAGGAGAACAATACGTTTATTTCTGCGGCCTCGGAGCTCAGAGTACACTCAGTGGTGAATGGATTAGGTTGTAGGAGCCTAAAAGAGATAGGCTGTTAGGCCTCCAGTCGTCGTTCGATGTGATGAAGTGAAGTAACTAAGGTGTAGTTCCTGTATTGAGACTCTGAGGGAAAGACCTACTGCTGCAAGGAAGTTAAGCAGTGGGAACTGAAAACGCGGATAAAGTTCTACAGAAGGCAAAGTGTAGCAGACCAGGACCAGTGGAAGTATTGATTGGAAAGGTATCTCCTCCGTCAAAGCAGGTGGGGCGTTCGAGGCGTTGCAGGAAGAGATGTGTAAGCAGGGGTGAGGGAAAGGGGCGGGTTTTGTACGCGGCGAAGTTTGCTAGCTTGTTCGGTTCGCGAGTGAAGCAGAAGGGCAGACGGGTAAGATGAGCACGGGCCTGTCGAAGGCTTCGGATGACGGCCTTGAGTTGTTGGTGGGCGAGTATGAGGGAAGTATTTGGGAGTAGGATTTTGGCCAGCAGACCACGAGTGCCGGGAGTCGACGTGAGCGTGACGAGGGATCTAAGGAGATGAGTTGTACAGTACACACAAAGTGCGCAACGAAGGGCGTGTTGTGGTCACTTGCTAAATTGCCTTCGCATTAATTTTAATAACGTTTGTCCGTGCAAGAAGCAAACTGCACGCGAATGTGCAAACCACCGCGGATGGCACAACAAAACCTGCTCTTAGTTTCCGGCTGCGAGCCATAACATTGCCATCTGCAGCAAAAGAAAATAAAGCCTCCTTCCAGTGACGTTTCCCCTCTTCACTTCTCGAGTCTCAGGGTAGACTTTCCTAAGGCTCGGGTGTCTTGCCGAAAGAATGCTTTTGCACCTTTCCTTCGAGTGGCTGCTCCGAGCAATGCGCCATCGTTTTCGCTTAAAGGGTCGATCTTTGCAGACGACGCAGTTAGATGCGTCTCCCGTGCGTCCTTGAGTGTTGTTTATTATTCTTGCGACGGAAAGTAAAGTGCTCAGAGGGGTTTTCGTTCTGTTTCTATAGCGGAGCCTTTCAGTCGACCTTTTTACGTTCTGTTTCTGCAACAGAGCCTTTCAGTTGGCCTTTTTCTAAGACCCAGGGCTTAAATGTTTCCTTCAGAGAACTCAGGAAGACCTGAAATGGGAATGGGAAACAAAGAAAGACGCTAGAAAAGTTGCGCTAATCGTGGTCATGTGATCCTGAGTGGGCTTAGAAGTACGAGCTCAGCAGAGGGAGGGGGGGGGGGGGCATGGCGGGAGAGTGGGGATAGCAGTACATCCTCATGATACTAGAAATGTGGAAATATGTTTATTTTATTTTTAACTTCTTATACTTACACGATCAGACATAGCAGTAGTAGCTCAATAAAGATATACGAATATTATGCAATAACCTCATACAGGCTTTATCATATAAATGTTATACAAATAGTATAACATTTGTAAAACAAGTGTATGAAACAAATGTATGATTTTGTCAGATTATATGACATTGGTATGATATATGCATGTTAAAGTTGTGACATTGTATGACAGACCGTATGAGCTTATTGCATCATACAGCTTCTTAAAGTAGTAACTGTCTCGTAAATATTAGTTTAAACACGAGAGCCAGGTATCAACAGGTCCACATTTTTGAAGACAGAACGCACCGAATACTGAGGGCTGGCACCTACAAGAGGATAAAGCACGCGGCCGCCACCGCGTCTGAACCGGCCGAGCGGAGCATGCTAAGTTCAGAGGGCGGGCGTACTACGGAGAAGAGAATGCAACATAGAAAGGCAAAGCTGCTCTGCATTTCAGTGAGCACTGTCAAGTCGCATTGCATATGCGCAAAGATATGATTTGCTGGAAAGAACGTTATTTTTTGGGGGCGCCTGCGTTTTCCTCAAATACATGATAAAGGGAAATGATTCTCAAGCACATTCTGAGGAAACATTCAGTGTCCTGCTATTATAAAACAGGCCTAGTTGTTTCAGCATCCGCCTCGCATACTACGAAACTACGAGGGTGAGGCGGCAGCTTGTGAAAGTGAGCTACAGTAGCGCGTTCACGAGTCGAACCACACAGCTCTGAATGCTTTCGAATGCAACTCGTAGCCTCAACGTTGCACTGAAAGAAATTGTGGGAAGGAATACATGTCATGTGTGCTAGGCACGGTGTCTTTGAAAGACTGCTTACAATAGGGTCAGATTGCGCTCGTCAACATCTCAGAGAAGGAAAACTGAGTCAGGAGGCTGATTTTGCTAACAATATTTTACCGACTGAAAAAAATGTTTAGCTGGTGGCAAAAAGTCCTGTAGTCTCTTTATGAGCATGCTGTCTGATGTACAGGTTCCGCTCCTTACCGGAGCGGTATTCTGTAACTGCGGAAACATAAAGCCAAATACAGCTGAAAGATTGGGGATTGGGTCGTTTTTTTTTAATTCAGTGGGCAACGCAAGGGAACGCATAGCACGGAAAGGGGTGTGTGTGTGTGTGTGTGTGTGTGTGTGTGTGTGTGTGTGTGTGTGTGTGTGTGTGTGTGTGTGTGTGTGTGTGTGTGTGTGTGTGTGTGTGTGTGTGTGTGTGTGTGTGTGTGTGTGTGTGTGTGTGTGTGTGTGTGTGTGTGTGAAGCTGTTTAAGAAATGCAGAATGTTGCCAGAAGGTACGCCGAGATCTGCTTAACCCACTTTCGAAATAATTTTGTTTTAGGTTACAGGGAATTTTATGTTACAGAATTAAGGTTACGTTTTGCATGTAAACATGGATTTTGCCTTGTGAATGGTAAGGATTGAGTGGTGTTAAATTTATGTTTTCCATTCGGTCTTGCTTAGAGTTCGTCATATAACAAGGGATCATTTATCCTCACAAAAAGTAAATGTTTAGCATGATCAACAAAAGCCGACAGGGTGTGCATATCTGTTAAGCGTTCAGTTTATTCAAAAGTAGTTGCGTTTATGAAACACTTTCATACAAAGCAGTGCAATTCGGCATCTGCTTCAGGATAACGCATGCATAAATGTTTTCCTTTGTGATAAGAGTTTTGTGCTAGTACTGCAGTCTGCAGCTTCCCTATGTTGAGAAAATGTTTCCAAGGTGGTGGCAATTGCAGAACAGGTTGGGAACATACAAGAAGGGATGGTGCGTGTGCCCCTTTTCGGGCAGTGCCGAAAGTGCCGGCGATGTTGTACAATGTCTCATCTGTATGAGGCATTGTGTGAGACACACGTGGAGTCTAGAGAGAGCAACAGGGGTAGCAGGAGGGACCCTTTTTTCTCCATCTGTTTACTGATTGGTCGCTGGGCGCTAGTGGCTTGAACAGTTTAGAGAGTCTGTTCTTAGCGCTAGAGTGGGCTATCACTGTTATGGCAGTGCAACGAAATATTCAGCGACGCCTTGTGCACAATCGGAATGCTTTGAGGTCACGAATCGGAAATGCCTTTTACAGCGTTGAGTGGCAAGCGTATGGTTGTGCGCTGCGGTCATGCGCCACCACAGCCGATCACACAGAGACGAATTGTAACCATAAAGGGGGCTAGGAATCAGTGTGCACATAAGGCCACGGAGGCAATTGGAGTGGAGTACTCCAATTGGAGTGGAGTACTCCAATTGCCTCCTGCAAGAGTCGCCCACAAATCCGCCGTTCCAGAGGTAGGGAGAGCCCTACTCCCGGAGCGCGTAACACAATGTATCTCCCTCCGGCAACGCTTCTATACTCTTCTTTTAGTTGCTGTCCCCTCCAAGAGATGGCACGATGAGCGTAACTGACTTCCACCTTCAGGGGTTCTGCTCCGTTTCCGCCGCGTTGAAACAGCCGCTGATGGTGTTAGGCCTAAAGCGTGTGCGTATGCAGTTTGGTCGAAGTTCTTCTTGTAAAAAGAGCCTTTCAGTTTATTGAATCGCTGTTTTGTTTTACAGTGATCGTGCTTGTTGCGCTGTCCGTCGAACACGAAACTCAGCACGCGAAGAAGAGCGTGTATCGTCGCAGGCGTGGCGGAGGTCTTTCCGAAATTCCGTTGGCCGTGTCCACCTACGAGTGTATTTGCATTTCATTTCTTTTTGATTTCAGATTTTTACACTGTATTCGGACTATGCAAGGTGGGATGACAATGTAGTGAAAAAAAAAATGGAGCCAAAATATAGCCTGGCGGACTAAACACCGGGTGCCGGCTTACGGTATATAGCTAGCCGCATCTTTGCCCTTGTCCAAGAGATTTTCTCCCTATGCTTTTATACGGCGTAGGGATAGTCAGACGGCACACCTACTGCGCCACCTATCATTAGGTTCCTTTCATAAGCCTACCCCGGCGGTTCCACCTTTCTGCGTGTTGTGTGTTGAATCCGAAACTATCGATCGCTTTCCGGTGTGCCGTTGCCGCTTCCCCTAAGGATGCAGCTTCTGGAGAAGTATTACTGCAACAAATCGACTTCGACTTGCCTGCTGAAGTTGTTTTTTTTCCCGCGGGTCTTAACTATTTGGACACTGCAACAGGAGAAGTTTGTACTGCCATGCAAAACTTTACTTCAATCGAGACGCGCCCTAGCTAAGATTTTCCGCTATTAGTATTTATTTTACAGCCTGTGTTGAAGCGTTTTTATGTTTTGCGTTTGCGGACAGCATCAAAAACTTATTTAAATCACAGCAGTTGCAAGAAATCAGAAAGTTGGTCCATTTCCGCTCCGTAAAAACCGCACTCTCTGATCGTCCAGGGTAAGAATAAGAACGCAGTGCTTTGTGCTACAGGCGGAGAACTTTCTGGAGGAGTAGCAGTTCACGCAACAACATTCTTGAAACGGCAGCACCGCACTCCGAAGCACGTTTGCCCCAGACATCACTAAAGCGCAAAACGACGCATGTGCTCACAGTCACGCGTCCACGAGTCAAGGACAAATACCTGTAAGCTTACGTGTCCCGAGTCAAACTGCACCACGTTTCAAGGTCTCTCCCCTGCCAACCACAACGATCACAACCGTGGTGCCAATCGGTTATTCCAGCCCGCCTTCCAACCAGCCACTTGACACCGCGCTTGCATTTCTTCTTTACAGAGTTGCCACGGCCATGCACCCTTGACATCCGAGTCCTTTCCACGGCGGTGCGTGTCGAAGCTTGCGAGTTCTGGGGAGGACTCATTTTAACTCGCACAGAGGTACGCGCTGACGCCAGCAATTCGATCAGCGCTGCAATTGAAGCGACTTTTAAGAACCGGCCGACTGCCATTTCTCGCGGCACACGGTTGCTTTTGCGTGCGCCGAACTCCATGCAACTTAGGCGGAATGTTTCGCAAAGCTCGCTTCAACACCTGCCTCACGTTATCCTTTCGGTTCACCGCGGTTACCCATGAGTTGGTCGAGAAATGAACCTAAAATCATTTCACGCTTAAAATACAGCTGCCTGTGACCTCACGTTGACAGATAGAGCACTACAGCCGCTGAGAGTCAAAGGCGCAGGTTCTTTCTTCAAACTGGGTGAATGTGACAGGTGATTGACTCACGCCTGAGGTACATAGAGCAGTGCATCATACAGCCTTCGCACCAACTATAGTCGTGTTCGGGGAATCGATTGCGATAGATGGTGAGCCGTCGGTTTCTTTGAAGAGTCATCTGCCCCTTGCAGGCCTAATAATTATTGGTTTCTCTGGAAAATAAAAATGTGGTTAAGGCGCGCTTCTAATGTGTTTACGAGAGTTAGTAATTTTTTTCGCTGTAAATATTCTACTGCTGTATTTTGTAATTGATTATTACAAGACTTTTTGCGAGGTAAACGGTGCTGCTACCGGCTCGTAGTGTGAATTAGCGTAAAACTCTCACTTTCACCATAAGATGCACACCATTTCTCAAAAGTAAAGAGCCCAAAGGGATTAATTCTGGGCCATGTTGTGTGGTTTGTTATGCATTACCTACGTTCCAAATCTCTCAAAGGAGACACTGAAATTGAAACTGGAATAAATGGAACTTGTGTGTCGGGCAAGAGCTAGGCTCACTCACATCTTCGCAATGCGCGAGACTCCAAGTGGGACGTATAGATCTATAAAAAAATCCAATAACAATATACGTGGGAAATTTTAGCACCACGAAATAAAATCCGCAGGGTATACATTTGCGAGCGCAAGCCTAATCAGTTTTTCTCATGTACAGGCGGCACTTGTAGTTAAGGACGCGGGGTATGCGCAAGTAAAACACATACCGCAACTCATTTCAAGGTTGCCGAGAAGCCCAGTCAGGAGCACAGTGGTTACCGATGCGGCAATAAAAAGAATCTGGGAGCCCGAAGTTCTGCTCATTGCAGACGAGGCATTAGCATCGCCTACTTTCTGCCTCAGCAAGCAGAGGAAAGGCTGGGGATGGAAGATGGTGTGAACAGGGGTGGGTAAACGTAGTGCCAAAACGACACATTACGTAAGGATCCGCGGCTTCGCCCGCGCTGACATCACATTGCACGGTCCTGTTGTTCTGTGTGTGCAGGGAGCGTATTCAGTTATAATTCAGCTCTTGCTCAACGCGCGTGACGTCTGTGGCGGCAGAATGGAAGCCTGTTGCAACTGTCTACTCAGCAAGGTCGTTGCATTTTGACTGCTGGCCACTGTATCCGTTCCTGACGAAAATTACGGACCATTAACAACAAAACAGTGTACATGTACCACTTAAGCTAGGACTTTGTTGCGGGTTGCCCTATCAGAGAGCCTGCAGTTCTGACAGTTGAGATCTTGATGTAGCATTGGGAACAAAACACAGCGAGCGAGACAGAGAGGCACGCAGTGAACAGAGAAAGAGAGAGAGTGAAAAAAGAAGGAAGAGAAAAGAGAGAGGTACCATTGCACAGGACGAGCGTTGAGCCAGGCCGTGTCTAACAGTGGCATTTGCATACATAGTCAGGGCCCTGTTTGCACTCTTTCATGTGAAGCTACAAATAACGACCAGTCACTATCATGGTATATGTGCAGACAGATACGGTCAAATTTAACTAGATTAAACGCGTCTACTTCGCCGGGTGGTTGGTTTATCGCCAGAACACAGGCGCTCAAGCCTGCGCGTGAAAAAAATAAGAAGCCGCGCTCTTCTGGTGAATAGAACTGCCAGCTTTTAGAGATATCTGCGGTTGTACTCCGTTGTCAGTAACAAAAACAACATGTTATTCTTGGTGTTGAACCTCCAGCGACAACGACGCAGTGCGCCTTGACATTCAAAATAGTATTAAACACTTGTTTTGAATTGATTTCATTAATTGCTTCCTCCCTGTAAGGTGAATAAGTATACTTCGCTTAGCAACAAAGCAACTCGCAAACGTAACAACAACCGTACGACTATGTTTTAGGTTATTGTTTCGACAGCATAAAATGGAGCAACCACTTACTGTTAAGCGCTCCTGTGTGTAGGACCGGAAGCTGTTCAAATGGCAAAATTAGACAGATTAAGGTTTCGTAAGTTATGGTTCCCAGTCCAGATCCGTTTGCGCAGTGATAAGTGAGGAGTGCTGTAAAATTTTTGCCAGAACAGGCCAGAACTGCGCAATCACGTATTCATGGTCACACCTAGAAGTCATGCTCGCTTCGGTATGCATTAATACATTTGAAACTTGGAGATACGGGACGTGAAGAACATGTGAGCGAACCGTCGAAGCGGAGAGGAGTCCAGTTGGCTACAGCCCCAAAACTATAACGCTAGAAGAGAGAGCAACATCTTTATTTAATCTTTAGATGTGTAGAGGTGGACGTTAGTAAACGATGCAAATATGCACTTAGGAGGTGTCCAGCACCACAAGAAATATATAGTCGCACAAGTTGGGAACACAAAACTAATCGGCACTAGCGGGCGCCATAGCGCCCGCTAGTGCAAACAGAGTGCTTTCTGTTTGCACAAAACGCTCTTCTTTAAAAGCATACACGTTGCTGTCCATCTGCTTTCGAGATTGTGCCATTAGTTTAGGAGTTCGGGGGGGTGACGATGAAGAGGGATAGGCATTGATGAGCAGAATTGATTAGCCTTTAATTCGAGCCTGTAACGTGGTGAGCCTAAATTGTCATCCTAAATGTCATCCTAAATTGCTGAATCCTGACATACTTGAAGGCAGCATCTACAATGAATCAGATAAGCCATAAGACACTGCAAGGGTACTTTTTTTTTACCATATTATGCCGTTCCTTCTCCAGGCCTTCTTTCCAATGCCGGTTCCAAAGCCATTCCTTCCGCCTCATGCTCCTATTTTTTTTTCTTTAGAGTAGGCTGGACTGGCCGTTTTTTGTGGACTATGGCTAGACGCGGTACGTGCTTATGGCTCAGAATGATGTACATGCTTAACAAGCTGTTGCTTTGCCAAGCTCAGTGTCTCAGCCCTATGCCTACGCGTGTTCAATACGGACAGCAACGGCATGTCGTCGTCACCGCTATGCACAGCTTCATGTTGCGCGCGATTCTCTGTCGATAAAGTATCGTGCTAGGTCGAGAAACTCGTGAAGTTGTGCAATAACTTGTTACAGTTCTGCTCCAAATTCGCTTCGTGGTTCTTAATTGGGTCACCTGTTGAAAGGGCCTGAAGTCAAGTTGAGTAAAGCTGAAATTTGGCCGAGTTGGTAAAGCATTAATGGCGGGTGAACAGCGCAACAAAGGCGAGACAAAGGCAAGACAAGCGCTGCCTTGCTTTTGTCCTACCTTTGTTGCGCTGTTCACCCACCATGCCTGAAATCAAGCACCATCGTCGGACAACTGAACAGAATAACAAGCTTGAAAGTAATTTTCTCTTTAAAAACATTTCGAACAGCCCGTTCTTCTAGCTTAACGATATATTTGGTGCATAAAAGTTTATTACATTTATGTCAATATATTCACACGCTTCATGGTAGTCATAAAAGACAGTAAAAGGTATATATACAATATGCGCACCAAAAAGGAGACTATAAAAAGAATGCGAAATTACCGGTATAAAAATTGTTACCTAAGTAAGTACCGGGTGCAAAAAGTGTGTTTAATCTCTCGCAACGCAGCGCTAATAAGTAGTAAAAAGCAGCAGAATGATAATGGCTAGCATAAACAGCGTGAAGATCCGAAAAATAGTTTTCAAGTGGGCATTCAAAAGCAGTCACATCGGTTATGAAGGCACTAAAGTGCTTTTAAAATCTAGGTCTTTTAGGCCCGGAGTTTGAAGCATTGCTGTCAGCAGTAAGCTAACGATCGCTAAGGCTCCTCAAGTATAAAAAAAAAGACGGCTGTTTGCTGGCGCCCACGTGACAGACTGCCGTACCCGCACGCCGTCGCATCAACAGAATAAGCACTCGAGGCAGACGTTGGGTTCTGAGCGCCCGTAAACGGGTCTTTTTGCACAGCGCACTATAGCTCATTAAAGTCCTCATTTGGGCAAAGCCTTCCTAAGGAAGGCGATGAGAGGCGTCGTTGTGTAGTTGCGCTTATTAACTTCCTTCCTGACAGCGCAGAGTGCCGGCCAGTGTCCAGAAAAGAGAAATAATAAGCTTCCCGTTTTTTTTCCTAGATCACGTGGTCGCATTACCACCCTCCGATTGCGCTGGTTGTTACAGGCCATCTTCGTCCAGGTTGTACGCGAGTGTCGACTGTCGTCTGATGGTTTGATTTTGTTTGTAGGCTTTAATAGCTAAGAGAAAGTTATAGCTTAGCAGACATGCGCTAGCATAGACATATACCGCATTACTGGATGCCGGCTTCGACGCTCAGGAACCTCACCTGGCCCCGCACTTGCCGCTGCGCGTGCGCAGGAAGCGTCCGGTAATCCGGTGTACGTCTACGGGAGTTCAGCTTCGTTATGCTGTAACACCATAAGTTTTGTAAGTGATGACGTCAGCGCTAACAGATTCTCGAGACAATGCGCCTTAAGTTAACCTAAACGCGCCTAACTTAGTGCCATAATACGAAGCCTTTCTCCTCTTTTTCGTTTGTGCTCCACGTCGCGATTAGTCGGCCACCTTGAAACATAACGAGCAAAGATTTCTTTCTTCTCAAGTTTGTCTGCTTGCATCCATTTTCGCAGCCCTTTTGCCTGTTCAGACTAGAGTTCTCTGAGACAGGCGCCAAAAAACGTAGCTTTCGAAGCTAAAATACATCAGGGTGCTTACTAACGCTCGTTAGAAAACCCTGTTCACTAAGATGAAAACCGACTGCTTTTTTGAGAGAATTTGCTAGGTTTCCGTTCGTGGCAAATTTCGCGCAGTGAGGGTAGGGTCTCTTCTGTCATCAAAAGGAGAAAAGAAGCAATTAACTAAATCGTGGGCGAAAAAGAGGCTGCCTGGCACGTTATATTAGTTATAATAATAGGGGAGAAAACTTGCGCGCTCTTTATATGCTCGCGAGCATTCGCAATCTTTTTTTTTTTTTTTTAAGGGACTGTGAGCCCACGGGCTGTTCATTGCTTCTAAGTAAGAGAAATCTCGACTTTTACGTCCGACAAAAGCGACCTCTTTGGACATTATATAAAGAGTAAAGCATTTCCTTTCTTCTTCGTTCAGGAAGGTCCCAACGACAACGTCTTTTCGAGGACTCACAATGTCTTCTCGTTAGCGCTGACAGAAGAGTTAATGAATGGGTGTCGTGTGAATTGGGAGTTTCTTTTCATCGCCACTATGGTGCCGCCTTTATTCCAAGGCTTGCGGGTCGCAAAAAAATACATAAAAACGCCCATTAAACCCAGATAAAAAAGGCATTATTTGTAGCAGTGCAGTTTTATTTTTTCAGACAATCTGCGTATGAGTTAAATTTACTAGACGCTTATGACTCGCTGTTCTTGCTATTTTTTGTTTCGGAATTCTTGTTGCCATGAACTGCACCATATTATCATTGTTATTGAGGAAATTACGGTGGCATGCGGGTAGAATAATAGGTATAGATTGTACTAGAAATGCACGCAAATGAACGGATATGCGAGTATTCAGCAGATGTATCGGAGTATGCATGGTAGCGCATGTCCGGGCTGGACACCTTGGTTTATACTATTGTACTGTATGCTGTTGTACTATTGTACTGTCTCGCTCTTCAGAGGTCACAATATAAACTAGAAACTCCATAGTTTGTGGAGATAGTTTAATATGCGTACGTCTGTTCAATAAGCGCCACTACTTGTCTTTCGTACAAAACAAGACCCCCCCCCCCCCCCCCCCAGCCGCATACATTTTGGTTACATGCAGTGGAACTTGTTAAAGAGGAGATGTACCAACCAGAACTTGTTTTCGGCTGGCAGTCAGCTTTTCTGAAAGGTATTATCAGTCGACTCGTTTTACTGCATTCCTGTGCAGCAAACCAAGTAGACGCTAATATGCTACCTTATCGGTTTCTGACTTCCAACCAAAAAGCGAGCTCTGGAGTACGCGTTTATGCCGCAGTGTTTCTCTTAAGACAATTTACAATGTTGTAAAATCTTTGTCTTCCTTATAGCCTGTTTAACGAGTGTCGCAGGTAGTATGACAAATCGGCAGACTTTACGTGTGCGTGGATCGCCGAAATTTAAATCAAGTTTAGCAACCTTGTTTATGGTTATATTTTGCAGATAACTACATTAATATAATACTTAATGGTGTGGTGTAGGTTCTCAGGTTAATTCCTTAACGCTGGCTAGAAATTGGACTGCTATTTACAGCAAGCCGTTGGGGCCAACAGCTTTGGAATTTGCCAACACCTGAAGCGAAGTGCACTTATTCATCTCAGTTTCCATGGGAACACAGAACTTGTGGCATGGGCTTTCTGCATCGAGAAATACGAAACCACAACGAACGTCTTCTTCTGCTGACGGAGAATTCTCGCTTTCTAGATTTAACGCTTTATTTCGAACGTTCACGGCAGGAACAATGAAATGCCATAAAAAGGCGCGAGGATTCCAGAACGAGGTGATGAGGAAATTATAAAATTCACCTAGCAGTTTGAAATTGCAGAAACTAAATAGGCACGAAAGAAGCTTTCAATGAAGAAATTAACCGTTGGTCGACTGGCTGGTTGCCGAACAGCAACTTTTATTATTTGGAGAGCCACCTTTAGTGGTCGAAAACTTTATCCTGGAATACTGTATCCCGCTTTTAGGCACAGCTATCGATAAGAAAAAATAGTCAAAATAAACAACAAAAATGTACCATCATGTTCGATCCAGTTCCTTTATTGGGCACAGCTGAACTAATGCAAACGTATGGGCGTCGTTGCTTGTTGCTCCCTGGTGGCGGCCATGCAGACTTCGCGCTTTATGCCAGGTCTAATGCCTTTCAAGCTGTCGCACGATTATGGCTTTCGGGAGGATAATTTGGATCTTCTCCACAATAAAACGTTGCCCCGGAGAGCCTGGTATGTTCATGTTTCACTTCTTGGTCCAGGGGTTTTTGCACCAGCATTGTATGTTGAGGATTTTCTGCATTTTGAAGTGTTCTTCTGAGGGCGTTCGTTGATGTGATTTTGCTTTGTGGTCCACGCTGCCCTGGGGCCATATATTTTAACGGTTTTTTTTACCTCACTGGCATTACTGAAGCTGGCCTTTGATGCCGGAGCCGGAAATGCTAGATACCTATTAGTTCTCACGGCACACGCAGCCGCTACCCGTGAGGAAAGCAAGGATTACAGGACCTGCAAAATGTGCGTTTAAAACAGTGTTTAGTTCTCTATTAATGACGTTTTCTCTCGTTAAGTTTTAGGCCTATATATCGGGCTTTACTCACCATTGAACTTCACTGAATGGTTTGGAGTGGTGATGTGCACTCGGTGAGCTAGGTTTTTTATTTTGAGGAAAATGCTACCTTGCAAACATGCTGGAAACTCTTTCGTGAAAACGCTGCGCTCGTGGGCCAGCACCTTGCTCCTCATCAGCAGATTTCAGTGCGCTAAAAAGAGGCTAAAAGCGATGCTTTTCGCATGGAACACACTCGTCGGCATCACCTAGCTCTCCAGGAGGTCCGGCAATTAGCAGGGTCGTAGCAAGAGGGTGTTTTTTGTCCCTCTGATCCCCACTTTTCAACGCTTGCACCTTCCAAAAAACAAAAGATTAGGAAACAGGAGCGTCAACATGTGCTTACCTCATTTACTGACGTCAGCGGGGCGCTGGAGACATAAGAAATCAATGAACTTTAGACGCTTTTCCTGGAGAGGGCTTCCAAAGCGAAGTTCCTGATTGCTCTACCGTCCGCAATCGAAACAGAGCGGAAAGTATAGCGGCCTTGCAGCAGTGGGAGAGAGAAGATGGGAGGCAGTAACCTGAAGTGAGTGCTGGGGAAGGGGACGCAGTGAGAACGCTGGCAAAAAATCACAAAAATATGTAGCTGCGTAGGAAAGTGCTGACGTCCCACACTTCGCGAGACATCCACCGCCTCCGCTGCGTCAATTCATTGCTGTTTCAGACTCGAGGTATAAAATGCCAAAATAAGTGCAGTTTACTGCTTTCTTTATTTCAGTAAACCAGAAGGAGTGAACTCACGGGAACTCGCTGGCAAAATTACTTGCTGAACTAATTACTTGTTAACACGGCAAAACTACCTTTGGGAATTAATTTGTTTCGCTGGTCACTAATGACGCATTGTGGAGCATTTTGGACACTTCTGATTAAAAAGGCTGGCCGTGTGATTACCGCGACCTTGTTGCCTTGATGACACCGCAGCTGTGAGTCGTGCTGGGCCGCGCAGCAGGCTTCGCTGGAATTGTAAGGCAAGCGCAATAAAAAAAAACAAGTAAGAACGAGACCAGGGTCTGTATTCTAGAAGCTGGTCATCTTTTGTTGTCGATATCGTGTTCATTAGATCCTCTGCAATTGGTCACTCAAATATACCTGCGCCTTTCAAGCGTCGGCGGGAAGCGACCCAGCCATTGGGAGGTTGGAGACCACCCGTACAAAAATGTCGTTAGACAGTCTATAGACTGTCCATAGACCTCTGTCTATCAAGTCTGTAGACTCTATATAGACAAACCCTACAGAACAGTCTATAAACAATACAAATCCTATAGACAGTCTATAGACAATCGATAGATTTAAGTCCATACACTTTTAGTAGACTTTTTTCTACAGACAGTCTATACACTATGAATAGACAAAAACAAATACCTATAGAAAGGCGATAGAGGCTATGAGAAGTCTCTAGACTGATAATAATTAATAATTGGTTTTTTGGGAAAGGAAATGGCGCAGTATCTGTCTCATATATCGTAGGACACCTGAACCGCGCCGTATGGGAAGGGATAAGGGAGGAAGTGAAAGAAGAAAGGAAGAAGTAGGTGCCGTAGTGGAGGGCTCCGGAATAATTTCGACCACCTGGGAATTTTTAATGTGCACTGACATCGCACAGCACACGGGCGCCTTAGCGTTTTTCCTCCATAAAAACGCAGCCGCCGCGGTTGGGTTCGAACCCGGCAACTCCGGATCAGTAGTCGAGCGCCCTAACCACTGAGCCACCGCGGCGGGTGTCTATAGACAATTTTCGCAAGGGCGTACCTCACCATTGGATGCCATTGCTTGCAATATGCCAACCACCCAGTGGCGAAAAGTGAACATACTGACTTCAGTTTACACTAAAATTTCAGTTGTATTTTTTATTTTCCAAAATTCTCCTAAGCCGCCGCGGTGGCTGAGTGGTTATGGCGCTCGGCTGCTGGCCCGAAAGACGCGGGTTCGATCCCGGCCGGGGCGGTCGAATTTCGATGGAGGCGAAATTCTAGAGGCCCGTGCACTGTGCGAGGTCAGTGCACGGTATAGAACCCCAGGTTGTCGAAATTTCCGCAGCCCTTCACTACGGCATCTCTCATAGCCTGAGTCGATTTGGGACGTTAAACCCATATAAACCAAACCAAAATTCTCCTGGTTGCCCACGTTTTGTCACGAACGTGACACTTGCCTCCGGAGTGTGCGTAGATGGAATGTGTTACTAGTCAGGGATTCTCATGTGGTGCTCCATGAAGTTCCACGGACACTAAGAGGATTGTGGCTGCACGGTATACTTTTAAAATTTTGAGAGGGCACTGATTCTGTGCAGCTGTGGTAGGAGTTGTATTTCTAGACTACGCGACACAAGCCGAGTTGTTTCTGACATGCTCAATGTAAGGCTTACCGCGCCTGCCCCTTAACGCCTCTATCACCACCCACAGATTTAAGACCATGTCTTCTGGGTATTACAGGTTGATGTACGCGGTAGTGTGTACACAAAATGGCGACATTCACTTACAGTTATACCTTGATTCCGCTTTCCTACTAACAGACCCCGTGCTCATTGGACCTGTTCGCTTTTAAACGCGTATCGGCGGCATCTTAACCCTCCGAATCGTCTTTTCTTGGGCTAGTTGGTTTTTCATGCTGTAGGTGTTTGCAGCGCACACGAAACACGGACAGACAGAAAAGGGAACGAAACACAGCGCTGACTTTCAACTGAGCTTTATTGGAAAAATAAGCGACTTTTATACAAAAATTTTTAACATGTGACTCAGAAGATGTCAAAACGTCCTACTACATGTGCCATCTAAAATCACTGATACTCTAGATAAAAACCCTGAAAAAACACGAATGGAAAACACTGAAAGACACGTGCCGCCTAAACCACCTAAAGGGTGTCATGATCAATAACGGTGAAGGAACAACATTCGAAAAAAACTACCAAAAAACTATGATACCAAAATGCAAAAGCAGGGTGAAGCTGTATATGGGCTCCCGTTGTCACAAAAAAAAATAAAAGATAAAAGAAAATACATTGACAAAAACAGGGCTGAAACGGTATAAAACACATTAACTAAAACAGCATAGGACCCATTATTTAAAGAGTGTTGAAATTTACAGGTGCGCGCCTGCGGCCTGCAAGAATCCAAGTTCTTTATCCAGGAGTACTAAGGACACAGCGCTGACGCACATGTCCCCTTTCTGTTGGATGGCTTTTGCCTCGATAATCTCCCTCGTGGTCTGATCGCTGCTTCTACCTAAAATCGTAGTATCCTGGAACCGTGGTATGCACTTATTGCATTCGCTGCAGTGAACAGCGAGATTTCCTTCTCGTATGTTTCTCTTGCGCAGATTGTCATAATTATTGTTGTGTTCTCGGAGTCGGTCGTTAAGGCATCGGCCCGATTGTCCTATACAGACCTTCCCGCAGCATAACGGAATCTGATACACCACACCCTTGGTACAAGGTACAAACGGAGACCGGTGTTTTTTGGAGCACTGCACACGTGGTGTACCACACGTCTGAGTAAGCTTACAAAGCTTTGACAGCTTTTCCGGGGCTGAAAACAATACTCTCAACTTCACTTTTTTGCCTATTCGTTTCAAATTGTGGGAGATGCTGTGCAAATAGGGTACTACAACCAGGTTTCGTTTTTGTTGACTCTATTTTGACCTCTTTGTTGACCCTATTTGCACAGCATATTTACTTTCAAAATGCTCCTTCTTGGAACTAGCCAGCGAGGAGTGCTCAAATATGCGTCTGCTTCTTCAACAATCCGAGAAAGCGTAACTAATCTGAAGCTGTTCATGGAAACATAGCCTAGAGACAAGCACACACGATGGCTCGTGTTCGTACTTGCACTTGGGCGACAGTTAGTTTTGACGAATATTGATTAATCCTGTTTACTTCTCGAAGCAAGGCATTCTAGATGAAAAGTATGACGAGCCACGTGCAAGCTACAAGCTGTAGCTGCAAAGCTGTATTCCGTGAACACCTTGCCCAGTGATGTTCATTACAAAGGGCCTGAAGAGGGGGGGGGGGGGGAGGGTTATGAAGGATGTGGTGAGGAATTAGGCGCGTGGAAAGCGAGGACCCTCTCGGCTGAGCGCACACACACACGCAGCGAGAGTTTGCACTTTCAATCACCTCATACGCGCACGAGTCCCGTAGAGAGACATTATTCATCGAGCGCTGCTTTTGAGAAGATTAAGCCGTTCATCTCCCGGAACAAAAGGGACCTCGTCAGCGAAGATTGCGAGCGCCTAAAAGGCCGTCGGTGCAGAGCTTGTGATGGTAGGTACAAAATCATTCTATAAAACGGAGCGGCTACCTTTAGCGAAAGGATTTTATTTAAGAGGTTATTTTTCCTGTCAACTTCCTGCCCTAAAAGAGAGAGAATTTTAATGCTTGTAGGAACGAAGACACACGCTCAAACGACATCAGGCTATTGAGCGGTAGGGTTGGAAGCTTTTTTGCGCCCTGCAAATTGAAAATATCAAGTAGGATAGGGCAAAGAAGGGCTACTCTCATACTATCGCATCCGCACCAAAAAAAAAAAAAGCCTAGACCCGGGGGTCATGGGTAACAAGGTATTAATCGCTAGCACAGAATGGAGATTTTAAAGGGGTATACACAGACAAATTTTCGAACGCAAACTATATGATCTGTTTCATGAGCACAAGAAGGTAAATTCTTGCATGGTTTAGTTTCATGCGCTGAGTAGAATAGGATTTAATATGATTTTGAATGTTGTCTGAAGAGCCGCACGGCATTTCCATCAACATCGAGTGACGTCAGTGTTCACTTGTCATATGACGTCACCAAACCCTGTGGTTGTTCTCAGCAACAACCAGTGTTTGCCGGCAACGCCGACGTCATTACAATGGTGGTACCCAGGTTGTTCGGTCGACCTCAGTGACGTCACGGTGCACTTCAGTGCTGGCTTCTAAGGAGATCGAAATTGCCGGTACAGAAGCGTCTGTAACTAATTATTCAGTAAGCAGACCGTTCAGTTTGGCGAGTTGGTGCAGATGCATTCTTGTGAAACAGCACGAGCTAAGACGGACAAAAACAAGGACGGAGCTCGTTCAGTGTCTTTCTTGTGCTTGTCCGTCGTAGTTCGCGCTGTTTTCCAAGAGTAATTATTCACACTGCACGTTGTGGTGTTCTGAGATAACTTCCATGATTACTAGACCCGCAGGCCTAATTTAAGGCAAAAAAAAAAACGGACGCCCAAAACTTTGTGTCTGTGTTCTTTTAAATGCTTACTGCACTGTCGAATGAGTGTCGTCTCCGTTGGCGAGCTGCAGTGTGTGCCGGGAGACGCAATGTTTGAACCGTCGGTTTAGCCTACGCCCTCTGTCGGCCAATTTTAACGTGACGACGCTGTGTGGTGGAGTGCTTGGACTAATCTTGCGCCTCTAATTGATTTACTTGTACTTCGTAACGACAATATTGTTTCTAAACAGGACCTTGCTATATATGGCGTTCCTTGCATGTTTTCATCTTCGAAATCGACCAGTAGTTTGAATGCATGGCAGGAGGTGCATTTTTAACCCAACTTAAAGATATATGCGGTCAACTAGAGCTTAAAACTTGCCATCTTTTGACTCAAAGCTGCCCATTTAGGATTCCTTCTTTCTCGGTATGGTGCGAGCATTGCGACCGTGGGAACACTCGCAGCGTTCGAATCGGAACCCATTAGCTTCTCTCGGAAGGCCGACCGTTCCCTATAGAATTTGCGCAGTTTCTACGGACTTTTCTCCCTGCCTCTCCTCCTCCTCCTCCTCTACGGGCATTGCGCCGGCTGTCAGGAACTTTTCAGTGATTTTTTCTGACGTCGTCGCTGGTGGATGTTTATTTAGGCCTGAACTTTATCTTGCCATCTGTTTCCAAGTTATTTGCACACTTTTTATGCCTCTTATAGTTGGCAGTTTTTATGTAGTGCTGCATGATTATTGCCGCTGTATACACACAGCGCTGATGTTCGACCAAGGATTAGTGTATTGACTTCATCGGCGGAAAAAACACGAGGTCATTCTGACGAGGCAAACTGCGAAGAAGGAAATACCGTGTCGGTGTTCTATACAGAAGAACAACGAAGAAGTAAACCAGGAAAGGAGGAAAAAGAAAAAAACAGTGATTGAAAGGAAGAGCGTGCGTACGAAGTCGGCATCCGTCGTTTACAGAACTGAAAAGACAGATTTACTTTCGTATATCATTTGAGCTTGTGCGTAATTTGCAGCAGACTGGATAACTGGTACTTTGCCACATCTGCGACTGAGTCCTTGGGCCCAGGGTGCGTTGGCTTAACTGCCTATTACGAATGTGTTTTCATAATGGGTCGTTTCAACTGAAACGTACCTGGTGTGGCGCTCAGTCATTTCGGAATTGTTCAGAAGAATTCATAGATAATTTAGTGCGGGGAATTATTAATTTCCGAGCTTGATGGGAGGATTTTTATATTTAATGTCAGGAGCATTTTTCAGCGTTTTAAACTGGCTTGGAAAGAAGGTAAGGATAAAATTTAAAAAAAAAGTTGCGTTGTAGGCGCAGTCGGGAAATGAGTTTTTCATCTATACTTGCTAGGGCTGGGCAACTATGTGTGGTTTACTTCCCTGTTGAGTCTAATAACTTTGAAGTCTTGCTTTTTCTGTGTATTGAAAGAAGAGTCGTTTCTTTTGCTGCCTTTCTGGTTATATTTCGAGGCCACTAACAGGTTTTAATATTACCGAAAAATAATTTTATGCATGAGGGTTTGGGCACACCAAGCCGCCATAAAACGATAATTTTTACGACAGGCATTGTTTCTACTAGTTCAATGCCAGGTAAACATGTTAGTGATACAAATAAAAGAATTGCAGGCGACACTCAAGCTGCGCCTTAAAGCTATGACGCGATAGCAGTAGTGGCAACAGTGGTAATAGGGGTTGCAGGGGTAGCAGCGGTAAAGAGGTAGCAGTGGTGACATGGGTAGCAGCAGTAGCCGTATAATTAGTGGCCGGGATACCAGTGGAGCAGCGATAATAGCGGTAGTTGCATCAGTAGCGGCAGCCGCGGTAGCAAGGGCATGAAGGTTATCAGTGATAGCAACTAGCTGAATCAGTAGCGCTAATAATGGTAACAGTGGTAGCATCTGGTAGCAGGGGTAACAGGGGTAACAAGGGTATCAGTGGTAGCAGCGATAGCTGTTGTAGTATCGGTAGCCGTGGTAGGGCGGCAGCAGTAGGAGTAGCAGCGGTAGAAGCAGCAGCAACAGCGTCAGCGGTAGGCGTAGCTGAAATGGTAGTAGAGGCAGTCGTATACGAGCAGCAGTGGCAATAGCAGTAGAAGTAACAGCAGTGGAAACAGCAGTAGTGGCGGCAATAGCAGCAGCAGTTAGTCAGCAAAGGTGGCAGTAGCTTGCTGCCCGAATTATTTTTACCACGCCGTAGACACTGTCGTTACAGCTGCGTCTATATGAGTGCAGCGGCGCTGCATTCGATTGTGTTCGACGGTGTGAAGCGCGACGAGTCTGACGTTATCGACGAGTGCGGATATACGGTGGAGCGTCTTGTCGGGCTGACCACGAACAGCGGAAGGATGTGGCATGAAGCTGCTACGCAAGCTGCGAATCGCGTCAGGACGTTTTTTGTGAACAGCCCCCGAGGGCACCGGGAATCGGTGGCGCACTTGTACATTACGTATTTTTCTGTAGGAAGAGCTCCTTTGCTTTTACGTTAGTACATTGGCCGCTTCGACAGCAGAGGTTATCCGTGGAGGAAAAGTGTTCATAGGTTTGTTGGCACTCCAGGAAAAATTCTGGGAGAAAAAGGATACGGTTTTGGGGCAGAGGTAAATAGAAAAGATTCCATCGTGTGCGAGTTCAACAGTACTGCATCACCAATCCGCTTCAGTCAAAGATTTTGCGGATCAATCAGATATAACACCTTCGGAATCTGGTCTATGAGTTATCTGCTGTCTTTGCAGGCGACTGCCGCATTTCAACCCGCTACTTCTATGTTTCACTCAGACTGGCGACGTCGCAACGTCACCTTGAACTCGTGTACATCGAGAGTCTCAGATCTTCCCGTACCTACTGCGCTGGTATTTCACCTCCATCGAAATGCAGCCACCGCAGCCAGGATTGTACCCTTCAACTCGCGTTCCAGCAGCCGAACGCCGTAACTTATCAGCCACCGCAGCAGGTGCTAGCGATAGTTGTGGTAGTGTTAGTGCTATTGGCAATGGCGCCGGTGCTAAGTGCTCATCTTGATGCTAAGGATTAGTGCACACGGTGGTGCCTGCGGTAGTAGTAGTCAAAAACAGTGGTTGCAGCTGCATTCAACTATTCTGATACAAATTCCTTATTCGTGTATTTCTGATGCACATAAAGTCATTATCATCATTAAGTTATCACTGCTGTTTTCACTCAAGAGGCTACAGTGAAAGCAGTAATAGTTATAATGTGGGGGATTGCAGTGGCAGTGGTGCTGGCGCCGGTGGTAGTAACGGTGGTGGTAGAGATATGCATAGTAATATATGGGTAATGTTTATCTCTGTTTATTTATTTTAAAACCAGTGACAGATGTGTCGGTGCTGTATATGCATGTGAACAGTGCAGTAAGGCGGATATCATGATAGTGTTAAATTAAAAGACAATTCGTTAATTGAGATGAACTAATTACATTTTTAATTTTTCATGGACCAAGATATATTAAGAAATTCAAGGCCATCAACATCGAAGGCGAGCCCAGTTTTCATATCTTTTGAATCGGCGTCGCGGTTCCAAATATCGAAGTTGGCCTTTCTGTGCAGCGTATTGCTTATTGTAATGCAGAAAATAGGCCCAACTTGTGTTTTTATGATGTAAAAGTGAAAAAAATTCTTTTAGCGACGACACAGCAAGCAGCTCCACTATTTCAAAAATGGACAATGTCGGAAAGCCAGCTCAACAAGGCTTCAAAAGCGTATTTTTTACGCTCGTACTTTGAGCCACAATGACGACTCCGAAATTAAAAGCTGGACTCGCCTTCCATGTTGACTGTCGTTAATCTCCCAATCTAATCTTTCGCCCTAAAGGCAATAAATAAAGTTTTAAGTGGTGAATCCTAATTAACTAATCGTCTTTGAATCGATCTGTATTTCGTATATAGTGCCCGGCTTGTTTTCAGTCCATTTGCACACACTGCACCGACATCTTTCTTACGGTTCCTGCGATAAAAATTTGCGAAGATTTTTAAAACTCACCGGGTAATAATAGCTGTAGTGGTGACAATAGCAGTAAAGTGGTTGATGTCACTCTGACGTCATACAGCGCGTCGCGTTTTGTCTGACGTCTGGTGCGACTTTAGAGACCAGGACGCCTTCGTGGTACCGTACAGAATCGCTCGAGAACGCAGGAAGGGAGAATCGCGCGCACAGCTAGAACTGGGCGGAAAAACAGACACACGAGGAACGGGAATATCTCCGCGATAAATGGCGCTCTCCAATGCCCTTTTTAGAGTGGCAGTCGGATTTAGGTCACAATGCACCGGCGACTGAACTAACAAGCTACCACGGCAACCGTCTTTCTTTCACTCCCTTCACCCCCTCTCCATTTTCAAAGCGCTGTCAGCCACTGGAATGGGTTCCGCATCTTGGGGCACTTCGTCATCTTCTTGGTTTCGTTCAACGAAACCGCAATCGCAGCGAGAATTCAAAGCAAGGCGGCTCGCTGTATTCTATGTACGGCGCAGCCTTATGGTAACGCTGTTGGGACGCCCAAACACGAAACACATAAAAGCCTGACCGGATACTGATGCGTCGTGCGTGGCGTTGAGCGGCGGATGGAGTCGCTCGTCGACAGCTTTTATACGCAGGCTAACATTTATTTTTTTCAATAAGGAGTCTCTCTTTCTGGCACTCTCAGAGCCTTTCCCTTTGTGGGCTTTGCGGTGTGGGTCGCTAAAATGCGGCGGGCTTTTGACAACCGACGCAGGCATTCTGGCCCAACATCAGATTGGTGGATAGCCTTTCAAGCAAGGGTTTTGAGCTGCAATAGGCAAGGAGATGGTTTTCACAGGACCGCTCTCTCCCGACATGCACTTGCTCCAGCTCCATCAGTGTTTGTTTTTTCAATCATGCGAACACGTTGGCTATCGGGGGATGCGAAGAACGCAGCGTAAAACGTCTGCATCAACCCTGCATCCTCCATAAATCCCGCAAATCCTGCATCAATCTTTCTTAGAAGAAAATGTAATAGCTGCATCTTGCCTTTACTCGCCTAATTAGAAGAAGCTTGTAAGGTAAGAAAAGAATCTTAAAATAAATTGAGGGCAACAGAGTGTGCCACTAAAATAAAATACGGGGGTAATGTTAAACTTAATTCAGAAAGAAACAGGAGCGAGCGAGGCAACAAACGTGAGTTATTTCAAAGCGAACGCTTTACTGGCCGCGAACTTGCGTTTTCGCTGGGGCGGTGCTCCGAGGAGGCACAGAGACAGACCTTGAGCCGTTGCCTAGCAACCGCCGCAGCTGGGCGGACGCCGCGCGCTCGCCGCGCCATCTGGCATGACGTCACACCGCTTTCCTCGTTGCGCTCGCCTCCGCTCGCTTCGCCAGCTGTGTCGCATGCCTGATAACATGTCGGCGGATTGAAAAGGAGAGCTCGCGTGTGCTGCAACCACAGTTGAGGCGGCAGTATGGACGGCGACAAGTCTGCTAAGCAGGAGGAGGCCTGGAATCGACATCGGAACGAGATGAAGAGGAAACGAATCGCCCAGGAAACAGAGGAACATCGCGCCGAACGACTGGCTAAACGCCGTGAATATGCCGCCGCGAGACGGGCACGTTATGTGTCGTCTTTAATGCTGCAACAACATAGCTAGACAACCAGACTAACCTGGACTTGCAGTCAAGATTAACCAAGGCTAAGCAAGCTAAGCCACTGCCACGCGTGACGTCATATCTTAGCTATGCGCCTCTCTGCGCATGCGCTATCCTCTTAGCGGCTGTGCCGCGGTGGAAGATATAAGCCGCGGAGCAGCCGCTCGCCTTGGCAGAAGGCGCAATGGAAAAGACGACGCGGCTGGTGGTAGGTTAAGACGCTTGGCGAGACGTTCTTCACGTACCTCGGGCGTCTCCGACACGCGTTTAGCTCTCCGCTCTTCATTCTTACGTAGACGGGCAGCCTCAAGCCAGGCAATTACTTCGGGGTCGGTAGCAGCAGCTTCCCGTAGGCTTTGAAGATGCCGCTTGCTATACACGCGGACACCAGCCGCGTGGCCTTCTTCCATTGCGCCTTCTGCCAAGGCGAGCCGCCGCGCCGCGGCTTATATCCTCCGCCGCGAAGCAGCCGCTAACAGCATAGCGCATGCACGCTTCCTTTCCTAAAAAAAACATCGGCGCCTAGAAAGTTGTCAACGCCAATGAACACAATGAACGCCGATAGTTCTCGCTTTGTATATCCTGGATTAGCTGAGCTAATCAGCATCCATTTTTTATCCAAGGTGCAATCATAAAGAGCAAATGGACATGGCCAGGACATGTAATATTGGGAACAGACATCCAGCGGATGATAGTTAACTAAGTGATGTCAAGTGAGGATTAACGCAAGAGTATGCGGCAGAGACTTAGCTTGGCAGGTGAAACCTGAAAACTTGCGCGGATTCGTTGGTTTGCGTGTGGCGTGGGACATGTTAAATGGAGATGAGTAGGAGTCTTCGTGCCGCAGTGAACGTATCTAGTTTGATATGATTTGGTGATGACGAATATCATGATAAATTGGTCAGTCAAGTAGATAATTTAACCAACTGATCAACCAGTCTATTAATAAAGTCAATGATTAAATCTTTAAAGTAAAATAAGATCAAATCGGTATTTCGTGCACACCGCGCACATAGAGGGATGGGAGAAAGAAAGCTTCTGTTCTTAAGCATTCATTTAAGTGGATCATTCAGTCAGCACATCAAGTGAGTCAAGACAGACAGACAAGTCAATCGCTCCCTCAATTAGGTCACTCAATCAAGGCAATAAATAGATCAATGACTAATTAAGGCAGCCATTCAAGACTAAATTCTTGGTCTTAGTACTCGCGCCCTCATAATGGTAAAGCAAAAAACATCAAAAGCAGAAAATAATGATGACATCGACAACGGTGATCCTGAGGGCTGTGTTGCGCAGTCGGCAACAAGAAGAGTGGGAAGGGCTGAGGCTCAGTGCACACATGAGGGCAAAGGTATACCGAGAAAAGCGCCCATCGAAGCAAGCTTTCTACTACCTCGCCTCTTCGCACTTTCTTCGTTTGGGTTTATTCTTACCAGCCATCGTTGTCATTCTTCCCGCCCGCAGTGTTTGTGGCTATCTGTTCCCACCGTAGAAGGCGAAATCAGCCAGCCAGAACGTGATGGGCGGCATTGGGATTGTTCTTGTTCTGTTTATTTTTGCACCTTTTTTGACTGGCGCCTGTAGTGGCAGTTGATTAGCCCCATGTCGTACAAAAACGTCGAGCGCCCTCTCTCTCTTTCTCCATTTGCGCAACAGGGACTGTTGTCGCGGAAGACGCTAACAATGAGGGAAAGTGCTTGGTGAAAAGAAAAGCGACCGCTTTCGTCCGACATCGCTTGGCGTGGAGCGGTTGCTGTCCGACGCAGCCCCGCTCGCTTCAACAATGGCCCAGTTTGTTGGCAGCGTACACGCTGAAAACGTCTACAAAGAGCAGGGGGTTAGGGGAGTCTAAAAAGTGGCCGGAAATGTCTATACTAATGACGTAGTGGAGTGGCCTACTCAAGTGTCCAAGGGCTTCTAATGTGAGGGCGTACGTGGCATCAGGGAACGCGAAAAAAATTTACATCGAACTGTGTGTGCAAAACGACAATGCGTGTTAGTACATAGAGCTCTGATAATAGGCAGTTGTATTCTATTTATTTATTAACGTATAACTGCACTGTAACGTGCAAGAAGGAAGTACTGAAATGTTCCATATGAGCTGTTCATGGGAATTAGAGGAACATGAAGTCCGTATGATGTAGTAAAATGTATGAAAATTAAATATTCTTTTCGTATGTGCTTAGCATATCCTCCATATAGCTACCAGCTATATGGATGGTATACATAGCTACCAGCACTTGGCTGCTGGCCCGAAAGACGCGGGTTCGATCCCGGCCACGGCGGTCGAATTTCGATGGAGGCGAAATTCTAGAGGCCCGTGTGCTGTGCGATGTCAGTGCATGTAAAAGAAACCCAGGTGGTCGAAATTCCTGGAGCCCTTCCCTACGGCTTCGCTCATAGCCTGAGTCGCTTTGGGACGTTAAACCCCCATAAACCATAAACCACAATGTGTTATATGCCGACCGTTCATACCGTATGTAGTTCATACTGACGCCGTATGTTCCATGTGTACTTCTTATGAGCCATATAGAAAACACATAATTATAGGGCTCGTGAATTCGAGCGTTTAATTCATCATCATCATTAGCTTGGCTACGCCCACTGCAGGGAAAAAGCCTCTTCCATGCCTCTCCAATTAACTGTGTCCTTTACCAGCTGCGGCCAGTGCATCCCCGCAAATTTCTTTGTCATCCACCCTCATAACTTTCTGCCGTCCCATTCTGAGCTTGCCTTCTCTTGGAATCCACTCTGTTACGCTTAAGGACCAGCGGCTATCTTGCCTTCGCATTACAAGCCTTACCCAAGCCCCGCTGTCTAGAAGTGAAGCCGCCCTGGAACGTCTGAACGCGAGTATTTGCCGAGGTCGAACTGAGAGAAACCTCTCTCCCAGCACCGTTGCACACCCTGCTTCTGCGGGGCGACGCAGGGGACATCCATCGGTGGTTAGGGTAACTGAAGAAGAAGCACTATAGCAGGGAACCTGAATCTAAGGAGACGGAGTCTAATGAGTCCTCTTAAACCTCTGAGCAATAAAAATTCACCATCAGTGACAATAAAATTAGGGGAGTTGTATCTGAAATACGCCATTTTAAAACTAAGAGAGGGATGTATGTCGACCACTGTCACTTCTTCACTGTCTCCCTCACCCTTGTAGGTTAAGAATTTTCTGCAAGTTGCTCTCTTCTGATTAGTTTGGAGGCTGGAGTGCTCCAAGCGACGAAATAGAAACACATGCATTGTGCAGAGGCCGTTGAGTTGCAATTCAAGAAATGTTTACTCTTCGGTATGATAATGCGACCACCGAAAGCACGGTGTAACCAGAAAAAACTGGACATGGCCTTGTAACGAAGGCTGCTCCGTGGTAGAGGACAGCTGCTTGCATACGCATAGGCAATGCGTGATTGTCCACCGCATCAAATATTCCCGTTGATCAATACATCGGCCCCAGCCATTGACAAACTGTTTTGACACCCGTTTAAACCGATTCAGAAATTTTGTGATTATAATATATGAATTATCCGTCCGAAACCCAGAATCTAACTTGTCAGTGGGCTGACCGCGATAGAAGCTGCATGTCGGAGGGAGGGAAGAAAAAAATAGGAACTGTGCCCTCTGCAAGTGTCACCCAGGTGCTGTAATTAACGCACGCATAAATTAGGCAGGGGCATCTCTTACATCAAACCTAGAAAGGTATTTGCCTAAATAAATGCTTGATTGACTGAATGAGTCTATGGATGAGTGAATTAGTGAGCGATGAATTGATTAGTTTGTCGATCAATATATTGATGAGTAAAAATTTGTTTGAGGATGGGTGGCTTAATGTCAAGGAAGTGACCTAAGGATGAGATTGCAAGAGTCAAATTAGTTCCACCAAAATGTGATTGAAATTTGTATTTTGAAATTAAGAAGCATTCTGATAGTTTGATATAGTATCTATTAGGGCTTTTGTAGTGTTATAAAAACCAGGAGCAAAAATTAAGCGCAGTAGCATCCCCCCCCCCCCCCCCCCGCCCAGTTTCAGAGGGGAAGTTCTTACAATTAATTCCTTCAGCCACGTGCTCCCGTATTCCTGTCAACATTTCGAAGGCCCGTATTAATTCTGCGTATTCAGTTAGGCGGCCAACTCCATTGAACTGGAGTTGGCCTGCGCAAGAACTTCGTTTCCTTTCACGGAGGCTTTCACCAGACGCGGAGAGCTCCGAACTCCTCGCCAACGCCATTATACGTCGAAAATCATCAATGAGAAAAGTCTACAATGGGCCACTCCTTAATTTGGATGCCTGGTGGGCGGCTCCATTTACACACTTTCAGCCATGGCAATTGGAGGCTCGATTTCGTTGGCCCACGAATTACTTCCCGGGTTAAACCTGAATGGATTTTTTTATTTCTGATGAGGGGCGGGAGGAGGAAGGGGGGGGGGGGGGGGTTCTTCATCGGCAAGGCGGGGATGGGTCGAACCGGTACAAGAGATAAGAACTAAACTGTGCGACTCGGGGGGTCAATGGGGTCGTTCAGGTTGCTTTTCACCTTTTATCCTAACCGCTCCACCAAGTCACATGGGCGGCGAGGGCAGCCTGCTTGGTAGACTCCTCATTTGTTTTTGCTAGGCAATGCTTGGGCCCATGGGGTGCATACTGCCCGAAAAAGCGAGCCGCCATTCTAGCCATATTTCACGGCGGTCTGTACAGTGGAATCTACCAGATCTGTCTCGAAGAACAATTTAGCATTTGCATCAAATGGTTGCTTAACGTATCGTTAATATATTGCATTGTAACAATCTCTTGTGTGTCATTTAAAAATCATTAGGGATGAGACACAGAATTCAACATTTCTGCAACCCATGCAAATATCAGCGTTGCAACAAACAGGACTGAGCAGCGAATGCAGATCGCACACGAGAAGCACCTCGCTACAAAATGTAATGGGGCGTCAAGCCGAAGAACATGAAAACATGGATGATTGTGAAGGAATGATTAAATGGCCGACGGACCTAGCGCGAGCGGTTTTCTCCCCGTCACCGCCCGCTTCTTCTTCTCCTGCTACATTGTGTATGGGAACCTGGCGTTCATATACAGGGTGTCCACGCAAACTTTAGCTAAGGGTTAAAAAATAAGATATTTGAGGTAGGCCAGGGAAACCACTTACATACAGCTACCAGTCGGCTTGCGCATCATAGGCAATTTTTTGTTTTGCAATTAACTAATTAGCAATTATGATAATTTTTCTAAAGGCGTAAATATTGACTTTAGAAAGCAAATGTGAAAACCAAAGTTGGAGATATAGAAGTACGGAAAGCTGGGCAAGCTGGTTACTACTATTAATGGTAAAAGAGCGCGGAAAAACACGAGGACGAAACAAACACGATGACACGAAAGCTGACTTTCAACTGGTGGTTTATTACGCACGTGTGTACATATACTGTTCCCGCCAAACACTAAACAGAACAAAAAATATTCAAGAAACATTGCGTCATCACTGAACATCTTAAATTCCCTTTCTGCAAATGCATGCTCCAAAAAGGTGATTTCGCGGTTAGCCATTGATAATGAGGGCTTGCTAATGCATGCTTCACCTCCCTTGTCAATGTGATATGCCTCTACTAGTTCCCTTACTATCTGATCTTTATGTTTGAAGATGACGGATGTCTGATGAAGCAATGGGGCACACTTGTGCTTAGGTTGCGTGCTGTTCAGCACCAAATTCGAGCCGGCTGCCCTGTCCAAAGAATTGTGATGCTCCCTCAGGCGTTCGTTAAGACATCGCCCAGTCTGGCCAACATACCTTCCACCGCATGAAAGGGGGATCTTGTATACTACACCTTTGACGCACTCAACCCTCCTCTCTACCTGTGCTGTGGTACAACCATCACCAATCGTCCTTCCTTGTAGGGACTCTCGCTACCGCTGCACAGCTCGGCAAATGTTGCTTAATTTTCTTCGGGACAAAAATACAACATAAACTTGAAATTTTCGCCCCACTTTCTTCAGACGGTGTGATAATGCGTGGGCGTAAGGGATGACAGCAATCTTCCGGCGCTTCGGGACATAATTTTCCTGAGGAAGACGCTTATGGTCCGATTTGATTTTGGCCATCAGCCTTTCGCATAACCTTCCGATAGCTGCCTCAGGAAAACCAGCGTCCTTAAGCCTGCAAATTTGGCCTTGCACGCCTTCCTCAATAAGATGGACACATGACTTTGTGAGGGCGGCGCGAACACAAAACAGGGCGATGCCATCCTTTACCAGCTTAGAATGCCCAGACTGAAAGCTGAGTAAGGGCTTGACGGAACGAGGCGAATACAGCCAGCAAACATGTCCGGACTCAAGTTTCAGCTCCACACCCAAGAACTGTATCCTACCTTGGTTAACGGTCTCCATGTTGAAAGCAAGTCCTTGGCCATTTCTGACAAATGTGTTCACGACATCCTGCGTGCATCCTTCGTTTTCTACAAAAACGAGGTAATCGCCCACGCATCTGTGCACTTTCAGTACACCGTCCGGTAACTCTCCTGCAATTGCTTTGTCGATTCTGCTAAGGAACAAGTCACTTAGCAGCGTAGCCACGCGAGACCCAATGCATATTCAGGAACGCTGTATAAACACACTGTCATTCCATGCAACAATGGTAGACCGGAGGCGCATACACAGCACTTCAAGGAAAGCATCAACAGATACACCGCAAACATTGCGGAAGCGCACTTCGTCATTGTCCTCACTTATACATTCCCTTACAAAGCGATTCAAACACTCATGAGGAATCGAATAGTACAAATCCTCGACATCCACGCTGAACACATGACAGTCAACAGGATTATTCTTCTGAAGGTACTCCAAAACGACGTAAGTTTCGCGTTCGGAAAGGGTCTTCAAAAGCAAGGGAAGCGAGTGCCTTCTGTAAGTAGCTGGAAACAACAAGCTGCCAAGGTTCCTTCTCCAAAATTATGCACCGAAACGGAAAGCCTATTTTGTGGGTTTTAACCATAAAAAAATATTTGAAGCGTGCTACGTTCCGAGTTCTTTACGGACTCGCGCAAACGGTCGAGATTACCCTTTTTAAGAAGGGTGGGTCTAATGGTGGGTCTAAAAATTAACATGCAGAAAACCAAAGTAATGTTCAATAGTTTAACAAGGGAACAGAAGTTCATAATTGGAAGCGGGGTGCTGGAAGTGGTAAAATAATACGTCTACTTAGGGCAGGTAGTGACAGCTTATCCGGATCATGAGAGGGAAATAACTAGAAGGAAAAATGGCATGGAGCGCATATGGCAGGTTCTCTCAGATCATGAATAGCAGTTTACCAATACCCCTCAAAACAAAAGTGTACAACAGCTGTATCTTGCCGGTACTCACCTACGGGGTAGAAACATGGAGGCTGACGAAAAGAGTTCAGCGTAATTAAGTTAAGGACAACGCAGCGAGCTATTGAAAGAAAAATGATAGGTGTAACGTTAAGAGACCGGAAGCGGGCAGAGTGGTTGAGGGAACAAACGCGGGTTAATGACATCCTAGTCGAAATCAAGAGGAAGAAATGGGCTTGGGCAGGGCATGTGATGCGAAGGCAAGACAACCGCTGGTCCTTAAGGGTAACGGAGTGGATTCCAAGAGAAGGCAAGCGTATCAGGGGGCAGCAGAAGGTTAGGTTGGCCGATGAGATCAGGAAGTTTTCAGGCATAAGGTGGGCGCAGCTGGAAAAGGACCGGGTCAATTGGAGAGACATGGGAGAGGCATTTGCCCTGCAGTGGGTGTAGTCAGGCTGATGATTATGATGATGATGATGATGATGATGACATTGGCTACTGTATAGATGCATCCATCTGGTTTTTACCTATGTCTAGCTTCCTCTTCACAGCTTTAGGCTACCTCCGTTCTTTAGAGCATGTTCGGTCCTCACATGCTTGTGTTTTGTTTTGACGTTTATGTAATTGCCTGGCTGCTCCGTGGATTGTGTGCTCCTTATGTTCTCCTTTCCTGTTGGTGTCCTTCAGCGCATGCGATTCAACGATTCATTCTCTCGCATTCCAGGATCAGTGACACTGCGCTGAAAGAGAGAGAAAAACATCGTTATTACGAAGGAATTCCGGGTATGCCCCTCGGCCACCGCACGACCCCACTGCACTCAAGTGTTTATGTTACTAAAGTTCTTGCCTGCACGGCCGGGTTCTGCGAGCGCAGCAGGGTCCCTCAGTCCTCCCAGGTCTTCAAGTACTCTAGCCCTTGCGGGGGAGGGTCCGCCGGGCAGAGGGAGACAATGTGAAGGGAAGAGGCGAAGGGTTCTGGGCACAGGGTGTAGGCAGGAGTGGGGAAGGAGCGATGATAGTGGACTAAAGTAAAGAGTGAGGGGAAAGTGTGTGTCTGTAGTATGCGCCAGAGTGCTGGGTGTTATCTAGGGAGTGGTAGGCCACCTGAGCCTGGTTTAAAGAACCCCAGGCTAAAAGGTTGGCTGCCTCACTTTCGGAACTCCCAGAGTGCGCAGGCACCGATATCAGCTCCACTTGGCGAGATGGGGGTGTACCGGGCGAGCCTAGTATGCCAAAAGAGGGACATGAATTCGGCCTCGCGCAAAATTTAGAATCGCAGTTTTAAAGTCTGTTCATATGTACGGGGCTCGCGTGCGGGTGATGGCAATTGCAATGGCGGCTTCCCCTGCAGCCTCTGGGGAAGTGTGGGGGGAGAGGTAGAGTGTGAGGAGGGCCGATGAAGAGGAGTCCATCACGGCTGCGGTCGCTCCCTCAGCCGTGCAGCAGCGTCCGCCCACACGGCGTTCGGCTCGGGGCCGTACTCTCGATAGGGTGCCTTTGCACGGGTTCTGCGGCGTTGCTCATGGTGGGACGGGTGCATATTTCTCGGTAGCGGCTTAGGTTATGCTTTCCGATTTCGGTTTTTTGTTCTATTTCTCTAGCGCCCTAAGTGTTTGCTCATAACGTTATTCAGGGGGCACTTAATCGCTAACTACTTGTTACAATTCTATAGCACCGGTTTTCGTCCACCAAATATATTAAGTTATGAGCCCAACCTGCTCCCATGTTCACCCTTGCAGTTATTGGTCGACGGTTCGACTCCCGTTTGACGGTTGACTCAGACTACGACTAGCAGTTCTGCTCTACACATCACGCAGATTCGAACGCACCCGGCCCCGTATTTGGGCGCCAATCAACGGAGTCGCAGTCTTTCACCCGAAGCCACATTACTGGACAAGCTCATGCGTCACTATAGGAGTACATACATATATGTAAGCGATGCTGCGCAAAGTCTGTCGGGGAACGGCCCCTGGTCATCGTTGGAGGCTTCTCCCAACATTCAAATGCATTTTGCTTAATTCTATTCCAATCCCATGTTATTCCTTTGTAGCTGGTCAAGCTCTAAGTAATAGTACGGAGTATTACTGATTGTTATTTCGTATTTTCCCGCCTTAAATGGCGTCACACGGTCCCAACCAATAGCGAACTTTTTAACGCCGCCACATTTTTGTCGACGCCTGATTTTCGTGTCGATAGGCCATCTAATGCTTTCGCATTAATAATACCGTAAACGACCCTGCCTTCGCATTCATTTGTCTCTTTCCAGAGTATTCTTTGCGCAGTATTTTAGGTGCTGATTACAGTTCGCAATATGCTGAGAAGTGCACACGTGCGCACTTAACATCGCGAAAAACAGAAATGCCGATAAGCCCCTTTCGCAACATTTATCACGGCCAACGACGAAATCTAAACGCAGGCTGTGAAATGGGCACGGCGCAGTAATGGAGTCACGCTTCGTTGCCATTGGAACGGCGCAGCCGAAAACGGAGCCCCTCAAAACTACGCCTGCCTCGCAAAAAAAAAGCTAGTCTACGGATAAATCAGAAAGGAAGAAATACCTTGAGCCCGTAAAATACAAAACGTTCGCCGCGCTGAAGAGTGGTTTTATGGTGGCGAACCACTCTGCATAAATCTCAGCGCGCTGCAAATAGCCTCTTCCAGACTTCGGCAATATTAAGTTAGTATTACTCCACACGTCCTAACAGAAAAAAAGGAATACACACAAACACACACACACAAAAAAAGCAAAAGAGCGTCCAGCACGTGAGGGATATCAAACACAAAAGAGGTCGGGCGAAACGACGGTAAAAATATAAAACAGAGTAACTTGCAGCACTGTTCATTTCTTCATCGCCCTAAATAAAGTTCTCAGAAGCAGTCCGAACAGGCAGGGTCTGATTTGAACAACGTGATTTTGGCCTACGTGGCCATTTGAGATGAAAAGGGCTTCTGCCGTTAGGGTAACGTGCATTTCTTTGCCTTCGAGCCTAGCGCGTGGGAAGTGCTGAGAGGGGGCGGTTTACTCAAGGCTATGCACGGATCGACTGATCGAGATCATTGCCACGCATTTGCAGTTCTCGGCGTGAGCTTTATTTGTTTTCCGTTGAGCGCTATGGCGTCCCTTTTTTCCCAGAGCAGACGAGCCGCCAGCGCAACGGGGAGTGCCCCCACTTCGCGTAACAGCCACGGGTGTGTGTGTGGCTGGTGTTCGCTCAATCTTTTGTTGAAGGCTTTTGGGGAAGGCTGGGATTTGCCCAAATCTCTATGGCTTCTTCTTGGCAGTAGCAGTGGTAGGAAGTCACCAGTAACAGGAAACTTACAAAGTTACTCCTGGACCACATGACTAGCTTCTGATGATTGAGGACGCATCGTAGTCATGTTTATCTTGTAGATGATGATGCGCTGTCAGTGAATCAGAGGGAAAAGTATGAGTGTTAGTATTTCTTTTGTCCCTCGCAAACTTCTGTGAAGTTTCTGTGAAAACAGATACTGGCTACAGTAATGAATCACAGGCTCTGTGGAAACAAAACACCTGCAGAGGAGACTTACAGGAAAGGAGTGAAAGAAAACGTAGAAGTGTCAGGCAAGCGCACCCTCGTTGGGCGGCCTTAAACGCCGGGCGAGGCAATAAACACTGAGACACTTAAGCTGCCCTAAGAGTACAGGGTGTCAGCATTAGAGGTCCCTTCTCTGCGTTTACCCCTTTCGTTATTTCTGACCGTAATTAAGGTTTGCTGTAATACACTGTGTGGTTGCTGTCTACTTTGTGGTATTAGGCGGTCGCATAATGCCTATAAACAACCACACTTAATCTGCGTTCACCAGTGGCGTCTAGACTTCATCAGGTGCAACGCTACCTGTGCGTAAAGCTAACTAAATCTTTGGTTTGTTGATGACGTTGCCCTTTTCTGTTCTGATCAAATCAGTTTGATTGAGGTTTTTGCGTACCATTCAGAAGTTTTGTGGAGTACGTGTTGGCTATGATCTGCCTCCTGTCTGGCTGCCTTCTCTTGATCCATATGTGGGTCTCCCGGAATTTTGATCTGCGGGCAGAGAGATAGCAGGATGCTGGAGTGACAATGTATAGAAGGTTTCCGGGATGCGGCCTGCTTAAGTAAGATTAAGTAAGTAATTAAGGCCCGTCAGTGTCGTTGTACTTCCATGGAGCAGAGCAAAGAAAACTCCTCAGTGCTGTCGAGGTAGCGCGCTTAGTTCGAGGCCCGAACGAGAGCGGTTCTAATCCCTGCTCGACCCCCCCCCCCCCCCCCTTCTTTCTTTTAAGGGAAACTGCTTTCTTTCTTCGGAGCTCAAGAAATGTTAAAACTGCGCAAAATACGAGGATATAGTTAACGAGGAACACACAAAACACCTGTTTGTTCATGAAAATGCAACACCGTCTATATCAAGCGAAAACCCAATCCCAAGACCGCCTCGTCACTTGCACATGTACACACGAAATAGATGTGAGAGCACAGCTGACTAACCGTGTAATACTGCTGAATACTAAAGAACAATATAAGGACAATATAAGAACTTGAGCCAAAGGCACACTGCGCTTATTTAAAAAAATATAAAAGGAATATTAAGTGAGCATGACAAATAAGAATACCAGGCAAATGTCATTCAACAATTAACCAGAGTAAAGGCTAAGTGGAAGGGATGCATATGTCATTCAACAATTAACAGGTGAAAGGGCGAAAAGTGAGGGAATAAAAACATGAAGGCGAAAAACAAAGCAACAGACAACCAGAGTAAAAGCCTAAAACCAACAGTCAACCAAAGTAAAGGTGAAAATGACGAAGTTCAAAACGGGAATTGCAAAAATGGAAAAACGCATGAAAAGGCAAAAAGGGCGCGAGTGTGGGCACAAAAAATCATGGTAAAAATATGTTTAAATTCGGCCAATGATTCGTTTTAACTGCACAGTTTTAACATTCTTTGAGCTATGAACCAACTCGCCCGCAAGAACATCCTACTTTCTTCGGAGAAATTTCGTAATGGTGGTTGTATGACTTCACGACCTTCTCTACCAGTAAGAATTTCGCGACATTGTAACGACGGCTTCTCCCGAGAGCGCGACCTCTAATGCCATTGCATTAAACATGCCCAGGAATTTGGTACATCGACAGCATGCCCGGTCTATTGATACTTGCTTCGGAGGGCTATGCGTTTTCAATGGGCGGCCTACGTTAAAAAATCTTCTTGAAACACGATAACTGCACTCGGAACGTTGCAATAAAATATGAAAGAACATATCGAATCGCCGTTTCATGTCACAAATCAACAAAATCGCGGCCTTACTTTAGAGTAATGAACCATTTACCATATTATGCATTGCGGCAAAGCACTCTTAGTGAGGCCTGAGGTGAAGCTGACTTACAGGACATAGTAGCTGATTCTTCGCGGAAACCTAGAAAACTTAAGGCGCGTTTTAAAAAGCAGTGCCCATCTGTGACGAAAGAGTTATCGCTCTTAAAACTGCAGTCTAATCCGCGTTACACCTATATTGCCTGAGTGTAAAAACGCGTGCGTGCCGCGCTATGTTTTATAGTAGTGCACTCTCACCGAGCAGTTGCCAAGAAACAAGCATCTGTGAAACTTTCATTGCTCAGTATGCAGTGCGTGGTCATGGCGAAAACGGTGCCGTAGGGTTTACTTTTGGTCGACAGAGAGTCCTCGGCAATCCTCGGCCGTTCATTTTCTTCCAGTAGTGTCGCACGTTCCAGGTGTGGAAAAAACTGAAAATTGCTTTTTGAGAAAAGGAAATGACGCAGTATCTGTCTGACATACCTCGGCGGACACCTGAACCGCGCCGTAAGGAAGGGATGAAGGAGGGAGTGAAATAAGAAAAGAACGAAAGAAAGAGGCGCCGCAGTAGAGGGCTCCGGAATAATTTCGACCGCCTTGGGATCTTTAACGTGCACTGACACCGTACAGCCAACGGGAGCCTTTTGCGTTTCGCCCTGCTGCAATCAGATTTGAACCCGGATACTCCGGCTTAGTAGCCGAATGCTGTAACCGCTGAACCGCTGCGGAGGGTATAAGAGCCAACCAAACGCTGGAAAATCTGAAATACACCGCGACGAGAAATGATGACGAATGAAGAACATGCTGGCGCGAACACCTGCAAATGTGAAAGACGCCACTTTTATGTGGGACAGATTGATGCGCGGTTAATTTTATGCCCACATAATGCACAACCGATTATCCTTATATTATTGCGCGTCAATTCAGTTTATTTGCCGACCGCCATTGTTTCTTATTTTACGATTGGTCTTGTCTTTTAGGTTATATGAGTGATGTGTATTTACTTGTAAGTTTCCCGCTAACTCATTTCTCTACTCATTTTTGTCGTCACTGCCGCAGAAAGAATCGTTCCGGGACGATTTCAGTGCTTGTTCTTTTCCCATTGCACTGTTCTATACAAATAGGTATGCCACAACATGGCGCCCTTTTATAAGCGTGCAACGTGCTGCCCTCACTATACACATAGCTTTTTGTTTACAGGCAACATTGCGAGCCCTTGCGTGGTAAATATAGGGTTCATAAAATATTTTCTTTTTAATGCTATGGTATCTTTGTTGTCGTCTCACGAAGAAATTTTGTGTTCTCTGTCACGAAATTCTCTGACTGGTTGACAGAGGTGACGTGACATTGCGATGTCATCACAGCCTGAGCTCGAGTAGAATATCGAGTAGAATAAATCAAGTAGAATAAAGGGACTAACGAAAATGGGAGAAGTCATCAGTTTACAACGGGGAAAGAGCATGTCACAACCAGGAACTCACTTTACCGCATCCAAAGCTGTAGCTGCCGTAGGTTACTTGATATTGTTATATGCGTTTCATGCCCAAATGGTTTAAGACGCGGACTCTCTCGGCCAGAATTTCAAGAAAATCAATGTGAAAGCGAATGAGTCTTCTGAAGAAACGCTGCTGCCTGGACTTGCATTCGCGGAAGCAGCGGCGACAACGGCGGCGCCACATGGCCGAGTATGCCATCGGGTCGCCGGACGGAGCATTGCTTTCATCAGTCAGGCTGGGGAGGATAATTGACGGAAGGCTGCGACTTCGTCAGATTTCCCGCGTTTCGGACAACACGCGAGGAACGGAACGTCGTTCACCCTCCTGCTGGGAAACACCTTGACATTCCGACGTGACAGTGTTTGGGGAATGTTTTTTCCCTTTTCTTCGGCGAACTGTGAGAGCATCTGCACCGTCACCTGCTGTGGGAGGTACCACCAGTGTGTACGTCAGCTCGTTTGCTTGGACATCGTTCTACGCACCGTATTCCCCAGTCAGGGATCTGAAGAATACGAAGGGTATTTAACGAACTGCTGGTTTGGTACCGAGAGAGACCCGTTGGCGGAGAGAGAGATTCGCTTCCTAAGAGAATCCCGTCTGCTAAGAAGCTCCCTTTTACTGAGAGGCATTCACAGTTGGTCATACTTGTACATTATGTAAATAGTCTTTTTATGAAGTTTTCCTTCCCTTTTCCTTCGTAACCACGTCTCCGATCCTCTTCGTGCCTTCTCCGACCCGACCACGCTACCTGCATCCCAACTATATAGAAATAAAATAACATTTAACGTGCGCTGACATCGCAAAGCACACGGACGCTAAGGCGCCCGTGTGCTGTGCGATGTCAGCGCACGTTAAAGATCCCCATGTGGTCGAAATTATTCCGGAGCCCTCCACTACGACACCTCTTTCTTCCTTTCTGCTTTCACTTCCTCCTTTATCCCTTCCCTTACGGCGCGGTTCGGGTGTCCAACGATATATGAGACGGATACTGCGCTATTTCCTTTCCCCCAAAACCAATTATTATATTATTATTTAAGATTTTTGTTCAGAGACTACGCAGAATCGCGTGCCGAAGGGAAAAATGCTACGAGGCTTCTGCATTCTCTTCTGCAGTTTGATGTCGCTTTCACGGCGTTAACAAAATGCATCCTTATAAGGAAAATTGACACAATGCTTTGATGTATCCTAAGGGCCTTGAAGTAACCTTCAACACGACATAGCACTTAACGATCGGCGCAAAGTCTCTCTTCGGCGAGCACACGAACGTTTGCGGCTGATCACGCGTCCACTTCGTGGCGTCGTTGCTCTTTGTTATTTACTGGAGAGCTTGCAGTTGTCGTAGACGCCGTCGCGACGCTTTACTCTTCGCCTGTACTAAAGATTTCCGTTGCAGTTCCTCTCTAGCTGTTTGGTCCATGCTTGCCCAGGTCTATATAGCGGACGAAGCAGTGAGCTATGGATTATGCGAGCGTGGAGAAAAAAAGAAGACGACTGAACAGATTAAGGTAAAATACCGAGCCACCGTCAGCGTTTTCAGAAAAACACTCAGGGCGCGCGTGCAAAATTTTCACCTCCTTGTGTTGGATGCATGGAAGGTAGGAGCGTCCCTATTGAAACGCGGTGATGGCAGTGGCCACCATGCTCAGCTTTTATTTTCCTTTATTTTTTGTTTAACGTGTTGTACGTTATTAAAATTCTTCATTTTCTTTAAATACGTCTTCCTACACTTTTAACTTTATGTGACCTCCCTGATTTGGTGATGGTGAACGTGTCTCCGTTTTGGTGCTACCTCGGGCGCCCCGCCGCGGTGGCTCAGTGGTTAGGGCGCTCGACTATTGATCCGGAGTTCCCGGGTTCGAACCCGACTGCGGCGGCTGCGTTCTTATGGAGGAAAAATGCTAAGGCGCCCGTGTGCTGTGCGATGTCAGTGCACGTTAAAGATACCCAGGGGGTCGAAATTATTCCGGAGCCCTCCACTACGGCACCTCTCTCTTCCTTTCTTCTTTCACTCCCTCCTTTACCCTTCCCTTACGGCGCGGTTCAGGTGTCCAACGATATATGAGACAGATACTGCGCCATTTCCTTCCCCAAAAAACCAATTATTATTATTATTATTATTATTATTATTATTATTATTATTATTATTATTATTATTATTATTATTACGTCGGGCCACCTGATGGCAATATTCCCCCTCCCGAAAAAAAAAACAAGAACATTATACTGCCGGTCGTAACGCATACGGCACTGTCCTCGCCTTCATAAATCTTGGCTCTTGATTGTCTTTGAAATAAAGAGCAGCTTTCTCACCATTTATCTTTCCCAAGTGTTCGCTGAATAGTTGCGCGTACTTTTGCAGCAGGGCCTGAAGTTTCTCCGACGACTTCTCGGTCGCAGGCGGCGAACTCGTAACGGCGTTCAGTTCCCAGATTCGGCTCCAGTCAAGCTGAATCTTTTGCAGCCATTCTCATCCCAGAGGCGAGTGTACGTCTTGTGGCACCTCGTAGAGCGGTAGAAACTGCTTTTGACCGTTTGTTTCCACGTGCTCCAATGGGGTTCATTACTTCGCCCGCGTGCGTGCGCAGTCGAAGACTGGTGCGTTGCGGATGCAGGTCTGGAAAAAAGCCTCGTGCAGTGGTTCCACTAAATTATCGAGACAGCAGCTCCGGTCCCAGCTCCATCTGTAACGGTACACTGTTAACTTTGGCTGTTACCATAAAAGGCGCTTCACGTGCGGCTAAAGTTACGTCATTCAGTGCAAGTTCTTTTTGCTTGTTGACGGGGCTTACTGTGAGCGTTTTCCCACGTCGAGGGCGACTTTTGCAAGCTCGTTGAATGTCCTCCTTTTGTAGCGTGAGCTACACTGGCCGAGGTTGAGCAGTTTCGTCGCGTGGCTCCTGGAAGGCCGTGCTGCGCATGCGCGAGGTGCAGTGACGTCACACGGCGCACAGCTGGCGCGCCGGAGCCGCCGCCGCACTGGGAACATACAGGATATTTAAGCAGGAAATTACCAAAGAAAATATCTATGACAATTGTAAGGGAAGCTCTTTGTTGCTTGAGGCCAGGACGGGATTGCGGACTAAGACGTATAGTCAGGTACCACGGGATAGACACGTTGTGCGTTGCGTGCAGACAGGTGGAGGAAACGGCTGAACACATACTTTTCTGTAAAGGGCTACACCTTGCAGTGGAAAGCAGCGGGGCTGATTTATCCAAGGCATTGGGGTTTAAGTACAGTGAAGGGAAAGTAGATTTTAAGCTGGTAAAAGTAACCAAGCGAAGGATATCTGATTGGCGGCTAAAATCAAGACAAGAGTAAAATTTCGCAAGTCATGGCTACGTGGCTTGAACCACCGCCCGATTTAAAGGTTTCAGCCTTATCCATCCATTGATCCATCCATTCATCCGCCGCGCGCGCCTCGCTGGTTGGCGCATTTCAAAGGAGTGACTTCATAGCCGTGGCAGACGCAGTGGCGCCGGCACGTGCCCAGCTGTGCGCCTCCGTTGCGCAGTAGCCAAGTCTGACGCTGCATCGGAGCAGATTGATAGCGCCTCTCATTTTGTGCGCATGCGCAGAGGTGGGTATACATATAGCGGGGCGTTTGCCAGTGCGGTGTAGCCATGGAGAAGGAGAGCGAAATTGCTGCTCAGCGGCTCAGCGTAGCTTACGCTAGGTATATCCTGGCATAGCCGAGCTAAGCCACTGCTATTTTTGTTTTGCACTTATAACAAGTTGCTTGCGATAGTGGACAGGTTGAAGCTCCGTGCTTTGGCGAGTCACAGCGATAGCACACCATTGACCTTGACAGCTTTGACCTTAAGCTGGGCATTTTATGTATGCCAGCATTCCTTTCGTGCACTTCTGTCGCCTTTCGCACTGCTGCTTCGCAAGACAACGCACGCTCGATAGCTTTTTGGAAAGTGAGGGCATTGTCTTCGGCAAACAAATGCCGCTGGATGTCTACGCGCTGCAAGCCACACACAAACCGGTCGCGCAGTGACTGATCCAAAAACTACGCTGCAATCGCATGTCTGAGCAAGGCATTTTATCTCGGCCACGAACTCCGTTATGGTTTCAGTTTCATTCTGTGACCGGCGGTGAAATTTTGCTCTTTCGCTAATGACTGACGGCTTCGGAGACAAGCGATTGCGTATATAGTTGCGTTACAAGCGTTGCATACGGTTCAGACGACGACTTATCCAGAACAGTCAGTGACTTGAGGAGTGCGTAAGTTTTCGGACCGATCAAACATCCGTAACCTTCCGGAAGTCTTTCGAAACCTTGTTAGCACGCAGATAAGCTTCTAATATCGCTGTTCATAAAAAAATCCAATCAGTCGTAGAATCATCAAAAGGTTCAACTTGCCCACGAGTGGTCATCGCGATGGCGTTCCGGCTGTTGTGGATGCTGCAGGTCTTGCTCTTGTGACGAAAGTCTTCAATGGGTGTAACACCGGCGCCGGCTCGACATCCTCGTCGCCATTGTGTTGTGTTTGAAGCTAGACAGCTAAAGCGGCATAGGTCAGACGGGACGGCTTTATTCCGTGACAACGGAAACGAAGAAATGCTCGCCGGTGGCTGGTGCAACGCGCTTTGATAAGCCACATTATCACAGTGGGCGAGGGAAAACGGAGAGAGCACGAACGAGGCAACGTGGTCACGCGGCTTTGATACAGCTTCGCGATACCACAGACCTCCGTGAGCAGGTTCGCTAGCCTTTTCCCATGGGTCGCTGTGTAACCGCCGTAAAAAGAAAAAAAAATTGCTGATGGCCTAGCTCTGTTAGGCCAGGATATACGTTGCGAAAGCGCGGCGACTTCTAGATCGGAAGAGTTAATATATGAAACCCGTGCATCCACTAGCTGCGCCTTTATTCATGATGAAACCCTGTTCCGTCATGGCGGACTGGTAGCGTCTCCGCCTCAAACCCCCAAGGCCTTGGTTTGATTCCCAGCCTTGACACAGGTTTCTTTTTTTTATTCAGTGAGTGTGCGGTGGTTTCTGCACCCGTTGCTAGGCAACGGCTCTGTGCCTCCTCCTCAGGAGTGCCACAGCAAAATCGCAAGTTCCTGGCCAATGAAGCTTTCGCTAAAAAACAGCGCACCAGCTTCTGGCAGTTGGGACTGTCTATAGATATAGGCGTCCTGACCTCTGCGGTACATTTTTTTTTTCAGAGCATTTCCTGTCTTCCTCTGACGTCGCCGCCTTCGTTCCCATGCAGCGGGAAACATAGAGGGCCTGAACCAGCGCATCGGCGGATGGTGTGCCACCCACAACATGAAGGTCATCTTCAAGGTCTGCTGCGACCCTAGCAAAGGTGAGCACTGCGCTGCTTTTTCGTACCTGTCATTGATGCGTTTATTGGTGCGTGCAGTTTAGACCACTGGAGCCTCCACCAGAAACCTAGCCGTCTGTGCTATGGGCTTGCTTGTTTAAGTGCACAGATCTTTCAGTATACGTGCCCTAGTCTTTGTTGTAGTGGTTTGCGTGTAATGCAATCACCTTAGTGCGTCTGGCTAACTCAGAATTCGTGTCCGGGGGCATCTGGTAACTACGAATTTAGTGGATGGAGGCGTTGTGGGGGATAAATTAATGTAGAGTTGGGTGGGGGGTGAATAGCGCTTCTGGAGGGTGAACATGGGCAGAGGTAGGAGGTGGATCGAAGCTGTCGATGGGTGGGTGGTGTTTCTAGCGGAAGGTGGCCGTAGGGCTGTTGAGCTGGAGGCTTCACTTCAACAGACATCAGATTCGTGGCGAAGGGCAAGGGGGTGGGGGAGGGTGCTGTAGCACGGTTTTCGCAGTATAAAATCCTTATAGAATAAGTAATTTGAAACACTCGGTATAGGCGGTGTATTCATGGGACGTTACAGGCCTCATCCTGTTGTATGACGCAGAGCTACAGCGGTGCATGCCGTGCCAAGTGGCGATATGATGATCAGACATGAGTTAAGCCTTTTGCCGTGCTCCATGTACGCCAATTTGGAGGTCACTATGGCTTCAGAGCATACCTCGTATAGTTAGAGGAAAGAAACTGTATTTAAACGTGCTAATAAGTGCGAGCGTACACAGTTTGCGAATAAATGTCCAGTAGGTCTCGGTGACCAAGTGAAAGCAACTGGAAAGTTCGCCGTAAGCGCCTACACGTGGGCCGTCTATGCGCGTCCGCCAGCCTAGCCCATAGCATGCTGGCCCTCGAGAGCGAACGAAGCGCTGAGCCATGGTCTTGTGCCCGCAGGCGCGACGACCTCCCGGCCGCGGTCGACATCTACGAGCACTGCGCTGCCGCCAGCCGTGCCCTCGTCGGTGCCACGCGACGACCTTCTGCCCTCGGACCGGCGACGGCCATGGCCAAGTGGCGCCGGCAGCAACGCGACGCGGCCCGCGCTCCCCCCCGGCAAGGCCTCGGGCACCGTGGCTCCAACCGACGGCCGTACCGGCACCGCTGCCGGGCGAGGACCCGGCGATACCCCCGCCCCGGCGCTGGCCCGTGTTCCCGCCACGACCGCCGCCCAACAGCTAGGCCGCCCATCAAGACGTAGGATGTGCCTGTGGCCGACGGGAAGCAGTCTTCCAAGAAGACCGCCAGTGGGTGCCTTTTCGCGTCGCAGGCGCCCACTCGCTCTGCGCGGTGTACTGATTCGTGATTGCTCAGCGGCTGCGAGTTTCTCACATAGAGTCGTACAATATATAGTCGGATATAAGAATGAAGTGGCCAGTACCTCTGTATAGAGGCCTTCCAGTTAATGGCATCAACCGGCTTTCATGACATCATTGTTAATTCATTTACTTCTGCCAGCCCCCTGTGATGTCGCCCTAGCAGGAATAGGGGGATTAACCACAAAGTCAAGGCAATCGTTCCACACCATTGGCTGGATGTCTTTCCTTGAGGGGCATCGGCCTCTGCGCTTTTTATTTGTAACCAACTATAGTTCTGAAAAGCTACCGCGATGGCTGAGTGGTTGGTGCCGGGCTACCAACCCGAAATACGCAGTTTTGGTTCTGTGTTCGTGGCGGTCGCATTTTGGTAGAACCGAAATGCTAGAGGCCTGTGTACTATGAAATCTAAAAGAACCCCAGGTATAGTCGAAATTATCTGGAGCCCTCCACTACAGTGTCCCTCATAGCGAGAGTCTCTTTGGGACATTGAAGCCCGTGAACTAACAATGAGTATTCCTTCCCATTACTCTACTAATGAAAATAGTTGGAAATATATACTCCACTCGTCTTCAGTCCCCAGTCACTACACTGTTAGGACTGTTAGGGCAAGTTTTAGCAGATAGCTTTGTACTAAATTGTACTGCTCGTTGATGCCCTATGAACAAAGGACGAGCTGAGAGGCCAAAGACTGCAGCGAGCAGTGGAAAGGGCATGAGACTAGTGACCCTGAGAGATGAGTAGCGAGGAGCATTAATAAATCAATCAAATCTTTATTTTCCATCAGGTGCTACAGATGGAGGAGGAAGCACCAAACATTAACTGATTGTATTATCTTGGAAGTAAAGGGAAAGTATAGAGTTAACCAGGTGTGGGTTCACGCTAGTCTGTGATTCATAGAAATTAGTAGCAGTAAATTACGGACAGGAGCTTTAATGTGAGCTGAACTTCTTTTGTTGTTGTTCTGAGTCAGTGTGTTATCCATTGTAAAGAAGTCAACTTTAGGCAAATGTGATATGTACAAGAGATGACCAGTATACTCTTGAGGTGACAGTCAGGGAACCAATTAAGAGAGGAAAGCAGCAAACAGCAGTAGATCAGGTGGTGTAATCAATTTGCAGGTGTGAGATGGTAGCAGTAGCAAGTTCAGGAGAGAGGTTATTGGAGACTGCTGAGCGGGGCCACTATCCATCTCTGTGCTGAACTCGGCTGACTGCAATAATTCCTTCAGTGCTGCTGACAGATTTTGTATTTCTATATTATAAGGTGCCTTCACTGGAAGACTATAGCTGGATTTCACTTTTGCTGTGTGGCTCTAATGTAATGCAGTATACTGTATTTATCACAAGTACTTAGGCCACCACAGTAAAGGTGACCCATGCTGTATCCAACTTCTGCATCAGTGCTTCTGCTGCACTTGTGTTCCTCTATGCACCACATGCAGGCGCTCTTTACAAGCTCTGCCCACAGTGATTGCTTCTGTGCTTTGACAACCATATATTCTAACGTGCTTTTTGTATGACAATGGTGTGTATTTACCTATAAATATTGTTCATCTCCACTTTCTTTTGCAGAGAACCGAGACAAATCGCCAAACGAGACAAGGCCTAAGAATGAGGAGCTGGTGAACAGTGCCTCATCACTGGCGTCAGTGCGGTGGGTCGTTGCACTGACCGCCCTGCTGGCCGTGCGCTTCAACATCATTCTGACGAGAACAAGATGAAACAGTCAGTACTTCGCATCGTTGTCCACACTGTGATGTGAACGCGTTTAGGCCAACACTCTGCTTAGCCACTGCCACCACGGACTGGAGAAGTGAGCTGGCAGACCAACAAATGGCAGCGGCAGTCACCTGCTTAGAAACAGCAAGCACTGCTGTATCCTGCATTGCCCACACTACATGCTATGCACCAAAGAGATTGTTATCCTTATTTTTATTTTTCATTGTGTTAGGCTTAACAGTCTGTGGCTGCTTGCATTTTCATTGAGACACAGCACTGCAGGCTTGGACTTTGAAGCACTGAAGTACCATCTATGGTCTTCAACATCATGTGATCAGTTAATGTGTTTTCTTGTGTTTATGGGAACAAACACCAACGGCTTGCCTGCTGCAGGGATGCCAGTGTTGCACGCGGCTTAAAGCACTAGACATTTCCCATGTGGGTCATCTGCAACTCAACGCTGTCGTCCGGCAACTTGTGTGACAGTGAGCTACCTGTGACCGAAGAACAGTGGTGCACTCATGGCAGTGCCATATACTTAGCGGCCATTTTGTGTCTTGTGTCTGAAAAGGATTGACTCTTCATTACATTTTCTTTTTTTCCTTCTGCCTGTCGAGGTATGTCTCTGGCATGTTTTTGTCAGCACTCTCCCTCTGCTCTTTGCCTCAAAATATTTGGGTTGGGACCCAGAACGCCTGAAAAACTTGTTGTGCGGGCTTCTCAGATGCTATAGCTTGGCATGTTGACTTCAGAAGGAGCGAAAGAGGTCTTATCTGCATGCCCATCGAAGCCAGCGGATGGAGGCTTTGAAACGGAATTGTATTTGAATTCTCCGCTGGGAAACAAAAGCAGAACATTGCAGGCGAGGAGCACCGCATCAATATTTCCAGTGGCAGTTAGCACTTGGTGTCAATGTTTGGTATACATCTGCACATAGAGAAACTCGTGTTAGTGAATCGACTGAGTGAGAGAGGAAGATGATCACATTCATCAATTGTTTTATAGTTCGACGAGAGCGCGAGTTGACAGCAGAAAACAGTTGGTCAGGTCTGGAACTACTGTATGGCATAAAGAAACAATGCATTTAAGGAACAAGGTTTGCAACAGAAACAAGGTGAAAAGGAAAGCCTGCCTTTTCTTATTAGGAAGTTCCAATGTTGTAGAGAGCAGAGTTTTCAGTGTTTCCATGCACTGCACGCATGTTCTTGCCCACTGTAATGTGGCTGTCGATGCCCCTTTATGTGAAACAAAAGCCCTTCAATACCCACCCAACCATCACAAAACTTTCCTTCTTTTTGTTTCATTACAAATGGCAGTACCAGGTGTCTTTGTCAATAGCCTGTGTATGCACACCGCATCCTCAGAGTCCTCAGCTGGGTATCTAGGCATAGGTCGTACAGTGAAACTTTTGCATAGACTGCTTGAATGCAGAGCTCTGTTTATGCCATGCTGCAACTGCTACCACATATTTTGCTTCGAAGAACACGAAGCCATACATAGAACTTTTATGAAAGTGGACCATATGCTTGTGTTAAAAGCGCAGTGCCAAAAGTAGCTGTAGTGGACTACTGGTAGCCAACCAGTAATTGCATTTGACAGAGCACATATTTTTAATGTTTGTGAAGTGCCTTACACCGCATAAAATGACAGTGCCAGTCGCAGCAGAGCTTCTTGCTTGGACAGCAGCTACTACTGTCTTCGATGGCTACCATGCTTATTTTTTCCAGGCTAGACAGAGGTTTAGGGATTGGAAAGGAATGCGTAAATTCAAAGCAGATGTAACAACACTTCATTAATATAAATTCCCAACCGCAATACTAGTAATCCGTGAGTGCGCTATCTTGCACTACACTTTTCTAACTTCTCATAATAATAGTTGCATCCACTATCACTGTGACAGATACATGCAATTGGTCAGTGTTAGCTTCAAACAATGCACCCTAACCACAATCAGTACAAGATTATGAAAGGGTGAACTTTGGAGGCAGTTTGGGGGCTTTGAGGACTACTTGAAGTCAGTATCTACTAAAAGGTGCCACATTCTAAGAAGATATTGCTTTTGCTGAAAATTAGGCTTCTTTAAGCAAGAGCAGGTCAAAAAATGAGATACAGATAACAAAAATCAGAATGGGGACAAATAATCTAACAGTGACTTTTATTGAGTATGAAAATTGCACTGAATTGTCCTTAGCATCTCTAAGTGTCAGTGCTTCAACCGTATTTTATCTAACCACATCTGGAAAGCTCACTCCTTCAGGTAGAAAAACACTTGCAGACATGTAAAGGTCTCGATTGCTACTTGTGGTGAGTTTTAGATCATCACCAGAAATTCTTTACTGAGCTTCAACTTGCTTGGTCTTTGTTTTTGGCTGCAACTTAACTGAGCTTTGTGGACCATTGCTGAATGCATGAAGTTGTGTAAATGCACTTTGTCCTAGATTAGGTAGATAGCCTGTAGTGATTTTTAATACGTTTGAAGCAACAGAGACGTACACTCTCTGAAAACTTCTGCTCCTTACACTGTTGGATTATTCCTTCTTTTCCGACGTGCATCAAAGCTAAGCGACCTTTTAGTTCAGACCAACGAGTAAGCAACTAGAATCTGAGCTGTGGGGACTGTTCGTTGTCTGCAAATCTTACTTCAGTGGCTCTCTTTGGAACATATTTTTTTACTAGTGTTTGGCCTGGCTTCAAAGCAAAATTATGCTCTCTAGATTTTTTATTCTTACCAAGCTTAAGTCAAGGAAACCAATTAATGCCATTTAGCGCATCATGCTATCAAGTAAAAATGACCTCGCATCTAGCTAGTCGCCTCTCAATTATCGTTTATAATCTAACAAATGTCACTTAAGCTGATGAAGTCGAGAGTGTGACATAATCTCGTCTGGCCGGGGGGATACATTTCAGAAAACTGAGACGCCGACCAGTATAATTTCATTTTACTGGTCAGTGTCTCTGTTTTTTGAAATGTCACCTAAGCTATTTCATTAGGCAGTTAATCTTAGAGCTGTAAGCTTGTAATGTTACTCTCACAAAAATAAATTCTTATGCTAAAAATTCATCTTAAGAGGTACTAAATCCTTTCAGCATATTGCCCAGCCACACCAGCAAAATTTGAGACGCCAGCATTTACTTTTTGTAGCCTGCAGTTTGCCAAAATGAAAGTCAATTTGGCATTAACGAAGGAAGGCTTTATTTTTGCCAAATAAGCTCTGCAAATGCAGTAATGGCTGAAGCTATTTTTCTGGCAGCTATAAAGCCTGGCCTAATGCTAATAAATTTAGGTTTCAAGACTATTATTTTCTTGGGATTTGGTAACAACGGTGACATGACCAAGTACTCAACATGCTCTCATTTGTATTGCATGTCTTGTCACATATGTTGGTCCTTGTAGCCATGTTCAAAAAGTTTTACAGCAGTCTGGAATTTCATATACATGCACTCCATGAAAGCTGTCTTCAAGAGCCATTTTCACAGCATTGCATCCTGACCTGCTTTTAATAAGGGCAAGCTTAACTGATGATCTTCCTGATGCCATCAGGGATGTACTCCTTTCTCAGCAAGCTCGATGCTTTAATGGCCGCGTTCTGATGCAGCTGCCCCTTTCTCTTATTAATGTAAGTAAGGTTGCTTTCAGTGGTGAAAAGTGACAGAGCGTGGTTATTTTCACACTGAGATGTGGGTTCGTGCGATGTTAATATATACATTCGGAAGTGTGTTCTCGCACCTTGGGAACGCATGTGTCAACAGGACTGAATGGTATAACGAGTGTGCTGGGATGCCATGTGAATGCATGTGCATGTGTGAGTGGCAGATTTCTTCAGATCTCGATTCAGTGTGCTTCACTGCTGTGGTCTTTTGCGCTGGAACCCTTTTGAAGCAATCTGAAGCAACGTAAAGCATGTCAAGTTTCCCAAAACCAGCAGCAGTTTTAAACTCTTTTGGCCTACCGCTTGAAACCAGCTTGCAGTTGTGTAAAATTCATGCTCATTACAGATGTACAAAAGATGGTCCTGACATTCTCAGTTCACTTTCTGTATCAGTACTGTAGTGATCAATTTTCTATCTGTTGCACTTGCATTTGGCTCTAATATAGATTGCTGTCTACTACTGCATTGTGTATATGTTGTTTTATCTTGCACTAAAGTCAAGAACCATAGTCTCAGGGCACTTCAATGGCACTTATTTTCACACACCGCCTCATAAATGATGTTTTTCATACAAAGCTGGTGCTAACGAAATTGACATGTTTGAGATGTTACTATTGCATAAAATTGCTTCGACATCCAGTAAAATTCTTGATTGGCTGAATTTTTTTCACAATTTTTCAGGCAGGCCTTGTGGCTTATCTTATAGAAGCGCTAAGCCACGACTGTCAAGCATGCCGTACTCGTTCTTCTACCCGCCACAACAATGGGGGAGAAAGTTGATTTTTGTTTATGGTGCATTTGTGTCAGCACAAGTTTTGGTTATATAATTGTATAAAAGTGAGAAGAGAGTATGACACTAGCATATGAACTTTGTCAGCAATGTGCTCCCTCTGAAAGTGTATCTAGGAATACGTTTTTTAATTTAATATATCTTTCTTCTACTGAGTCCTGTCTTACACGTGCACTCTTTAAGAAATTCCTTTAGTTCTGAGAGGAGAATTTTTTTTATTATCTAAGCCCTGAATTTTTATTGTAGTCAAGATGACAAACTGTCCGTGCTTAAATGTATTGAAATGACAAAGCATTCGGGTGTTCAGGTGCTGTTCGAAGTATCCGTTGCAGTGCCGACATTACTGAGCAATGAGGGAAAAGCATAGCTTCTGGGACCAGATTTGTTGATGTTGCACATGCCACTAGCGTCCTGTCATATGATTTGAGCAGAACCACCTTAAGTCAGTGACTTCACTTGAATTGCAATGCAGTACTACTTCATTTGGTTTTCTGATGGATAGAGATGTTGCATGGTTCTTAAATTTGCATTTCTGTGAGAAACTTTCTATACAGAATATGTCTCTTCTATATTTTGTGCCATTTTTGTGCTTCTGTCACATGAAAAGAATATTTTGTCTTACTTAATTATCACCACGATTTTATTGCTTGTTCATTCTGCTATATGCTCTGCATATGCAGCCATTGTACTATATTAGTTTGCTTCTTTTGCCATGGAAAGGTGTCCTCAGAAAACTTGAATGTAGTCTTTGACCATGTTAAAATGAATGTGTTTGAAGTCAAACATGTCGGCACTCACACGGGCCACGAATATAAACCTGAGCACACAGGCAGAAATTTTTCTTTTTACTATCTGAAACTTCTTGGTTTTTAGCACTGTTCTTAGTAATGGTCCTCATTCATCATTGAGAGCAAAATCTAGTAAAATACTGAAATGGTAATGTTCTGGCAGAATTGCAATAAATTGAAAAGTCCTGCTGGTATATCAGTTTTACAGCCACATATCTATATAATTGCTTACTTTGTACCCTTCATTTTCACTCTAATACTTTGCAGTCACACAGAAAAGAAGGAAAACTGAAGTTTACAATGAATGCTGGACCGTATTTGTGCACTTCATTCTTCATGACTTAAGCAGTGCAAGGGCTGGAGTCTTAATCATAAAAGTAAAAATTTTAAAAGTAGAAAGCCACTGCAGACTGTGCTTAGTCTTTCGCTACGAGAGGTGATTGACATTATTGCTGGCCACTGGCGAGACTATTCTTACCTTATTCTATATTGTCTCACAGGGCACTGATGTCTCAATTCATCATGTTCTTGAAGCCGTGAGAATGCGTTTGCGTCACCTATACTCGCCACTATCAACTATAACTCGTCTCCTAAGAGGAGCAAAGGTCCCCAATTCCATCAAATCGTTCTGTATGGTGTCCAGAATTTATGATGTGGAGATGGCGTCATTGTGGTCTCCATTTTGGTGAACCATAGCAACATCAAAGGCACCAATAACAGCTTGCCAGGCAAATTCACGCCATCAAACATCCTTGCAAAAACTGTAATTTTCCAGTGTGGAATCCATAACATCACATTACAAGCTGCTTGTGGTCATTATCAAATACTGCACCAAGCATTGAGTTGAGTCCCTGTACCATATTTGACACTGCATAAGAACTGAAAGAAGAAGCACAGTTTGTTGTGTAGCTTCGTACTCTGATTTATGTGACTTGTTGCAAATGTAAAGAGAAGTGGGAGAGAAAAAGTGTATAAGTGCGCTAAGCCTGTGAGCTTTATGATTCACCATATGAGTAGGCGGATGTCAAAAGAGGTGTGTTTTTGTGTGGCATGCACAGAAGTGTATTAAGATACACCTACAAGACGTAGTGTGCATATGTTGCGTTGTCTTCACGTGTTCTCAGAAGAATGGCAGCCACCATTCTGCGCGATCCTTTGTTTTGCAAATTCCTCGTGTGATACCGTTTCTTTTTTGTTTGTTTGTTTGTATAAGCACGAACTAATAAGGAAGACGTTAATAAAGATTTTTTTTTCCTGGTGAAGTCCTCTCTCTTCACTTCGTCGCCAAGCTGCATGAGTTGCTGAAGTCTATAGGTGCTCAGTTTGCCTTTACAGACATAAATAGGATACTCTCACATCAAGACAGGCTCACACGTGTACTCTCAAACGCAGACATAGGCGCCATGTTTCGCCAGGCTGCTAAAAGGGCCAGGACGCTACGAAGTGCCTTTGCGCCATGCAAGACAAGTGGGCTTTATAACCTCTGTAAATGCTTTAACATGTCGATGTCATTTTCATGGAAGTACAAAAGTTCTTCTAGGCACACAGCTTTGTATACGGATAAGGTAGCTACCACAGGAAAAGAAGCAGCTCGGTTCTTCAGCGCCATGTGTAATGTACACGTCGTGTGTCAAGAGCTCTGCATCCGTGGTGTGTTTGGCCAGCATCGAAGACGGATTGCCGCGGTGCACAAAAAGAATTACAAGTACGCACGAAGTTTCACTTCAACGCACGAGTAATTACCATATTTGAAGCGGTCGTTTACAAGTCTGGACGCAATTGGCATTGGGACGCTGATTGTCTGTTACGGACTCATGTCGATGCATCTGCGCAAGACGACTCCTTCCAAGGACCTATCAGCTCTGTAGAACTTTCGCGCAGCAGCAACGCTTGGACCCCGACCTACAACACCTCATCGAGTGCTTGGAAGGGGAGGCTTCTTTACCCCCAGCCTCGTTCAAGCGGGGATTGTCATCGTTCTGCGTACAGAATGATGCCCTCGTGAAGAACTTCGCATCGTACAAAACCATTTACTTCCTTGTTGTAGCTGCAAGCCTTCGAGGAAGTTCTACAAGCGTCACACGACAAGCCGACAACTGGGCATCTCGGGTTTTCTCGCGCCCTCCGCCGCATTCAAGACAAGTATTTCTGGCCCCGACTATCTGCTGATGTTGCACGTTATATACAAACCTGCCAAGATTTTCAGTAACGAAAGACGGCTCCCAGCCTACCGGCAGGACTCCTGAACCTTAACAACCCCCGTCAAGGTCCTCATTGAGAGCCCTTTCATTCCTTTACCTCATGCAGGGTAGCCAATAGGAACTTAACCTTCTTCTTCCTTAGCTCAGTAACTTAATCTCCTTGCCCTCGTCTTCCTCTTTTTCTCTACGCTCGGCTATGCGTGGAATGCCGCTGAAATGAGGCGCTCACCGTTCTGTTTTCCTAGCTTGCACGCCGTTAGCCCACCTTGGGCACGTTTTGACGAGCATCAGACGGAGCTAACTCTCGCTTTTCAAACAATGGGACGTTGGTCGTGCTATAGCTAATCATAAAACTGGTGACCCAACGCTATAGTGTTAGGAAAAGATTTCAGTGGTCGCTGTAGAGTAAGGATCCGTGTGAAGGTGATCGCTTGGTGAGTGTCGTGCAGAATACCGTATACAGCCGTGTAAGGGCCGCGGCCCCTCCATCTGGCACCCGAAAATTTGAAATAAAACGTGACCAGAGATTACGGTAGTCTCTAATGCGAAATTTGTGTGGAGCTTGATTTTGCGATACATTGAGGCAGACAGCTGGTGCGACGCTTAAGCTACCTTTGAGAGAAGAGACAATGTGGAGCATTGCCTCTGTCGCGCAAGGCCTCTTCACTATCGCGCTGAACGAACGTTCCTCAATGCATGATGTAGAGTGCCCCGCTACCACCCTTGCCCGGTTGCTGCGTCCACTCCCGCGTTTGCTGCTCCCTGCGAGAACTGTTGCATTGTGCTTGTCTCATTGCTTTAAGGAGGAACGCTGAAACCAAAAAGGATGCGTCTTCGTTTGGAGAGCGACACAGGGCGCATGGCCCACACATTCTGAGTAGCGCGTGCAGTTTCCCATGGTAACTCCACAAACGGCCCCAATACACACCCATGCCTGTATGTGATGGTTGGCGGTTCGATTGCCGATTTATGGCTGAATCAAGTTGCGACTAGCAGTATTGTGGTAGACCTTGCACTGATTCGAACATAATCAGCCATGCACACTGCAGGTGCGACAGTTAAGGGGCCCACATTCTTTGCGCAAGCAATGGCTTCACTTCAATAAGGCAGTGGGTCATTTTTCGCAAATACTGCATTGTGTGCCACCTGAAACGGAGAGGTTTCGGGGATATCTGCTTGCTACCGCATCCACCACTTGGACGCAAGCTAGCGGGTATTTGCGAATTCGTGGAGCTCAACCTGAAACTCATCCGTGTGCAGTCTCGTAGATCCGATTTTCAGGTACAGCACCAAGATCAGTATGTTCTAACGCGATAGCGTTAAAGGCCCTGTTACCCGTTGTGAGGCCCCGTTTTGAGCGAAAAATCAGGAGCCTGGCAGGTGGTGCCCAGAGAGCAACCTAAGAGTCAGGTAAGCCGCCTAAGTCACGTGACCTCCGGCGTTATTACAGCCTGCTCACCGTGGCAGTTGAGTTAATGATTGCTTGCTTGGGAAGAGTAACGTAGGTCGCACAAGGCCCATCACTGGGAGCACCTGCCATGGCAGCGTAGTGGAGCATCGCTTAACCGCTGCACCACTGCGCCAGGAGGGGTATGAGGGATCTGTGAATGTAGAGAATGACTTTCGTCGTATGTAGGAATTAACCCATTACGCTATCGCCTCATACACTGAAGGCGCAGTTCATCGATTTTTTTTCGTGACACACTTTGTTTCTTCCACTCTCATATCACCTTGTTTGCTCGTTTAAATGAACTTCTCTTTAATCCACCGCAGTTGCTTTTGAGCAGGTGATTGTGCGTTGTGTACCTTCTAATCATGATGGCTATCTGTAAACGCGTTTAGGAAGTCATTACGCAAGAGTCGGTGCAAACTGCGCGGCCTCTCTCGCCTACCCTCACCACACCCTCCTCCAATTTCCACCTTACGCTTCCACCTTTTTCTTTTCCACCGCTACCCCATCCTCCGCCTTTTCATTCTCGCCCTCCTTCGTTATCGCCCTACTTTCATCCCTAGCAGTGCTCTTCACCTTGTTATAGTTTTGCCGGTTCGCCATGCTGTTTGCGTTGCTAAACATCTGTGCTGGTTACGCCGACGACGGCAACACGCAAGCCAGAAACGGGCACCTGCGAGCTCTCTAAAATGCCACTTTTGTGCAAGGCCCGCACCCCGTCAAGATCTCGCTAAGAAGTGCAGCCCGCGTGCTGCTGCAAAACAATCTTCTCTCTCTCTCTCTCTTGAGCTTAACATGATCAAGGGGTCCCCAGCAGTTCATTTATGCGAATAAGGTGGGCAAAAAAAATACATGATCAAAGCTAGCCCTTTCGTACCCATCACCTTCGTTACACCGTTTCAGGAAAGTGATCTTCACGCTAGTAATGACATAGAACTGTAAAGTTATAGAATGCTCATTCACGTAACCGAGCAGTTTCGGCGATAGGCAAGCACACTCTGTCTCCGTCTTTCCTATCGCTACGAACAGGTGACGTTGCACTTGCATGCGCGTGAAATAAAAAGCAAAGCAGTCAAGCGCGGCAGGACGAGAGCCTAAAGAAGAGATAAAACATTGCGGTTCACCATTAAAGAAAAATAAGCAAAAAACGATATGGTCTTAGTTGGAGCACGTGCGAGATACGGCCGCCCGCTTCGTGCGTGCCAGCGGACGAGAATTAGCGAGACTGGACCTAACCCTAACGGACTGCAACGAGGCGGAAGCGGCACGGCCTCTCTTTCGTTATGGCATTTCGTTAGTTAATTGTGATGTTGTTCGAAAATGACCTTCACTAATTAGTCTACTGAGGCCTTTTTGCCTCCTGCGTCGCAATGTAACGTCAGCTGAAGCCCTGTTTCTTGTTCTTGTGTGAAGTTATGGTGTGACAGAAAATCCAAGGCTGTGGCTACTACCGGCGCCTGACAGCGTCGTGTTCGTGCGTGCTGTGGGCGTGACCTTCGCCAACCGCGGTGGCTGTTCGCGTTTACCGCGGCAGAAAGAACTGCCAAAGTGCCGCTGCTGGCTTGTGTTCGAAGTGCGGTGTTTTCGGCGTCACCTCTTCAGTGAGTGAACTCTGCTTGCGTGGACGGAGCCTTCCCAGAACTTCAGCCCCAGCACCAAGGGTGAGTGCGATTACGGCGGGTCAGTTCAGCAACTCGCATTGATGAATACGCGAGTGTTGCAACCCTCGAGTCTTTATTAGCATCAAAATTGAGTTGAAACTCGTGAAAAGATGCCACAGGTGGAAGCAGTGGCAGATGCAGTCTTGTGTCGCTGAGGGTGATAGCGTAGCCGATGTAGAAGTGAAAAACACGTCGTTGCGCGATCGGATCCGCCTGTTTTAGAAAGCTTGGAGGGAAGTAAGCGGCTAGTTGCCACTCAACGAGCACTAAAGGTTTTTGGTTTAGACGCAACGTTTTTCCCAATGGTTTACCCGGGGAGGTCAAGGCGGTTACTGGGCAATAGCGCAGCTTCCGCGATGTGGGAGTAGTGCGGCGAAACATTTCCGACTTGTTGGAACCTCGTCGCTCTGGCCACTCTGAAAAAGGTGTTTGCGCCACGGCCCGAGCGTTTTCGCCTGCCTTTGAAACAGCATTTAACCGGGTGAATAAACCGCTTTGCTATCCTGCACACAGGTCAAGGGGAAAGGGTTGTTGTTTCTAGAACTGTTTTTTTCTAGAGCCGCTCTCATCCATAGCACCGAAGAAGCCTTCCATTTTTAGATCAGCCACAGGCACGCAATCGGCTCGCATCTGCATGGGTTCGGTAGCTCCCTCTTCCATATTGCTCGTACTTGCACGCACATGTTCAGGTTCGACCACTCTTAGCACGAACACGCGAGCGCATGGCCGTGCTCTTTGGAGGGCCACTGCATCTGATATTGACGCTCATCGAAGCGAACTGACAGATGACGCGAGGCACCACATCAAGTTCTATCTTCTCCTGCGTCATTTTGCTTCGATGAGCGGCTGTGTTGCACTTAATGAATCTCTAAAGATTGGGGCCACGCGCTGGCGTAAGAGTGGTGCACCCTGTGCAAGTAGAAGAGAAGCCCAGACACGATCGCGGACCGCCTGTTTCTGGATTGTAGTTAGGCAACACTTTTAAGAAAAAAAAAACGGCAGTAACAATAGGTGCAGCAGTTACTAAATTATGCTGCATTTTACTATTTTTCACTACATATTTACTTCCCCTTCAAGGTATGTAGTAAAATTCAGCCCTTCCTACCTTTTAACTACTTAAGGTCGCTAGTTAGTACCTGTTTAGTAACTGTTCCAACTCTAAAATAAAGTAGAAGATTGTTGACATACTGTTCTGTGAATAAAATGGTTTTGTAATTAAGAATTTATGCAGCGTGGGGCGGTTAGGCCGACTAACCACTTTCTGCAATCGAGACCTCATGCTCAAGGCTGGTATATCTTAGCTCAACGAGTAAGAGTCATTAGCCCGTAACTGAGGCAGATTTACGGAGTATGAAAGATCGACAAAAATTTACCCGTGCAACGTGCAGTACGCGTGTCGCGCTTGTGCAACTGTTTCTGATATGTGCTTTTCTTGCTTTCTAAATCTTTTGTGTGTGCCTGGTAGGGTTATTGTGATGCCGCCGTCTCGTGTCGGCAACAACTGAAATGCGAACAGCAGAACGCGTGGCCAAAGGTCCATTTTACGCTGTCTGCCTATCGTAATCAGAGATGATCGCGCTCGTCCGATTTGCGATTGTTTTCCTTCTGTTTTCTTTGACGTTCGTTTTCTCGGTTTGCCAATGGAGCGCCACATTCGTACTTTCCACCGATCTCAACTTGCGTAGCGCTTGTTGGCTGGCGGCGGCGTCTGTAGACCGCGTGGGTGAAGCGAGCGCTCTCGTCTCCCTGGCCTGCAGCGCTTTGATTTTGCTTCTGGGTATCATTGCCCGGTTATCAGCGTCTGGTTGCGATGCTAACAGTGAAAAAGACCGGTTGGGTAGCGGCTGATGTCCGACGTGGCCGTTGTTGAATCACTTGCTTCTGGCACTGAGCAACGCTTCATCGCCTTACTGCCACCAGAAATGAGGTGCTCCGGTGGCAAAGCGAGAAAACGAACGTCAAAGAAAACAGAAGTAAAACTCTCGCAGACAGGAAGTGCGCCCCTGTCTCTGATGGCGCCAGACACACGGCGTAAAATGGACCTTTTGCCACGCGCTCCGCTGCTCGCATTTCATTTGTTGCCGATGGTACGTAACCCCCCGGTATATCTAAGCCATAGAGTATAATTTATGACCAACAAAGCCTGGTGGCTTTAATTGGTGTTGGGCACTAGTTTCATTGAACATACAGCTTTTTATTATTTTTGTGTGTGTACAGAAATTAACCAGCCAAGCCAAAACCGATCTAAAAGCTAGCAACACATGCGAAAACGGTTTGTACTCATTGTCTCAGTAATTACTACTACGTTTGTGTTCGTGAATGTAATGCACTTCACTATCATCTTAACGTAGTAAGTTTCACTAGTTATACTTTGGCTACTTCCAGTTGCTAAGAAGGTAATCGTCTCTAGGAAAAGTATCCAGTTAGTAATTGCTTAGTTAATTCTACAACCATTTTCATAAAGGTGTAAGCGCCGTGTCGTGACTGTCATGACGAGTACTACAGGTTATGAGTTTCAAGGCAGTGCTCTTCCCCCGCTACTGCAGTGTACCGAGGCCAAACATTGTATAATCAAGTATCTCCCGGTAAAATAGAGAGTAGGAAAGCGCGGGGTTTACAGGATGAAGAGACCGATTTGCTACTCTACATTGGAGAAGGGATATAAAAGTGAAGGAGAGACGTTAAGAGAGAGAAAGACGAACGGAAAGGCAGTGAGGTTAACTAGGCGACGCCCCGTATGCTACCCTACAGGAAACGGGAACATACGGAGAGATAGAAAGTGAAGAGAGGAAAGGGAGATACCTTTTCCACGCGTCCGTTGGCCGTTATACTCGCAGGGCACACACTTAAGTTCACAACCTTGCACTCAGACCTGAGTCCTTCAAGAACTTGAAAGGTGCTTTCACAGCTCTCCTCTGCGATGAAAGTTTACTCCAAGGACACAGAATCTTGGCTTCAGTAAGGGGCCGATGATCTAAGCGACAGAGTATAGCAGCCAGGAGAACAAGCCCACGCTGAAACCGAGGGCAGTCACAGAGTAGGTGCTCTATTGTTTCGTCGCACCCGCAGTTCTCACTCGCAGGAGAGTCTGCCATTGCGATTAAGTGGGAGCACTTGTAAACGCCGCTCCCAGCCACAGACGACACAATAACGTAGCATCGCATGAGTTTGACAGCCGTGCTGTGCGGATGTATGTTTCAGTGCTCTTCGGATTACTCGTGGTGGCCGGGACCGGACGGACTGACGACTGCGAGAGTGCCGTGACTACGACAAACAGATGAGTTCTTCGTTTTAATATTTTGAGAGATTATATTTAGTTAAGCTAGTTATTAGATTTAGGCTAGTTAGTTGAATTGCAGGCAGAATAACAGGTCAGCGGCCTAACGGCCTGGTCTATTCTGGCCGGCAGCTATAGGTTTGCAGCGCTCATTTGTGAGTTAACTAGTTTAGACAGGTAGTTATTCCTTTTCTGGGTGATCGGCTTTTACGGTAGGCAAATTTTATTTGAGCATATGTTTTAAAGTGGACTTTTTCTAGCGTTCTTCTAATATTTTGTCCTTGTATTTCGTGGTAGCAATCAATAATAGGGGGCTGCTAAGGTGGTCAAGCAAATGAAGGTTAAATGCAAGGAGTGGGAGGCGTCGGTGAATTCGAAGGAAACGCGGTTCGAATCTGTAGAGGAGGCCGAAGGCGCGGATTTTACTTGCAAATGCTGCGTATTAAGCGGACGCCTGGACAGGGCTGACGAAGTGAACACCAACCTAGCGTTACGTATCGATGCTCTAGAAAGAGAGCTACGGGTAGAGAGGGCAGGGAAGCGCAAACTCCAAGAGCAGCTTATTTTATTGCACGCAAAAATGGCTGACACCGCCATGCGAGGTCACGTCTGCGGACATTTCAGCGCCAGCCACGTGGATGAGTCCTGCACTGGCATGAACAGCAATAGGAAAGTAGGTCAGGCAGGAGCAGCTACGCACACGTGGCGGCTAGGAAGTCTGGAGGCGATGGAGAGAAAGGGAACGAGCTAACCACAAGGAATGAGGTCATATACTCACTGATAAGGGGCAGCAGAATCTGGAAGTTGGGAGGGAGGGAGGGAGGGAGGGAGGGAGGGAGGGAGGGAGGGAGGGAGGGAGAGAATACCCTAGTGCTTATCACTGGTGACCCAAACATGGAGAGGTGCAGAACAACTATAATAGAGCGTGCAAAATTTGATACGCGGGTAGCAGTCGTGTCATTCCCAGGCAGGACAATGGACGCAGTACTGAGAGAAACAAAAAATAAACTTTCTGAGAGTGTTGCAGAGCGCTATTTTATAGCTGCAGCGGCGGGGATAAATTATGTCCTGAATGGTGAAACTGCACAAATAGTGGAAAGATTAGCGGAGGGAGTTGACAATATAAGGGCGACAGCGCAGCAAGTTCAGATTGTGGTGTGCACAGTGCCGGAGGTGCAAGGATGGAACGGAGAGGTTGCCGAGGACGTTGTACCTGTTAATCGTGAGATACGGAAGTTAAGCCAGGAGAAGGGCTTTAAAGTGGCAGCCGTAAACAGCGAAGTGTATAGAGCATGCTTTGGCGGGGCTTTACACGAGATGGCATACATTTCATTGGAAGGCTAGGAGCAGATATCGCCTTGGCAGGCCGGGCAGTAGCTTTCCTATGGGGTCCACTGCTGCTCAGAGCGTAGGGGTAGGTAGAAGCGAAGCAGAAAGTTTAACAATGGCGGCTGAGCCTAACAAAATTACCACTGGGAGGTCCAGGAAGAAAGCTACTAAAAAGAAATTTAACACCAGGATCAGTTACATAAAGATGCAAGGCGGTAGAAAGGGAGCGAAATGGTTAGATATAGAACACCAGTTAAAGGACGAAGTCGGTGTATACGCGCAATGCGAGACACATCTCAGGGAACAAGAAGATCCACCGTTTATGGATGGCTACGTCTGGGATGAGAGCAACAGAACAACGGAAAGGAAAAGAGGAGGGGTAGGTATGCTGATGCATTAAGGAACAAATTGACAAAGAATAAAGTCAACTTGCAAAGAACATGTTTCGGTATCAGGTACAATTGCCGGTAAAAGGACATGGCTAGGAGTAGTTTATTAAGGAACAGGGAACAAATACCGGCAAGAAAACAAGGATCTAGTTAAGTGTCTCAATGAAGATATCAAGCAGTTTGGAGACGGTGATATAATTCTGATGGGTGACATGAATGGCCACTTCGAGGATCTGGATGTATACACAGATTGTAACGGTAAGTTAATGCTAGACTTCTGTGAGCGACACAACCTAGTTTTTGTAGCAAAACTGAGTGTGAGGGACAAATCACTAGGGAATCCCGTAACAGGCAGAAGACCATTGGCTACTGCTTAATGCCGCAGGAGATGCATAGCAAGCTCGCAATAATGAATATAGACGAAAAGGCGAAGCACAGCCTGGGAAGTGATCATAAGCATATTAGTCTACGGTTGGGAGCCCTGATAAAAAGAGAAATGCAGAGAAGTCAAAAAGATAACGCAAAATTGAATGACGAACAAATAGCGCTAATAGCGGCCGGCATAGAGGAAGCAATAGAGAAACGCCTCTTGGAAAAGTGGGATTATAATCAGATAGAACTACTCATTAGTACAAAAATAAAACAAGTAAAAGGAGTAAACAGCTGGAGAGGAAAGAGGAAGCCACGAAGTTGGTGGAATAAGGAAATTAGGAAGGCCATCGAGCAACGACGGTTGGCTTCAAGGGAACACAGAGAAGCAAAGAGGGCGCAGTTATCTGATGAGAAAATAGGCCAAAAATGCGAATATTATCGACAAAAGAAACAACAAGTGCAGGTCCTCGTCCAGGCTAAAATAAAGCAGTCCTCTGATCGCTGGCTGGCATAAGTTCGAGGTGCACCTAAAGGGGGACCAAGAAAATTCTGGAACCATCTAAGCTAGCTGGGTAAAACTCATCAAAGAAAGCAGGAACATATTCACGATCCTGAGGGAAAATGTTTAGAGGGAGACGATGATGTGAAGTACATTGCATCAGTTATAGCTGAGTCATATAGGAGTGACGATAGGTAATCTCCCCGAATGAGAGAGCAACACAGGGGAGCACAATAGAAAACAGCTTAGAACTGGCCAGTCTTAACTGGAAAAACGCGGAAGCAAATATTCCGAAATGCACATCGCAGTGATAGGCGAAATTCCAAGCAGGCTGATTAATTAATTTGGCCCAAGAGGCAAGAAAACTCTAATAAAAAAGCATTGGAGCAAGTCATAACGAATAAGCAAATTCCGCACAGCTGGAAACAGCGTAAAATGAATTTGATTTATAAAGTGAAAGGCGATAAGGTGAACATAAAATTCTTTCGACCGATTACGATAACATCAGTTATATACAGGCTGCCGATGCAGGCGGTGAAATTAAAAATGCAGTCTTGGGTAGGAAGTAATAGATTACTTGGAGAACTTCAGAACGGGTTCAGGAAGGGTAGGCGCTTAGATGACAGCCTGTTCATGCTTACCCAATGCATAGAAATAGCTAAGGCGTAAAACAGACCTCTGTATTTCGCCTCCATGGACATAAGCGGTGCACACGACAACGTTAACAAGAAACTCCTGTGGAGCATATTAAAAGATGAAGGTATCGGTCACGACGTAATTGATTTTGTACATGATATATATCGAGAAATTAAAGTTGAAATAACATGGGAAGGAATTAAGAGTAAGAGAGCTGTCGAGATAGACAAAGGATTAAGGCAAGGATGTTCTCTATCACCGCTGTTGTTCATGATTTACATGATTATTATGAAAATAAGGCTAGAACGAAGCAATCTCGGTTTAATCTGTCGTAGAGATTAGGCGTAAAGGTTGCTGAGCAACGACTACCGGGTTTAATGTACGCCGATATTGTACTATTAGCAGATAGCCAGGACGATTTGCAAACTCTGGTTAATTGCTGTGGAGACGAAGGAGACGCTCTAGGTTTAAGTTTTAGCGCAACGAAGTCAGGTGTGCTGATTTTCAACGATACAACTGATCAGGTGCTTACAATACAAGACAATGAAATACCCCGAGTATCCGAATACAAATATCTCGGGGAATAGGTAAACGAAGGGCAGACGTACACGGAAAAGCACAAACAGTCTCTTATTGCAAAAGGGCGAAGAGACGCCGGGATAATGAAGCATAGGGCATTATGCGGGTACAACAAATATGAAGTACTGAGAGGTATTTAGAAAGTAATCATGGTGTCGGGGCTTACTTTCGGGAATGCGGTTCTGTGCTTAAGGGCAGAAGTTCAGTCGAGATTAGAAGTAAATCAGAGAGCTGTTGGAAGGTTAGCACTAGGTGCCCACGGGAAAAGCACAAACGAGGCAGTACAGTGGGATATGGGCTATGCATCGTTCGAAGCACGGGAAGCTCAAAGTAAAGTACTGTATGAAGAACGCCCGAGAAAATTGAATGGTAACAGGTGGTGGTGGTGAAAAACATTTATAAGCAATTAAATGTTTACAGAAAGGTGATTGGGGTAGGACCCTATTGGCCCTTTCCCCTCACAGTACTAGGTGGAGCCCCTATTCCGGGGCCCCATTGGCAAGCAACGCCGCCCGCGAGGGCAGCTAAGTTATTTAAATACCTATACAGAAAGAGCGTTGACTCACAATGGCAGAAAAGAACTAGGAAGCTAACCAGGAGGTATGCCATACACGAGGACGGAGAAAGAAAGAGCATTAAACGACAGGTTAAAAACGCGGAAGGTAAAAATTGGATAAATTCAGTGTAAAAGAAGCAAATTGTATAACTATATCGATGCTGAAAAAGGCAGATCGGAAAGAAAGCGTTTTATGATAACTCAAGAGGCAGGGCCCTACTCTTTGAAGCTAGGTAAGGGTGTGTTAGAACGCGCAGCTACAAAAAGAAATTTAACGAAGACTACACATGTGCTGTGTGTAGTAAATCTGTAGAAAGAATAGAATAGAACACGTCATACTCAAATGTGATGGTATCCATCTCGATGTCCATGCAGGCACAGTCACTCTTCCTGTGGCCCTAGGGTTTAGAGGTAACTATAGCCGTGTAAATAAATCTGCGGGGAAAATGAGCAAAAAGCGATTGGAACATTGGTGACTGAAAAGCAGAGAGGTGAAATAATGTTAGAAGTGTAGGAAGACGTATTTAAAGAAAACGGGGAGATTTTTTAATGACTTACAGCACAGTTAAACAAAAATAAAGGATAAAACAAGGTGAGCATTGTGGCAACTGCCATCACCCCGTTTCAAAGGAGACGCTAAGAGGCCTGACAGATGTTTGAGGTGAAGTAAGGGGTCGAGGCTGTGCAGACGGCATGCGGAGTTTCCAGGAGACGACCATGACGCTGAAATCTCTTTTCGCCCAAGCATTCGCAGATGTCTTGCTGCTTCGGCACTTGTCAACGGTATCTGAACAATGTTGTCACTGCCGTGAGCCGATCGAGCTGCGGCGTCAGCTGCGTCGTTTCCGACGATGCCGTCCCGGTATCCACTGGAAGACGATGTCATGACCCGCTTCCTGTGCCTGATGTTGAAGATGTCTAAATTCAGTTACGAGTTGTACGTGATCGCCATGACGTAGAGCGTAATTAAGACATTGTAGGGCTGTTTTTGAGTGGCAGAACACAGCCCTTTTGTGGGGTGTTTGTGCACCGATGTACTGCACAGCCGCACGAAGAGCGGCCAATTAAGACCCGGCGAAGTTTGTCCGATGCGAAGTTAGCTTGTTAATACTGGACTGTCGCGCAGGAATGACCATGGTGCAAGTAGAACTTTTAGCTGAGCCCGAACCATCAGCATACGCATTAGTGCGGTCACTATACTCGGCGTGGAGTAGGTAGAGCGTCAACTGTTGAATGGCCGGCGTCGATAAGTTCGATTTTTTCGCAATGGCCGGAACTGTAATAGTAACACTGTGGTTTGGGCTAGTTGGTTGCTATTCATAATGGAGACAAGTTTCGCAGCATGAATAAAACGCACACAAAAGACAAGGAACAACGAAGACAGGACTGTGCTGCACTTCCAACTGATTTTATTTGAAAAATCTGGGCGTTTAAATGCATTCAGTTATCATGAGGTGAAACCTAATCACAATCGTCCAAACAAGCCATTTCATTCCCTAGCATTGACAGTGAAGGCGTGCAGACGCAATTGTTACTGGCTTTCCTAATAAAAAAGGCTTCGATAATTTCACGCTGAAGCTTGTCCTTGGCGTGACCCAGAAACTGCGCCTTCTTATTAAACATAGGCTTGCATTTGCAAGACCGGCAGCGTACGGCAAGATGGCCGCTGATACCACCCTTTACTAGATTGAAGTGTTCTTGCGCTCTTTCATTAAAATAACGCCCTGTTTTGGAATTGTAAGGCGCACCCATTGCTCCCGCATACACCACAGCGCAGAGGAAGGCCGTGCCGCCGGGGCGAACTGTGATGGGATGGACGACTGGTGGGCTGCTATTACCTTTGAAAACGCTGCGTGGGGTCTTTGTACCGACACTGACACAAGATGATGCTGGGGAATCCTTTTTAGATGACGTATGTGGATCCGCAGGGGGTCAAGTATTATATACATCTACGTCGAAAGTGGGCAGTCCTGGGCGGTAGCTATGGTTGCAATTGTTGATGCGCTGCGAGGGAGACTCAGGCATGTGCCGAGTACCTGACCTTGTAGAGTCTGGAGGGCACGCAAATTTGTCGCGCATGGGTTTGAAAGCACGGGTGTACTATACCGCAAAAATCCCTAAAAGAGTGCTCTGCACAGCTGCAGCAGTGACTGAATCGATGAGCCCCATGATTTTCCGCCAAGAAATCTGAGCAGGTGCGAGCTAGAGATTATAACTTCAAATTTTCTTAACAAAGCTGAAATGCGGGCTCCATTATAAATTCCGGTCTATGATAATTCCTAAAAAAAAAAGACAAGAAGCACGACAGGCAATGACATGGCCGTCAATGGTTAGCGAATAATGAGTCATACTTTTGCGCGTAAATGCCATTTTAGCGCACAACTCGGCTGGCACGCTCAAACATCGCTCTCGGAGATAGGAGGAAGTTAAGGTTGCTATCCTCTGAAGTCTTTCTCGCACCTGGAGACGCGTCACAGAGGAGGCCCAGATGCAGATATCGTTGGCATACATAGAGATATGGGGACGGTATTCGGTGGGTTCTCCGGGAGTGCTGTAAGTGTCAGATTAAACAAATTAGGGCTGAGCACTCCGCCCTGGTGCTCGCCCCGGTAGGTGTAATGCTCAGGTGTCGAACCATTTTCACACATGATAAACGTCCTCTTGGTCAGGTAGCTTTGTGTCCACTTAAACACCTATCCTCCGATTACCACAGCATCTAGCGCATCAAGGGTGGCCTCATGTGTCACGTTATCGTAAGCACCTTTGACATCAAGAAAAAGTGCCGCGCACACGTGCTTATGGCGTTTCTGTTGCTGAAATGTGAACACAAGATCACGTTAAAGTGTTTACTATTTTTTCTAAGCGGTGGATATCCACTCCCGTCCACAGTAGAGACGCCTTCGTCAGCCAAAGGCGCGCAGTGGGCTCGAATTTACATGCATTCACACGCTTCCTCTTCTATACCGCTTGCACTTGCACGCTTGTGTTGAGAAGGAGGCCCCACATGAACACCCTATACCTTCACCAGCACCCAAACCACCACGACTTTCGGGGGTGGGTACCCGGTCACTAGGGAGTAGAGGGGAACGAATGGGGCACATGGCCTTGCTCGCGACATACCTCCGAGCGACTCTTAATTTCTTTTGGCCGAATGATTACAGCCCCAAGGATGAGCGGGCTGTGCACCGGAAACACCGACGAGAAAGCCGGAGAGTACTACGATGCACCCGCCTCCTCATTACTCCCACTTCTACACACATTACTTGCAGCGAATCTACGTTCACTACACAAGCGCGCAGATTCTCTTATTTGACCTGTACAACCCACATGCCCAAGCGCTCTAGCCACCCACGCTGTCAAGAATACGGCGCCTACCCTGACAACACACACACATATTGGATTGCCCACGTGCCACACAGTCACCACACTGCCTATAACGCTGATTACTACCGACCCATGTATCCCACTCTTGGTAGAGCCAGACCGCTCCTCCTGCTGCACTCTACCCAATAGCGTAGTTTCTGCTCGTTGTCCATATCGCCGACGTGTTGTGCGGTATCTCGCTACCGAAGTTTTGGGCGAAACTTTGCACAAACTTGAGATGTGTGTGGAGAGAATCTTACTTTTGACTGCCTGCCTAACTTGGAGCCCTCAAGTTCCGAAGTTTCACATTCGTGTCGTCATCAAGGCACTCGCTAGGCTAGCGACTCCTGGCCGTGAAATAGGACAGGTTGATGAAGCAAACTAAAAAAAACCCGGCACGCTGATCGCCGGTGCGTACTGACTGTCTGCTTCAGGACCAATGTCACTAATCAAACTGATCATCGCGGGCAAGCAGGACAGTAAATATCTGGAGAGATTTGGAAGGTTGTCGGACATCTTGGCAGTAAGATACAGATTACTTTATAGTTATAGTTATAGGCAATTCGATCAACTTAAAAGCTTCATATGGGTGATCATAGGCCTTTATTAACCCCCCGTGAATACAGTTGTTTGCTGCGGCCATGTACCTAGCTGTATTTTGTCTGAAGTAATTAAACTGATGACGCTGCAAGCAGTTAAGTTGAAATATGTGGTCAGACACATTAGTAACTCGGAGATAATGTTGCTTACTTTGCAATGCAGGAAAGTGATGTGGCAGGATTACTATTTTTCACTGTCATCACCGCGCATGGAAGTTACTAGCGTTATTTTTTTTTTCAAACAACGATAGGGCCGTAATGTTTCCAAGGCCAGAAAAAATTAGTTTTTTTTTCTTGAGAAAGCAAATTTTGTTTCCATGCGTAAGCCGCCACCAGGGAATAACAGCTGATTTGAAAATTCAGTTTAAATATTCATCACGTGCGGGCACGGTCTCGTGCAGAACACAACACGCTAGACTTCTGGTAGCGCCTTGGCTGCATCTCGTTTAGAATGGAAAGCGAAGGCCACAACACAAGAATAAAGCAGGTCCGTACTTCGTGCCGTTTCTTGAATGAATTACCAAGTAACCATAGTGTCATGGCTAAACTCCGATACATTTTCAACTGAACCATATTATTAAATGAAGCACACTTTTTTGCGTTATTTTTCTGACACAGCCAGTGATCGCACTTTCAGTGTTCAGCGGAATAATTGTTCGTTATGTTTGTTAAAGACTACGAGACCATGCCGTCATTTTTTTCAACATTCTATGCCTGGGGAAAAGAACAGATTTTTTTTCAAATTTAAGTATTTTTTTTTTCGTGCCCTCCTATCACTAGTTGCAAGTTATAGTGAGCGCCGCAGTTTGGCCGTCGACTGCAGCATTCAGAGTTTTGCTTGAGCAGCCCGCGCGATCGAGGGCCATTGTAATCACTCCATCTCAGTATAGTTCCTTGCACCACGTCAAAGCTGCAGTGAGTGCGCAGGCAACATTGGGACGCTGCAGAATGTAGGGAAGGGGGAATGGGGAAGGGGGAATGGGAAAGTAAACGGAGAATGAGGGTGCGAATGGAGAGTGATGTCATAATACAATGATTCGCTTGGGGTGGTCTGGGTTACAGAAGCGACGACGCGCACATTGGGTGGTACTCATCTCGCGTGGAGGACGTGCAGCACATGCGCCATATGTCTTGCACACGCACCAGTTCTCACTGCACTCACACCACGCACTGTTTCAGAAAAAGCTGGAAACACGGACGCACGTCCTGGAATAAACGCATATGCACATGTGTATTCCGCAGTGTACACCGTGTAGTCACGCACGGCAAACCACACGCAAGTGTCACGGACGGGAATCTAGGCCTTTTTTCCAAAGAAACCTGAAAGCAGCCATCATCGCACACTAGCCATCAATTAGTTTCTCCCTGGCGCCTTGGGTAGTTTCCTTGGAGAGAAGGCGACTCTCCGACTGGTTTGAGAGTATTTTCTAAGGCCCTGCTCGCATCAGTGTGGCGAGGGCACTCGCATATAATATGATGAATTGTGTCTGGATTGTTACAGTTCAAGCAATTCGAGCTATAGCTTCAAGTCCGATCTTGTGGAGGTAGCTTTTGGTGTACGTGACACCAAGCCGTAACTGATGGAACAGAGTTCCTTCACGTCGCGCCACATTTGATGGTATACGTGGAGTCACGAACCAGCACCAAGCCGAGATATGCGGTCCTGCTTTGGGCTAACATCGTTTGAGTGCACTAGCATGGCAGCCTGCACTTAATGAGCCAGTAAGGCTGCCACCAGCGCTTTCATTTCCCGCTTTTCCGCAATGGCTGTGCATCCCCAGAAGTCTGATGGTGTGGCCGCGCTAGAACGCCTCATCTAGCAAAAGTACAATTTGGCCGGTTAGCTGCTCACATGTGCGGCCTTTAATATATGTTTTCATGATCTGCAACGCGCGTCTTTAGTCGCAGAAATAGTCCAGTGCTTTGCGGTCTGCTGACCAATATCGGATGGTCACTCGTATGCCTGATAATTCGGTTGCCGTGGATGATAGTTTATGCACGAACCTGAAGCGGTGGCTGAAGGCGCAGCCAGGCACTGTAACCGCTGCTGCTGAAAAGGTATTCGTCATTGATCCGTCGACAAAAACATGTGAGCTGAGTAGCCATACGTTGAGGAGATTGCTTCAGTCCAACTGTCGCGATGTGCGAATTTTCATAATGGCACCTCCGTAATCTAGTGGGGTATGCAGTATGTAGGCATAAATTAGCACAGCGTCTGCATGGCTTTCGAATGGGCCGCGTCTTGACGCTCACTGCTAATATTTGCCAGTGGGTGGCGGTGATGCCTATTCAGGTGTCGCAAATACACCCATTGTGATTCCTATTGCAAAGTAATACGGGCTGGACAGGCGAGAGCCTCATAAAATGTCCAATGTCGATGCCTTGCTGGGAATTCTCAAGCACACTTTTAAAAGCGCGTTCCTGAGCGCTTTCCAGTGTTTGCAGGGCAGTCCGTCTTATCCCCGAAAGAACCAGCGCACTGTGTCTCAGATAACCAATCACCAGCGCCTGGTACAGTTGAAGTAAAGATCGCTCAGGCGGACCCCAGGATTTGCCAGCTATAAACCTTACAGTGGTTCTAAAACTGCCCAGTTTTGTGTTTTTTTTAGCAAATAGGCGTGCTTCGTCTAGGACAGGTCGCGGTCTATATTGACACCTAAGAATTTATGGTGCGTCAAGTATGGAAATCGTGCCTGCATACTTGCGTCGTCAAGGGCTTGAAATATTGCCAACTAAAAGCGTCATTTTAGCTTTTGCACGAAATTTGATGGCGTCACAATTGGTGGGCGAGCTGCGGAATGTATTGCCAGTACGAAATGGCATACGGACACATGGGATAAAGTGCTGGAAACTGCGCATGCGCCAAACGCTACATCATATCCCACGCTACGTACGCTATTTCCCGAGTTTAGCGTGCTCGGCTCTTGCGTATTCTATAAAATAGCCTTTCCGACATGGCGGCGCGCTTCGAAGCAGGACCCCTTGCTTTAGAGTGAATTCGTTGTTGTTAATGGGTTCTTCAGTATTTTCAGTGGTAATAAAGGGGGCATCGGGTTTTCGCCTTTTCTCGCCTCACCAAAAGTAAAATCCATAAATGATAAGTTTGCTTTTTTATTTTACGCTTAAATAAGAGTGTCGGGTCACTGACGAAAATGCTGGGTGGCACCGCTAGGCTAAAGTTATCGTTGCGTCTGCTGTTGCTTATGCGACAAACGGCTCAACGACCCGCAAAATGCTTGCGTTTAGCGTACTGAAGAACCATTAGGCAATTTTAAACAGTGGCGTATGAGTGAGCATTCGCTATTTAAAACTTCTTCAGTAGTTTGGTACGTAGACAGCGTCTAGTAATCCTCCTTTCCAACCATATCTGTATACGCCGTGAGCAGACAAGCAGGTGGCGAGGTGCGAAAGGACACGTTAAACGCGCTCTACTGATTAGCTGAGGAAATATCCAGCTTCCATTGTGCTGCAAGGAGTTTATGAGATAAGAAAAGTTAACGAGTCGCTGTTGCAGCTATGCCGAGTTTCTTTCGATGGCACAAGTCCAACCGACCCCGCAGGGGCGTCTCAAAACAGGCGGATGTTGGTGAGTTGCGACACCACGGGTTCCCGAGCTTCCGCAGGGACATCCGCGCTGGAGGATGATGGTGAGCAGTGCGTCACCACGGACCCGAGCACCCGCGCTTAGCCGTGCGTGGCTCAGCCGTGTCCGCGGAAAAGGGGATCCTGGTGGTTCAGCCGATGCCGAATGTTCAGTTCAGTTCATTTTATTTCCGCTTCAAAGAGCAGTGGGCTTCAGGAAAAAAAGCTGCAGCTTGACAAGCTCCCGAGGCCCTCAACGTTCGGCAACTATGACACCGTTGGCCACATAAAAACTAAGAAGGGATACATAAACGTCAAGCATATTTGACATTCTAAAGAAAAACAGTCCTACCTTTGCAACTCACTCCAAGTATGTAGCGCACTATTACACATAAAGCAAATCATACGAAAATTCTCGGCGAGGATAATATATAGCATTAGACAATTTGTAAACATAGGAAACAACAATTAATAACATTGTAGCAACACATTGGCTGCAAACTTAGGGGAAAAAAGAAAACAATAGCAAGGTTCTTATTACATAAATGTAAAAACAGAGGCAGGGTACAAAAAAATTAACGAACACGGTGATGACATAATCGTTACCTATTCCTAGGTAGATTATGTTCCCAAGCTAGATATTTCACATTTAGCCAAACACATAATCAAGGCTCAGCATAAAGCCGTCAAACAAACCATAAACTAAATGTGGCATTCATTTAGCGAAAAACACACGGATGTTGGCTTGCTGCTTTTGTTAATATCAATGCCTGCATCACTGAGACGGTTGAGTAAGGCTGGAAGTCCGTATCTGAGCCTCTGCAGTCCATAGCTATCTCGCGGTGTGTGACTGGTGTAGTGTCTTAGACGGCGTGGTGGGTATGTCGGCACTCCAACTTTGCTAGTTCAGACAGAGTTGATAACTTGTCCCGATTTTCCTGTTTATTGTGTAATGACAGATATATATCGAAAAGATTGAATATTCGCGTTATATTGCTGTTGTGGAGAATGTCCGCGGCGGGATGATCATAAGATAGGTTGAGAGTAATTCTTAAAGCCTTGTTTTGAAGGAGGTAGATATTTTGAATTGTGGTGTGTGGAGCAGTTCTCCACATTACGTTACAATAATGCAAATGTGGCATAAATGGGGTTTGAAAGACTTAATTTTAGCCCCTCTCCTCCCCCCCCCCCCCCCCCACCCCAAAAAAATGGCAATACCGAGATAGTATGCCAACTACCCGAGCTACCTTAAAGCTTACATAATCTACATGTGCTTCCCAGAGCAGTTTTTATGTCAGCCCGATTCCTAAAGATTCAAAGCTGCTAACAATTTCTATAGTGCTAGAGGCATAACGAAGTTCTGTGGAGAAGCTCAGTACCTTTCCTTTCGGCCGAAAAAAACATTGCTTTGGTTTTTGAAAAGTTTATTTGCAATGCGTTACATTTCACCCAGTGGGCAAGCACTGAAAGAGTGTTATTTACGAGGGTAATGAGGTCATCTGGGCTGTAACCACAAAAAAGAATATGCTCGTGTCGTCCAAGTATATTATAAAGTATGTATTATCAATATTAGTGATATAATTTATATATAAATTAAACAGAAGTGGGCCCAAAATACTCCCTTGGGGGAGGCCAGTTTTGATTTGAGTCATGCGGTAGAAGCACCCATTGATATCGATGTATTGATATATATGGGATAAATAAGAGTGAATTAGCTCCAGCACATGGCCCCTGATGCCATATCTCTGAATTTTACCAAGAGTGTAACGGCTAATGCTTGCGAAAGCGTTTTTAAAATTTATAAAGACACTTATTACAATCCTTTTTGCCTGAAAGTTTTCTCATATAAATTATTTTTGTGCTACTAATGCAGTTTCAGTGAACAGACCTTTTTGGAAGCCGTGTTGAGAACAGGTGACAATACTGTGGTGATCGAAAAATTGACGCAAGTGTTTAGCAATGACTTTCTCAAGTCCTTTGAAAAAATAAAATAAAAAAGACAGGTAAAAAATATTTATTTATTTATTTAATGATTTATTTATTTATTACAGATACCTCAAGGTCGTTGGGTGAGGGCTTTACATGAGGAGTTGGCCTATATTGGTCTACAGTTGGCGATACTATTGCGATAACTTCTTTTAAACACAGGTATCATTCTGGCTAGTTGCATTTGCGTGGGAAAAGTACATGTTTGAAGAAACATTAAAGATATGAGTCCATGGAGGTGAAATTACATCTATGACATGCTTCACGGAGGAATATGAAGTCAGCTCGCATCAAGTGATCTCCTGTTTCGTAGCTCCATGAAAATGGATTGAACTTCGTTGTCAACTGCAGTAGGAAGACATTGTGTGGGTTGCTCAATTCAAGATATTCCATCGCTTACGGGTTACACTGCGACCACTAGTTATCGAGGAAGGAATCAATAAATGTATTAGCTAGGTCGGACTTACTTAGCTCAACAGTATCCACCATTAAATTATGAGGAGCTTTCGTCGTATTTGAAGGGTTAATGATATTGGAAAGGTGTTTCCATGTGGTATCAGTACAACCTTTACTACTCTCAAAGATATAAGTATTGTACTTGGCCTTAGCAGTCCTAACATCGCCATTTAATTTCTTGCGACAAGCTTTGTACTGTGTCTAGCGATCAAGTTCTCTCGTTTTAATTAATCTCCAGTATTTTTTTTTACCTCAATGCCATGCAGCAATGACAATGAGATGCATGGTTTTCTAATTCTCCGTTTTCTGGCCATCGTGTAGGGGAAGCTATTCTTATATAGTACCATGGACTTGCCTAAGAAAGTGTCATAGGATTTATTAGGGCACAGTCTGGAAATGATGTTAACCCATGACTTATTTTCTACCGTTCTCCGGAAATTCTCAAGTCGATTCTCTGTGATTATTTGCCGGTAGTAACCCTGATCAGACGACCTCTTTATATCATGCTTTTGTTTACACATGTAATTTCCATATGGTCACTGATGTCACAGCAGACTACACCTATTTCTATTGTGTTCTGCATCAAAATTTGTGATAGAAAGATAAAGTAATGTTTCTGTGGTGGTGGTAATGCGAGTGGGCTCTGTTATTACATTTGAGTAGCCGTTCGAAGTAAAAACAATTTGAAAATTGTTCCTAATAGTATTATTACACAACATATCAATGTTAAAATCGCCGCCACACACAATGTTGTACCTTTTATCATTAGTGAACTGAGATAGGGAATCCAAGCACTCAAGAAAAGCATTCTCGTCACAGCTGGGAAGGCGGTAAAAAGCTGAAAAAAAAGCAGAGTTGCAGTGCAGACAACTGTAAAAACTTGGAAACACTCAGGGATGAAGCTTAGTTCAGGCACCAGTTCAAATTTTATAGATTTATTCACGAGTAGGGACGCGCCACATCCTTTCCATCCATTTTGAAGATTTAGCAAAAATGTTTCATATGAGGGAAGTGTAAGCACAGTCACTCACATACCACGTCTCAGATACCTTAACGACATCAAAGTCGAAACCAAAAGTTGCCAGCAGTGTGGGAAAGTAATCAGATTTGTTGCAGAGAGATCGTGCAGTAATATGAAAACATTTCAAAGGGGCATTGTGCAGTTTTTAAGTCTACGGAAAGGACTGGAGCAGGGACGTTAGTGCTAGTTATTATCGGTTGCCACCCAACTGTCCTTATGAGGAGTCTTTCCAGATACTAGGCGTTATCAGATCCAAGTCATGCGTTGAAGTTATGCGCATGATCGTTGACGTTTCGGTTTGCCTGGCAAGAATTTTGCCATTGATCGTCCAAACAAACTTCCACTTTGCTGCGTTCTTACGGGAAATGGCCGCTCCGAGTAACTGCTTACTCCTTCGTGTCAGGTGTTCATTAACGATTACTGAGTTGTCGAGACCATCAAGTCCAAAGGATTCGGTTTTCAGGCGTCTCTCCCGTGCCTTTTCTAAGGCTGCATTCCGTTTTGACCGACGCGACGGGGGAAGCGGATCATGACATTTTTTTTCTCTTTGGATACACTTTCCACGTTATTGCATATGTCAATATCCGCATCTATGAGCCCTTCGGTGGAGGCAACACACCACATTGGCCCTGGATTCCCGTAGACGGCACCACCGGCCTGAACCGCCCGGCGGAAATCGGCTGTCGCCTTTTTCGGTCCTCCCCTTCATCTTTCACTTTCCTATCTTTTTTTTCTCAGAACTCTTCTGCCTCCTCCCTTCTTTGTTTTTTCCTTCCTTCATGGCGGCGGGGGTGAACCTTGTGTGGCCAACTAGCCTGAGTTGTCATATTTGGTAATGATTCAGGTGTACAGCTTACGTGGCCACGGCTTACTTGTAAGTTCCTGTCCCGTCCCTTCGTTGGGCTCCGTGGTGGGCGGCTGGCCCCGTGGCCGAACAATACGTATTTTATCTCGGCCCGTTTGCAACAAAATGATCGCCCTCAAAAAAGAGTAAGTACTGATGTGACTTCTCAGTACTCACGGAAATCGAAAGAAACATTCCCAAAGTTCAATTCCATTCCCAAAATTCTGCACAGCAAGGAGACAGAAATAACTGCCCGAACAATATCGCCATTCTTGGTTGCAAAAAGCCTGACCGATGCTTTTGACACGAGTTTCAAGCAAAAAAAAAACTGCCTAATGGTAACCTACTGGAGCTTAAACACAGCGCGCAACATTCAAAAATATCCACCATAAGGCCAATTAGAGACATATCTGTGTCAATAACCGCACACAGATCCCTAAACATAGTCCGGGGTGTAATCTCTGAAGACGACTTCCTGATCGCTGATGCGAGCCCATCTCGGCCCCTCAGCAAGCACCCTCCAGCTGCACCAACATTCCGTATCCCAGAGGTCAACTTTTCGCAGACCTCTGGGAAAACACAGACAAATGAGAGGGAGTGTCTCCCTCTTGACAAATTCGCATGTGCTTCCAGGACTCCAGCGGAAGCAATAACGGTGACACCGGGATTCTCAGCGTCGGAGGCGCTAAGGGAGTCCCCCAAAGAGAGGCGGAGTTTCTTACACCGCCTTAAACCGAAAACACATCTACCAGTCAAGCAGCTTGATAAAGGCGGCAATATGTAAATAACTCCAACTAGTCTTCGCTTCCCCAGTAAGAACTACGGCTGTCGAGAGCATTATGCACTGGAACTGCAGAGGGGTACTTAAAAATCTTGATAACATATATGAAATACTCGCGCAATATAAACCAAACATAATTTGTCTGCAGGAAGCCCACTTATACCCAATGCATACAAACTTTCTAAAAATATGCAGTATACCGGAACGACAGACAAGGCAGTGCCCACTCATAAGGTGGTGTTGCTATTGTAGTTCACAATTCAATTCCCTCTCGATGTCTTAAGCTCGCTACTGATTTAGAGGCAGGGACAATGCAAGTCCTAACTTTTGGCAGAGCAATAACCGTATGTTTCCTATATATCCTACCAGATCATAGCCTGTCTAAATTGACGAACTTGAAAAACTTACTGACCAGCTTCCGGAGCCTTCCCTGTTGGTTGGTAATTTTAATGCAGACCACCCATTAAGGGAGGGTGCTAGAACCTATTCTCGAGGTACGCTAATTAAAAAATTTCTATTCTCGTATGGCTCATGCTTATCCAATAGAAGAGAACCAACACACCTTAATGCAACACACAACTCATACACAGCAATAAATTGTGCTATTGGCTCTCCATTGCTCTTGGCAGCTACTGAGTAGCCTGTTGTTAAGCTATATGGAAGTTACCATTTTCCTATTTCTTTAAAATGCACAGAAAACATAAATGCGAGGGTAAATAATCTCAGGAAGTTTAAAGAACTGGTTGCTGACTGGAAGTTGTTCCGGGAACTCTCGGCATTGCCTGTTCATCAATTACAGACCTAGGTATAGATGAGTCTCAATCCTTGTTCACACTGCATATTATAGACGCTGCACAGAAATCCATCCCAAAGACATCAGGTAAAATACAAAACAAACGGAAACCAAACAAACGGAAACTATGCTGGAATGCACAGTGCAAGAAAGCTCGTCAGAATCAAAATAATGCATGCTCAAAATTCTACGGTTGACAACTCAATAAACACCTAGCGAGCTAAAGCAAACGGCAGGCGTACTCGACGTATATCCAAAAAGGAAAGTTGGCAGTAGTTTCGCCTCTCTGTAATTTCTTACACAGATACGCATTAAGTGTACAGTAGACTAAAAACACTTAAAGGACATAGTTCACATCCAATTACTCTTGCTAGCAGTGACGGTGCTATATTGGAGCACTAAGCAGATGCACTAGGCAAACCCTTCGAATACACTTTTAGCTCAGTGCATTATACAGATTCCTTCTTGAGAGACAAGCAAGCTGAGGAGAGGAAAGCTATAATAAAAAAGGCCATCTGTAGGAGGATGCAATAGCCCATTTACTTTAAAAGAGTGAAGCTGCCTTAAACACATGTGGCAACTCAACAGCAGCAGGCCCTGATAGGATCACATATGGAATGCTCAGCCACCTGAATGAAAAAAGTGATTATTATCCCGATACTAAAGCAATACAAAGAAGCCACGCTTACGGCCAGTTATCGGCCAATTGCTCTAACAAGCTGTTTATGTATGCTATTTGAAAAAAAAGTGATAGATCATCGCTTTGTGCATTTCCTTGAATTCAACGGTCTTCTTTACGAGCACCAAGCTTGATTTAGGGCCAACCGGTCAACCACTGACAAGCTAGTTTTCTTCGAATCTTACGTAAAAGACGTTTTTGTGCATAAAGAGCACTGTTTATCTGTTTGATTTGATCTAGAGAAAGCATGCGATACCACATGGAGCTATGGTATCATCCGTGACCTGTTCGTCCTTGGGATCTCGGGGAATATGCTGACCCCCATTCAGAGTTATATGTCCGAACGAATATTCAATATCCTTATAGGGAATTCATTATCTAAGCAATTTTTACAAGAGAATGGTGTCCCTCAAGGTGGCGTTCTTAGCAGCACTCTTTTCACCGTCAAAAGGAATTCATTCAAAGCATACTGCCTAGATCAATATCCTACTCTGTTTATGTTCACGATGTACAAATAAGCTGCAATCCATGTAATTTGTCCGTCTGTGAGCTGCAAATTCAGCTAGAAGTAAACAAAGTAGCAAAGTGGAAAGACGAAAATTGATTTAAACTCAACTCAGAAACGACAGTCATCGTACTCTTCACAGAACAATGGGATGTTAGACCTAAACCAGACGTCATGCTTAACGGGCAGAATATTGCTGTTCAAAAAGAGCTCAAATTTCTTGGCGTTATAGCCAATGAAAAGCTTACATTCCTCACACACATTAAGCCGTTGGGACTTAAATGCATGAAATCAGTGAACCTTCTAAAGATCCCGTCACACCTCTCTTGGGGTACAGATCGAGACTGCCTGCTGATTCTTCTAAATAGCGTATTTCTATCACGTATAGACTACGCTTTAGTATTGTGCGAGTCTGCACGAAAAAGCACCTTAAAAATGCTCGACGCAGTGTACCACTTGGGTCTGCGGTTTTCTACTGGTGCTTTCCGTACAAGCCCAATTGCCAGTTTTTACGTTGAAGCGGTCCGACGGTCACTTGAATGACGGCTTAAGTACACAAGTATGACATACTCTATGAAGGTATTATCTCATGCTGACCATCCATGCGACGCGCTATCAGAAAACCTAACCAGTACACTGCTGCTCTCAAACCAACCGTCTAAAACCCCACCTTTACCCATTAGATTCGCAGCACATATCCAAGACGTCAGCATACCAGTCTCTAATATTCTGATGACATCTTCTAAAGACATAACTGCTCCCCGGGAAGTGCATCCAGTTGTCTGTGACACATCTTTTCGTGACGATGGCAACCATGGGTCGACAATTAGCATATAACAGCACTTCATGTTCCTACAAGCGAAGTATCAGTGCACAGAGTTTTACACTGATGCCTCGAATACTTCCTCAGTTTTATGTGCAGTTCATAGCTGTCAATTTTCAGAAACAAAAGCATTGAATAAACACACAAGCATATTTACTGCTGAATGTCATGGTAGCCTGTTGGCTCCATCCTGCAGAGGAAAATTCCAACCTCTGTTATTTGCTCAGACCCATTAAGTGTTATATGGCCCTGTCCGCTGGGACGCCCTACTGTCACCACTTCGCGCACTTTAGTGTGCGCTCCCAGACACCCTTAGAGTGTGTGGGGGTAGCGGTCTCGGTCACAAAGGAGATGCCCTCGACTCAGCGTGGGAAGCTCAGCCGGAGACCAGCTACCAAGTGAAAGGAGAGGCCCTCGACTCAGCGTGGCAAGCTCAGCCGGGGGCCAGCTACCAAGTGACAAGGGGGTTGGTCGTTTGGTGCCCAGCTTTCGCCGGTCGCAAGCCAGAGAATGGGTCGGAGCCAAAGGTTCGCATAACAAAACAAATTTTATACAGCAAAGAGACGATACAGAGGATTTCACAATCACTCGTACCAGCAGATACGAAGTGATTTACAAATACAATGCAACTAGTGCAAAGTAACAATAGAGAGATTACAATTCAACAGAATCTTTGCACCTTAAGTGCACTAACACACAGAGAGACAAATAATGAAAACACAATTTTTTCATCGGGCACTGCGACAGTCCGACGACGTGAGGAGCACGACGGGGCCGATCCGCAGACTGGCGCACGTTGCCTCGCTGGTCCGTGGCTGGGCGAGGGGTGTTCTCCCGGACGTCGAGCGGGCGCGCTTCTCGGAAGCTTAAACGACGGCTCGGGCTACCGACAGCGGTTGAAGCCCCTGATTTATTGGCGCAGACTGCGTCTGTTTGTTCTTCGCGCCAAGGCAGGCGCGCACATACACGCAGCTTCAACTGCACAAACTCCTCCTCGCACCGGGCGCGCGACCTCATTGGTCGAGCGCGGATACCACCTTCGAGAAATTTCTGGTTCCTTCTCGCATGCGAAGACGCCGGCGCGAGAGCGAAGGGGAGAGAGCATCACTTTAGCGCGGTCAAGGTCATGCCCTCTCCGTCGACGATGAGTAGAAACTACTCAGACATTCTAGAGAAATCGACGCCGCGCATGGTTATGTTTACTTTGGCGCCGCGCCGGCGAGCTGAGTGGGAAGTCCATGCAAGGTTTACGCGCTCTCCGGGGGTCCTTCCCCACAGTTTTTTTGTTTGATTTTACCGCGCGCGGGCGCGATTGCTTATGCGCAGCGCCGTTTTTTTCCGAATTTTGTGACACCTACTAAAACCCTGTATTGAATTCTCTCCTGAAATGTCTGTGCACGCACATTGAACCTTTAAATTACAATGTGTTGGGCACTTGTTCACTTTGGCATACATCGAAATGAGGAAGCTGATAGGCTTGCTGCGTCAGCTGCCGAGCTTTGTCATGTCGATGTAAAGCAACTTCCATACCAGGACGTGAGGCCAAATATTAAGACTGGACTCCGCAAAGAGTGGCAGGAGGATTGGGACGAAGAAACAGAACTACGCACAATAAAGCCAGGAAACAAACTGCTCAATATAAAACGAAGATTGGAAGGTATGCCATAGAAAAACAAAATAGATTCCAAGAAGTTGGTCTTTTCAGACTGAGTACAGGGCACACCTGCTCCACACACTCGCATCTTTTAAATGATACACCGGCACCACAATGCGGGGGATGTGGAGTCCACACCTCGGTTGTTGATATTAGGTTTGGTTTTAAGGGGGTTTAACGTCCCAAAGCGACTCAGGATATGAGGGACGCAGTTGAGTTTCCTGTGTCGACTGCGCCAGTTGCGATCCTGTCTCGACTGCGCCAGTTGAATTTCCGCCTTCAGGTGGCGATGAGAGGAAACTACTTGATGATGAAATCGGGGTTTCTTGATGACCCGGTGGTTCTACTCGCAAACATTCACATTACTCAAGGAAAGGAGAAGGTTAACTATTTATTTACAACATAGGTAAAAAAACGAGAAGAAACAAAGCAAGGAGAAAACTATTTACATGACTAAATCGTGGATCAGACGAATTCAGCCCCCGCTCAACCCAGAGCGCTTGGTTTTAAACCCTCTGTCTCCGCCCTTAGCGGGGACAGCAACCAATAAGATAACAAACGACACCCCTCACCAATCAGTGGTTAGGGAAAGGAAAACAAGGTCCGCCCACTGATCAGAGATTGGGGAAAAAGTACTGATTAAACATTTGGGAAAGGAGAGGTTGCAATCAAATAGACAAACAACACAAATGTGACTTCCGTTCCCCACGCCACCCACGGCACCACAGACGCTAGAAACATGTGCCGACGAGGCGATGACTCAGGTTGTTGACAGCAACAAAGAGAACACAGTCGTTAAGGGAAGTAGACAGTCGTTACAGGAATAGTGGGTTTCCGGTCACTCGGCTAATATCTCGTGCGCCCCCGAAACCTCGTCAACCCCTTAACAACCACATGTCGTCAGCTGTACTTGGTTCGCGTTTTTCCCGGCGGGTCATCCCCGTGACGGCGCGGCGTAAACGAGGACGTCCGCTGCACAAAGGGGAGGCAGGGACGGGACGGGCCCCTTTGTTGGGGACTTCCGACCCCGCTGGAGCGGCCTTCCTTGCGAACACAAGATCAACGAGTTCGCGGAAAGGTCAGCGAACTCCACACCTCCCAACCCAGAATGTCACGCGGACACTTGCTGTCAGTGTGACATAAAAGTCCAGCCACAGTTTCCCGGAACAAAATTACACATATGCGCGCACATGTATGCTCAGCTGTTCAATCAGACCACAAACACGCACACACGCGCGCACATTGCGGTTAATTCAATCCGCACACACAACGTTAGGATACCAATCTGCACATTCCAGAATCCACCATGTCAGATCGGTGCACCAAATTGGCAGAATGATTTCTAGCCACCTACATCTCGAAAAAGAAGATGTTTCCTTTTAGCTTTGTCCACAAGATTGGACCAAAATTCCAATTTATCCGGCACGGCGCCGGTTGTGAAGGCTACCGCCGTTATCAGGTCTACATCGTCGTTTTCATCAAAAGCAACAAAGCTCACCAGCTCCCTGCATTCTACCAAGATTGCTGCTGCCATCGTGTCTGCGTTCTCTGCCTCTTTGAATTTCACAGTTGGGATAGGCCTGTCACCGGCTACTTCACATGCAGTTTTACATCGCTCTTCAGGTAGCGCTAGCTCCCTGTGCGGCTGGCAGCCGGCATTCTCTTCAAAGAAAACCATGCCCTTAAGCGATCTTTTCTCCCATTTACCTTGACCAGCTTGCTCCCGCTCTTCTGGTAATGAGGTCTTATGCTCCATGTTTAAGCTTGCAGGGATGGGTGTAGTATCCGAATCCCCCAGTTCCCTATCTGCTGCGAAACTCGCAGCTGTTCCTGTTAACTCCCAATCTGCTGCAGGAACATTTGCAGCGTTCGGATCTGCCTGAAGCTCTACTAAAGCCCCGGGTTTGTCGCGAACCGAATCGTGGGGACTTTCGAAGTGCTCTTCGAAATCTGAACTGTAATTTTCTTCTTCTAGCTGCTCCCTTTCAGAATGCTCTGTTAGTGCGTGTATTTCCGGTGTTACCAGCTGCCCTACACCTCTAACTGGATCTGCTGTCACTGTGAGTGCGCACAGTGTCAGCACCGGCTGGTAAGACAACTCCTCTTTGGCAGCTAGATTTCCATCGACTGCAAAGCACGTTCTCGCACTCAGATCCGCCTTCTCGTCCTCGACCCTTACTGCTGCGTCAGAGTTAGCACACACAGACTGGGTCACGATGCTGAACCCTTGATCGCGAGCAACACACTCAAGTGCCTCCTGGGTCTGCTCTATATTCGGTTGCTCTGACAACAAATGCTTCACAGGTGTGACTAACGCCCCTATGCCTGCAGTACACTCTTTTGGCTTAGCACACAACGTTATATCACCTTCCTGTTTTGTTATTTCGGCCCCTGAATCCACACAGGCTTCAGAACTCTGATCGTCGGTGTACAAGTCGCCGCATGCCGGCGCCAGTATCTCTGCCTGAGCTACTAGCTCGCACACATCTCCCCTCACCGCGGGAACATCTTGTTCTTGCTCTTTTGGACACTCAATCATCGAATGCCCAAATTTCATACAGACAAAACATTGAACTGATGCGAATAAGACCTCGCTATCGACTTTCGCCCCCGGTCTTAATTTTAACTGCATCTGTGCAAGTTTTCTCTTTTCCAGTTCAATTTGCAGTTTCAAATTTTCAATTTCACTGAGCTTTTCTGCCTCCTCCTGCTTAACGCGTCGCATCATGCCCTCCTGATCATACCCTACGGCAGCCATCTCCGTTTTCCGTGCTATCGTTTCTAGCACATAAACACTACACCGACATGGTGAATTCGGAGAAAGCAGAAAGGTCTCCTACCTTACTGGTTGCTCTCTGCCCCGGTGATCTCGTCGTCCTCAGTGATGACGACAGGCTCCTCGATGCGGACGACTTGAGCTCTGGATCTCTCAGCAGCTCGCTGACTTCTGCCTCGTTTGACTGGCTTGACTTGGTCGCTTGGTTACTTTTCAGCAGCTCGCTGACTCGAACCCGTTCGATGTGGACGCCTGGTTCTTTTCAGCAGCTCGCTGACTCGAACCCTCGATGGCTTGTTGTTGCCCGGCTCCTTCAGCTCCTAGCTGACTTGAGCCTCCGACGTCCTCTCGAACTCGAGCAGCTGGCAAAGGATAGGGTTAATTGGAGAGACATGGGAGAGGCCTTTGCCCTGCAGTGGGTGTAGTAAGGCTGATTATGATGATGATTATTATTATTATTATTATTATTATGATGATGATAATGATGATGATGATGATTATATGCCCTCTCCCTATGTCCTTTCTTGCTGTCCCCTCACCTCTTTGATTTCCCTTCTTCGTACTGTGTTCTATCCTTTCTTTCCGCTGCCCCAGCTCAGGGGCCGACGATACAGTGATGGCAGATGCCGGGGTGAGCAAAAATCTTAACTTCTTTTTGTTATATTTTTGATTAAACACTTACTACTACTACTACTACTACTACTACTACTACTACTACTACTACTACTACTACTACTACTAGACGCGAGGTAAGGCTGAGCACAATCACCAAGAGGAAATGCCACTCCAATTTAAAGTCGGTCGTTTCATGCACTACCCTCAGATGAACGATTAGTAGGGACAAATCTTAACATCCGGCCTGTATGAAGTGCCAGACTCTCGAGCTGTGTTTGCATTGTCGTCGACTTTGTCACGTACGCGCGTTCAAGCTTGTTGTTGTTTCCCTCACAATGTTAAGTTTGAAAGCGTGGTCTTCATCATCTTCCATTCGTGCGTGTAAAAGCGTTATCAAACAAGCATGCAGCAAACCGCATTACATGGCGGGAGCTGAGAAAGTGAAATTCAGAAGAACTAGTGCAATCGCAATGTCATCGGGTAATGATAATTAACCGACCTGAAAACTTTCTTTGTTCTCAGTCTACTCTGTGCTTGGCACTTATTGTAATTGCCGTGGTAAACGCTACTGCATTGTTTTCTAAATATTCCTGGCCTATATTAGCTTTTGTACAAAGACGACAACGCGCTGACTAATTTTAGCAGCGCATATACAGCGCATATATGTACAGGCAGACTGCTGTTTTGGGGTTCAACTGGTAGCTTTCTCGGTTTTGTCTCACGTATTAGCTCAAACAACGCACGCGAACGCACGCACGTACATACACACGCACACGCACACACGCACGCGCACGCGCACACGCAGACAAGACATACAGACAGACACGCACACGCGCACACACACGCGAATTTGCTGACTACAAAAAAATAACACGAATTTTAAAACGACTTTTAGTGAAGGTGAGGGAGGGCCGAATACGTGAGGGCGAGGGAGGGCCTGCAAATTTTTCGAACTGAGGATGAGGGAGGGCCGGGTAACTTTTCAAAATGAGGGTGAGGGAGAAAGAGTAAAAATGGGGGCATTTGCCCGCCTGTGGCCTGAATGAACATTCAAGGTCCGTGTAGGAAATGAATTATCTAAGCAGTTTATACAAGAGAATGGTGTCCCTCAAGGCGGCGTTCTTAGCTGCACGCTTTTCATACAATGAAATCACTGAAGGACGTCCTACCTAGATCTATGTCCTACTCTGTTTATGTGGACGATGTAAATATAAGTTACAAATTTATGTAGTGTGTCGATCTGTAAGCAGCAAATTCAGTTAGGAGTAAACAAAGGTTCACAGTGGACAGACGAAAATGAATTTAAATTCTGCGCAGAAAACAACATGGTATTAGACTTAAACCCAACATCACACTTAACGGACAGAGATTATTGCTGACTAAAAAGCACCACAAATTTCTTGGCGTCATAGTCGACGAAAAATTTAAATTAGTCACACAAGCAGTAAGACTGAAATGCATCAAGGCACTGCATCTTTGAAAAATATTGTCACACCATTCATGGGGTGCAGATCTAGACTGCCTGCCGAGTCTTCTAATTAGAGTAGTTCTATCACGTACGTATACACTACGGCTCAGTACTGCAAGAGTCAACACGAAAAGTACCTTAGAAATGCTCGATGCAGTGTACCACCTGAGTCTGCGGTTGGCTACTGGGTATTTCCATACAAGCCCAATTGCTATTTTTTATGTTGAGGGGGACCGATGGTAACTTGAACGACGGCGGAAGTTTACAAGTATAAGATACGCTAAGAAGGTATTATCTCATGCTGACCATCCATGCAACGCGCTGTTGCAAACCCATCCAGTACACTGCTGTTTTCAAACCGACCGTCTGAAACCCTACCTTTTCCCATTGAGTCGCCAGACTCGCCCAAGACATGAACGTAACGGTCTCCAATGTTCTGGTTACCTCTTCTAAAGACATACTTGCTCCCTGGGAAGTGTATCCAGTTGAATGTGACACATTTTTTTTTTGTGGTGTTGGCAAGCATGGGTCGCCAATTGGCGTAAAACAAACTTCATGCCCCTACAAGCAAAGCATTCATCTTAAAGCAGCGCGATACACAGGAACGTAGTACGACACGAGCGCTCGTGCCGTCTCTTGTTTCTTCTTCCACTACGTCCTGTGTATCGCGGTGCTTTAAGATGAATCCGTTCCAACTTGCCAAGTTTTCTGTTCCCGCTAAGCAAAGCATCAGTGCAGAGAGTTTTACACTGATACCTCCAAGACTTCTTCTGTTTCATGTGCAATTCACTGCTGTCACTTTCCGAAACAAAAACAATGAATAGACACACAAGCATATTTAGTGCAGATTGTGACGCATCGTACTGGCCGTTAGACCTCTCCTGCAAAACAAAATCACAATGTCTGTTATTTACTCAGATTCCATTAAGGCCGGTTTTGGCCCTGTCTTCTGGGAAACTCTGTAATTGTTTCCCCCCTGAAATGTCTCATGTCTGCACGCACATTTAACCTTAAAATTACAATATGCTGGCAACCATGTAACTGTGGCCTAGACAGAAATAAGGAAGGTGATAGACTTGCTGCGTCACCTGTCGAACTGAGTTGGATTAATATAAACCACCTTCTATACCACGACTTCGGGCCACATAATAGGGCTGCACTCCGCAAAGAGTGGCAGCAAGATTAGGACGAAGAAACAGAGAACAAACTGCACAGAATAAAACCAAGAATCGGAAGGTATACCACAGAAAAACAAAATAGATTTAAAGAAGCTGCTCTCTGCAGGACTGACGATAGGACATAATAAATCACGCATTCACATCTTTTAATGGATACATATTCACCACAATGCGCGAGTTGTAGAGGCCACATTTCACTTGTCTGCATATTAATCATTTGTCCGAGATTGAAGACAAAGACGACAACACCTTTATTTATTTTTAGGTGATGACTGCATGTGTTCATTGGATAGGGCTTTTAAATTTTAACTCATGTAAGCTTTTTAAATATCTCTTATTCGAGGTAACTTCAACCCCTCCTCATTGCTGAGGAGAACGCTAAGCTTAGTGGTAGCTCAATGCACCCCCATGCACACTTCTTTATGTTTAAGTGATGACCGCATGTTTTATTGGATCATCGTCAGCAGCAGCCTGACTACATCCTCTGCAGGGCAAAGGCCTCTGCCATGCGTCTGAAATTAACCTTAACCTGCGCTTTTTAAAAGATGTTTTTCAAAAGGTACTCGTGGAAGATTTTTGGTATTCTTCCAAAGAGGTCTTCCAAGTAATTTTAGCCCCTCCCCATTGCTGAGGAGTAAGCTGAGCTTAGCCGTAGCTGCCCGATGCCTCGCCCTCCTGGCATAAGCAAGGTCTGTGGTTGAGGCTACCTGGCTTCGTCTTTTATATGTAGCAACTCTTACCACAATATTTAGGCGCTATACACCACTTTAGGTCATTAAAACTGACTTTTACACCCTCTTGACACACTATATTCATGCACATACTCACTACTCTTAGGCCCTACACACCGGATATTGTTTTTTACATGTACACATATTTTAGCCTGTGCCGGCCAAAAAATTGGCTGCGGTGGAACTACTACTGACCCTGGTTAGACAGCGAAAGCTGCAGTGTATCGGGCAAGCAGGCGCGGCTTGGCTTCTGTAACGTTGAGTGCGTTCTGCGCACTGGGGAGGAAGCGCGCCCAACCTTACACCCTGGCAGGTGGCAGTGAATGGTCGATCGCGAGAGGATGGACACGCAATCAACTGTGCGGCCTACTGCACAGTGCCACATTTCTGCCAGAACGTTGTCAGCGCTAATGCACGCAGCCCACATCTCTCTCTCTCTCACCACCGCCACGGACCTCAAAGCACGATTGAGGCGTCCACTGACCCATGGAGCCAATTATGCGCCTTTCCTTTGCTCAAAATCATCGGAGTGCAGAACGTCGTCAGCGCCGGCGGCCATTAAAAACAGAGGTGGTGGTGGTGAAAAACGTTTTAACGCTCAAAAAGAGAGTTTGGGAGTCAGAAGACCCCGCTACATGGTCGCTATCCTTAGTCCGGGACCCCGCACGACGAGGCTCCTTCTCGCGCCCGCTTTACCAGAGCCCCTTGCGACTCCGGTGTGAAGCAGTTGAGGAGAGCAATTTCCCATGCCTCTCGGGTGGAAGCTGAGGATTCTGAATACATGCCCACATCATGTGGATGATATCGCAGATCTCTCCATAGCGCAGGCAACGCCCATCTATCTAGGCTAGGGATCAAAGTGCTTCACTACAGCAGGACAGAGAAGAGTTAGCTCCTCTGCCTTACTCAGCACATTGACAAGGGCCTGATATTGACGGTGGCTGTCGAAATAATGAATGACAATTGCACGGAACTGCAAAAGTGGCTGGTGGCCTTAGTTGCCAATGTGCCATTAAACAACACGACGCACACACCAACCGCCCGATGCATTCTCGCTTCAGGGCTCATGCTTACCCAGGAGATAATCTTCGCGGGCGTGCCTCGATTCCTGGTAAGCAGCGCATGCATGCGCTGTCCCGAGAGCTATACCTCCGTGCTCAGGGAGATCGGACATTGAAATTCGCGTAGGAAGCTAGCAACCTCTGCTCGTATGTCCCGATATCACCACTTGTTAAAAGAACGGCCGCGTCATCCTCCCTCCACTTCACCATACATTGGATTGAAAATACAGCGAGGTGTAGTGGCAACATCACACAGACCGCTGCATCCCCTCCTGCCTCCTTCGTCGCTACCACCCCACCTTCAGCCTCCCACTCTGCTCAACAAGAGGGAATGCCCCCAACCCAAACCCAACCCCCTCCTGATGAGAGATTGGTTTGCGAGTTCCTCAACCAGCTGTCTAAACATGGCTAGCGGAAAGAACTCTCCGTGAAGCCCAGGACCATCGAAGATTATTTTTCATTTTTTGCATGAAATTAGTAGTTGACATCATGATAGAAAAGTTTTTCCCGCACGAAAAAGAAAACAATTGAAACTAGGTGCTCATTCTGTTCGTCGTCTCCCTGTTCCAGGTCGCTCTGCCAAAGTTAGCGTTTCCATTTCGAAAATGCTATAGAAACTAGCCCCAATAATCGTGTCAGTGTGTCAGCTCCGAATTGAATTTGCGAAGAAGGGTGAATATTATGAAGAGTAAGAGAGGCCTAGCTTATATTTCGAGGGTTGCCCAGACTGAGCAACTCGATTTCGAAGGCAGGATGAACTTCATGACTATAGTGAAAAAAATATGAACGTGGATTTGGCATTGACTACTGCGGACGCGCACAGGCCGGTATGGAATGAAAGGTATTTCGAAACTGTTAGGAATATGAGAACGAAGTATGAGATGTGCTTTCTTTGAGGGATAACTGCGACACTTAGCTTGTCAGATGCAAAGCCAGAGGTTCATTAGTCAGCTGCTTGTTTTATCGTCGACAACCGGAGTTAGTAGCTGGTGTTACAGCATGCCATTTCGAGCGATTTGTTCGTAGACATGGACGGCCTCTCGGAAACGTTCTTCCCAGCAGTGGGGCTCATCTTTGAGTTCTCGGGTTCTTTCCGCGGATAAAGAATTGTTCATGAAGAGCAAAACCGCAGAACAGGACGGGACTGAGGCAGGCGACAACAAAGGGCGGTACTGACAACTGACAACAGTTGTCAGTACCACCCTTTGTTGTCGCCTGCCTCAGCCCTGTCCTGTTCTGCGGTTTTGCTCTTCATGATGTCATACCAACTGGCCTACACCAAAGTCCTTCAAAGAATTGTTTGCTGATGGAGGGTAAAAAATGTGGTTGATAACCGCTTACGAAGTGTAGGAAGGTGAAGTTGCAGTCCTGGGCCCTGACAGACAGACAGACAGATAGTCAAGAGTTCGACGGAAATCCGTCTGGTCAGGCATGGTGATGCAATGAAGTGAAGTAGCAGTCACTGACCATAGTCGAAAAAATAAAAAAGAAAAGAAAAGAGAAAAGACAGACAGACAGACAGAGAGACAGAAAAACTTTATTGAGCAAATAAGTTTTAGACCCAGCTGGGTCCCTGGGCCACTGCGCGGTCCCGCACTGCATCAAGTAGGTCATGCCGGGACATGACGTCGGCAGCCCGAGTCACCGCAGCAAGTTGCGATGTCGGGTCTGCAGACATAAGCAGACGCAAGACGCGAATAGATTTATCTCGATTGATCGCAGCCTGGCAGCGGTGATTCTAGGTTGTTCCGGAATGTTCTAGTAACTTTCCACGCTTTATTTCGAAAGTTCGCTATCAGCTTTAAACTGAGAACGACCGACAGCGGCGGGAATTCTGTTCGACGACCGCCGAGCACGCATGTCGCATCGCCGCCGCCGAGTGATTCAGTCCATTTTGGGTGCAAGTCAGCCCAATAAGCAGTTTTCTTTTAGAAGACCTCTTGTACGTCTTCGTCGCTGCTTCGACAGCCGTCACCACTACGTGACACTATGGTTGACGACTTAGACTTTAAGCGAGCGCAAGCAAATGGCTGGCTTACTCGGCGTATATGCAAACGGAAAGTTGGCAGTCATTTCTCTCCTCTGTAAACTCTTACACAGATACGCATTAAGTTTACAGTAGACTAAAATAACTTAAAGGGCATAGTGCACATCCAATTCCTCTTATTAGCACTGCAGGTGATGCATTGGAGCCCCAAGCAGATGCATTAGGCAAACACTTTGAATACACTTTCGGCTCAGCGCGTTATACAGATTCATTTTTGCGATACAAGCTTGCTGAGGAACGGAATCCAGTCGCAAAAAAGGCCGCCTGTGGGCGGGGGGATGCAATAGCCCATTTAGGTTACAAGAGTTGAAGGTTGCTTTAGGCTCATGTGGCAACTCAAAAGCAGCAGGCCCTGACAGGGTCACATATGGAATACTCAGGCACTCGCATGAAAAAACCCTTGAAACGGTCCTGTGCCTATGTAATAAGATATGGGCTGCCGGACGTCTTCAAAAGCCCGGAAAGCCGCCGCGGTAACTGAGTGGTTATGGCGCTCGGCTGCCGGCACGAAAGACGCGGGTTCGATCCCGGCCGCGGCGGTCGAATTTCGATGGAGGCGAAATTCTAGAGGCCCGTGTACTGTGCGATGTCAGTGCACGCTAAAGAACCCCAGGTGGTCGAAATTTCCGCAGCCATTCACTACGGCGTCTCTCATAGCCTGAGTTGCTTTGGGACGTTAAACCCCTATAAAAACAAAACCATCAAAAGCCCGGAAAGAAACAATTATAATCCCGGTATTAAAAAAGGCAATGAAGCCACACCGGCAGCCAGCTGTCGGCCAGTTGCCTTAACGAGCTGTTTATGTACGCTCGTGAAGAGCAAAACCGCAAAACAGGACGAGAATGAGGCAGGCGACAACACAGGGCGGTACTGACAACTGAAAATTTTTTGAAGCACAGCGGAGCTTATAAGGATCAGTCGCGCGTGTAATCTGGAAAGCAATCATAAATCATAAAAAGAAGATGAAGCATGTAGAAACAGTTCAATGGCAACCATGACGAAAACATTCAGTGCGGCGAAAGGAATGAAACCGAGCAAGAATGATACAACTAACCTGCGCAAAACCAAGCAAAAAACAATCTAGTGAAACGCTGACAAAAATGCTAACTCTTTCTGAAAAATAGACACAGAAGGCGTTTTGACACACTTATCTGGCTCCGATTCCAGGATGGCAACAGCCTCGACAATGTCCCTTTCCAACTGCCCCTTTCTTCTTCCTATGATCTCTGTACAATTAAGCTCAGGATAGCAGCCCTTACAACTGCGACAATGAACGGGCAGGGCAGGTCCTCCGGGCCTACTCAAGGAGCGCGCATGCTCTCGCAGACGAATGTTTAAACATCTGCCACTTTGTCCAATATAAAATCGACCACAGCTGAGGGGAATCTTATAAACCACCCCCGTCGCGCATGAGACATACTTCTTCGAATGCCTCATGCCGCAAACTACATGCGTTGAAGTCTGCTTCCTCACCAAATTAAAAAGTTTTGAGAGCTTGCAGGGCGCAGACATGACCACGTCAACGCCATATCTGCCTGAGATCTTCTTAAGATTGTGGGAAATACTGTGAAGATATGGTAAGACAACACACTTATTTCGACTAGGTGGCTCATGGGAAAAGGTGTCTTCTTTTGCCGTCTGGCGAAGCTTTTTGAGCAGCGATTCGGCCACAGATCTTAAAAGGGAGCTTGGAAAACCCGCCTTTTCGAGTCGCTCAAGTTGAAGAAGAAAACTGAGCTGCACTTTGTGATGGCATGATTTCAAAAGCGCAGACCTAAAACAAGCAGAAGCCAAGCCCTGTTTAACGAGCTTTGAATGGGATGAGTCGAACGGCAATAAAGCTTTCTTCGATCTCGGCTGAAAAGCCCAGCATACATGGTCATGTTGATTAAAATCTAATTTTAAGTCTAAAAACTGGATATATCCATCTTGCGGAAGCTCAAGGGTAAAATTTAGAGAATGTGAACATCCAGAGATTACACGCGCAACTGATCCTTATAAGCTCCGCTGTGTTTCAATAAATGTTCAGTTGTCAGTACCGCCCTGGGTTGTCGCTTGCCTCAGTCCCGTCCTGTTTTGCGGTTTTGCTCTTCACGATGTCATACCAACTGGCCTACACCAAAGTCCTTCTAAGTTATGTACGCTCTTTTGAAAGATGATATATCGTCCCCCTGTGGATTTTCTTGTATTCAATGGTCTTCTTGACAAGCACCAAGCTGGATTTAGGGCTAATCGGTCCACCACTGACCAGCTCGTTGCCTTCGAATCTTTCGCGAGGGATGCTTTTGTGCATAAACAGTAGTGTTTACCTGTTTTCTTTGATCTAGAGAAAGAATACGACACCACATGGCACTTTGGTATAATCCTGCACTCTTTTCATTAGCTGCACTCTTTCATCGTCAAAATAAATTCACTAAATAGCGTTCTACCTGCATCTATATCTTACTAATTATGTAGATGGTGTACAGCTAAGCTAGAAATAATGTAATTTGTCCATCTGTGAGCGGCAAATTCAGCTAGGAGTAGCAAAGTGGGAAGGCGAAAATGGATTTAAACTCAACAAAAGAAATAGTCAATGTACTATACACAAAACGACATGGTGTTATAACTAAGCCTGACATCACACTTAATGGTCAGAGTATTGCTGTCCAAAATACAGAAATCTTGGCGTCATAGTCGACGAAAAGCTTACATTCATCACACACAAGCAGTAAAGGCTTAAATGCATGAAGGTACTGAACCGTTTAAATATCCTGTAACACCAGTCGGGGTACCGATCGAGACTGCCCCCTGAGTGTTTTAAATTGCGTAGTTATGTCACGTATGTACTACGGCTCAGTAATGTACGAGTCAGCACGTAAAAGCACCTTAAAAATGCTCGACATATCACCTGGGCCTGTGGTTGGCTACTGACGCTTTTCGCACAAGCCAACTTGCCAGTTTGTAAGTTGAGGCGGACCGATGGCAACTTGAACTATGGCGGAAGTACACAACTATAACGTTCGCTATAAAGGTTTTGACTCATACTGACCATCCATGAAATGCGCTGTTGCGAAACCCGACCAGTACACCGCTGTTTTCAAACATACTTTGAAACCCCACACTTACCCATCAGATTCACCACACTTGCCCAAGACTTGAACTTACCAGTCTCCAATATTCTGGTGGCTTAACGCAGAATTGTTCCCTAGGAAGTGCATCCACTTGACTTTGACACATCTTTTCGTGAGGTTGGCTAGCGTGGTTCGCCATCTGGCATAAAACAGCACTTCATATCCCTACAAGCAAAGTATTAGGGCACTGATGCCTCTAAGGCTTCCTCAATTGCATGTGAAATTCACACGTGTCAATTTTCCGAAACAAAAGAATGATTAGACACAGAAGCATGCTTACTTCAGAATGTCAGGGTTTGGTGCTGTTTGTTAGATTAGTCCTGCAAATTATTAAGGCCATGTTTTCTGGGAAACCATGCAAAAGGCATGTAACGAATTTCCTCCTGAAATGTGTTATATCTGCACGGACATTGAACCTTAAAATTACAGTATGCTGGGTACCAGATCACTGTGGCATAGATGGAAATGAGGAATCTGATAGGCTTTCTGCGTCGGCTGCCGAACTAGTCGTATCGATGTAAACCAACTTCTATACCAGGACCTCAAGCCCCATAATTACTGCACTCCGCAAAGAGTGAAAGAAGGATTGGACAGAGATAAAGCTGCACACAGTAAATCCGAGGATTGGAAGATATGCCGCAGAAAAACAAAATAGATACAAAGAAGTTGCTCTCTACAGAGTGAGGATAGGACATACATACAACACGCACTCATATCTTTTAACGGATACACCGGCACCACAATGCATGAGTTGTAGAGCCCACGTCAAAGTTGTTCACATATTAATCAAGTGCCCGAGATTGGAGACAGTGAGACGACAGCACCTCCCAGAATTATACACAATCAAAATATCAATGCCCCCTTCTTTACTTTTAGGTGGTGACCGCATGCTTTAAGTTTATAGGGTTTTTAAATTTTAACTAATGTCGGCTTTTCGCAAGTAACGATTCTGAAGACACTTTTTAGGCGCTATACACTACTTTAGACCTATTCACTTGATTTGTACCCCCTCTCGACACGCTATAATCATGCACGTACTCATTACTCTTGGGCTCTGTACATCCGCTGATAATTTTAACATGTGCCTTTTTTAGGCTGAGTTGACCGAAAACCTGGTGTTTGGCGCACTTTGGTCTTAGATGCCCTTGCGCGAAAAAAACCCAGCATCATCATATCCTTTTGTCGAAACGTTGGCTAAGCACCTCGAGGCTCCCCCTCACTTGTTCGGTTTGTGTTGTCGAGAAAAACCTTCTGCATACTTTCCCTCTACCGTGGACTCCTGTGGCATGATTGAGAAACACCAAGTCGAAGGGTGTCGTTAGTAGCTAACTAACCACATCATAGACGGCATCCTGTCTGCTAACCTCTGCCAAGTCGCCTCAAAAGATGCGTAAATCTTTGTTGGGAGCTTCGTATTAGTACTTTTAAAGAACTTATTTTCGGCAACGAGAAAACTAGTAAGTAGGACTTCGGCCGCTCAGAAGCCGGTCGTATTGATCAAACTGCATGAAATGCCGCCGCGGTGGCTCAGTGGCTATGGCGCTCGGCTGCTGACCCGAAAGACGCGGGTTCCATCCTGGCCGCGGCGGTCGAATTTCGATGGAGGCGAAATTCTAGAGGCCGGTGTGCTGTGCGATGCCAGTGCACGTCGAAGAACCCAAGGCGGTCGAAATTTCCGGAGCCCTTCACTACGGCGTCCTTCATAGCCTGAGTCGCTTTGGGACGTTAAATCCCCACAAACCAAACCAAACCAAACCGCATGCAAGCTTCGCTGGATTTAGTTCGAATCGGGCCGCGCCGAAGTATGGTTTTAGCACGGGGCTACTCAACAGCACTTCATTCCAACTAGGCCATGCTTGTGCTGAAGCAAACACGCTTAATCTGCCACAAACATATTCCTTACAGAGCTCATTTGAGACAGATAGAGAGGGATATTTTCCTCTTTTTTTGGAGGGGGGGGGGTCTACCAAAATTTTCTCACTATTTCCACTTTTTGACTGAAGCGGCTGCGTCACAGTGAGGTAGTAAGTTTTGTTTATAGGTGCGCAACGAAGTGAAACACTTTTATTTAGAGCGTTCAGGAGCCTCAAGAGCACTTCACTGGTCCACAGCAGGAAGGGTAAGGACCGGTACCGTTGCGTTGCATTCAGCAATGTATGTCATTATCTAGTGGACATCTGTTAAAGAAAAGAGAAAAACATTATTAGTTTACAGCTAAAGAAAACATCGTTGGCCTCCAGTATAAAAAGAAACGCAATTTTAAGTCCTCTTGTGTATAATAAAAGCTACGACACGACGATTCTTCAAACGGACACCGAGGACTATTTATCTAATTTTGGTTCGTTGTAAACATTGATTCTATGACATTTTATGGCTTTCAAGATGCTTATTCTGCAATAAAATACGCATTTATTGCTCATAAAACTGAATTGAGAGGTGCAGCATTTTTTTTTCCCTGTCAGTCGATTCAAATTCGCGACGTCGAAACTAATGTGGACTCCGGGATCACCACAACAGTGCAAGTCTCCGTGCTGCCTAGCACCAGAGGCCTGCGCACAAAAAAGCTCGATGTCATCGCAGTTTTTATTGTAGAAACGAGCGGTGGCAACGACACCTCAGTTTCTGACTTGCCCGTCTTTCCTACATTATAAAATATCCTTTTTGAGTTGTTTCTTATTACAACTAGGTAATTTTAATCTGAGACCCGCTTAAATTTAGCCTCCTTAGTCTTCCTTCAATACTTGGCAAAATTTTCAGAATAACAATACCAGTTTAGACGACTGGACGAATTAAGCTTTTCAGTTTATAATTAAGTGCTACATTACTGTAAGCCAGAATAAACGCTTTACCTGAGATTGGACATTAGCGACATCCTATATTTTGCATATGGCGTAATAATCCTCCCAAAGGTAAACTTAAATCTGCTCACATGAGAAAATTAACCAGTAATTTACCACGCAAAAACTTCCTATCACTGCCAGTCTGCAAAATTCTGGCTTCTCGTAATACAAAAAAAAATATTTGCACGCTATGCTGGTCGGAAATTACAAAAAAAAAGCAGTTATACCCTCTTTATTCTGTGTAGTTTATTCCTATGCCCCCCCCCCCCCCAAGCCAGAGTTCATAATACCACATGTGTAAGTTATCAAATCAAATCAAATCAATTTATTCAAACATCCTGAGATGCTTAGGGGCACGGACAAAAAGCCAAAGGTGGCTTGACGAGGTCCGTGCCCCTTACAAGGCATACAGTGGAATACGCGGAATATTTAAAATACATGCAGTGAAATCAGCAGAAAACGGAGAAAACGCAGAAAACGCAGCTGCCCACAAGGCAGAAAGGCGTACAAAATTAAAAAAAACGAAAAATGCAGATAACGAAAGGCAAACAGAAACTTGAGGTGTACGGATCATGAAAAATGTAGTCACAAAAGTGGCTAAGAATAAAAAAATGCACGGCACGAAAGTGAAGAAAAAACGAGAACAAAATAACACACATCTCTGTAACTGGGCTTATTTCACAAACAAAACAAAGAAACTCATAATATTGCCACGTACATTTCTTTGGTTAGAGAAACATGCTGCGCAGATCCCTGAACGACTTGTTGAAGACATCTCGGTTATCTTCACCGGACATTTCGTCAAGGATAGCTGGCAGACGATATTTCAACACTTGTTTCCCGTAATTTGTGCGGCATACATAAACTTTCCATTTTTCCGGATTTCGTGTACAATACACAGGATAATTCGTAGCAAGTTCGGCTAGCACTGCTAAAGAATTGTCGGGTTTAATTATTTCTGACTTGTCGTGACGGATTAGTCTGCAGGAATATAAAGATTCTATACCGATTATATTAAATTTCTTAAATAATTCGGCTGTGTGTGAATAACGAGGGACTTTTGCAATAATGCGGATAGCACGTTTCTATAAACGCAGCAGTTTATTAGTATTATTAAGCGTTGTGGTTCCCCAGACAAGCGCGCCATAATTCATTACCGAGGAAAAAAGGGAATTGTAAAATAATACGTTAACTGATATAGGAAAAGATGAATCGTAGCGACGCAAATAGCCAGTCGTACGCGAGAGCTTCCCGGAGAGGTAGGTGATGTGGTCGTCCCACGACATATTTTCTGAAAAAATGACCCCTAGTGTTTTAAAATGGGGAACCACTTCAATTGTAATGTTGTTTATTGCAAGGGATGGAATACAAATATCTTTTTGACGGGGATGAAAGATCACTGCTTTTGTCTTTGCAACGTTGATCTTTAAGTCATTCTCCGTTGCCCAAGTATTTATATGTCCCATTGTCCTGTTTGCTCGATCGGCTAAATTGATGCTCGATTGTCCAGAAAAAACACACTTGTGCAATCGGCGTATATAATATAGTCAGCAGATTTGTCGATATTAACAATATCATTGACATAAATGAAAAACAGGAAGGGCCCTAAGATACTTCCTTGAGGGACACCCGAAACTAATGGTTTAATAGCTGAGCGTTGTCTTTGAATATCGACAAATTGTGTGCGATGCTGTAAGTAAGAAGATATTAAAGAGAGAACTTTGCCGGGAAAACCGTACTATTCCATCTTCTTAAGCAGGATGCGGTGATTGATGAGATCAAAAGCTTTCGTGAAATCTAAAAAGAGGCCTAACACGATATTTTTATTTTCAAAATTCTGTAATATCAGCTCCTTTTGAGCAAGCAAAGCTAACTCAGTTGATTTATTTTTTCCGAAGCCGTACTGAGCCGGTGTTAAAATGTTATGTTTGTCAGAAAAAGCCATCAAGCTTTGTAGAATTAATTTTTCGAATCCTTTGGAAATGACAGGAAGGATAGAAATAGGACGATGATTTGATAATTCATCTCGGTTTCCTTTTTTATAGATCACGGTAACCCTTGCGGATTGCATGCCAACCGGGAACAGACCGAACGACAGGCAGGCGTTATAAATGTGCATCAAATAGGGTGCTATTACATCAATAACATATTTAACTGGTGTGATTTGAAGACCAAGAGCATCTTCTGACTTACTATTCCTAAGCGATACAAACGCTGCAATAACTTCATCAATAGTGACGGGCTTCAAAAACATACTGTGGCCGGTACTTTGTTCCATGTAGCTGTAATTAGCAGGGGTGTTTTGTGCCTGTGCAACAGAGAGGAAGTAATCGCTGAAGGCATTGGCTAGGTCAACCGCGGTTAATTCTACATTATCTAACGTTACTTTCGAGACTTTTTCGTGTGACTCTCTGGTCAAAAGACTCAACATCCTCCATATGTCCTCTGATCGGCCAGTCGAGGAGTTGAAAAGATTTTCGTGATAATTCCTTTTAGCTGCACGTAGTTCTTTGTTGACAAAATCTCGGTACTCTTTATAAAGTTTTAATGTGTCATGGTTCCTGGCTTGGAGAAATTTAGCATACAGTCGATCTCGTTTTCTTATAAGCTTTAGCATGTCGGTGGTAACCCATGGCTTACGAGCCTTTTTAGGTCGTTTTAGCGTAACAAGTGGAAAGCAGTCGTAATAGGCATAAGTAATTTTTTCCATTAATTTATCGTAAGCTTCTTCAGGGTTTCTCAACTCAAGTACATCGGCCCAATTAAAGCCGGTTAAGCGGGTGCGAAAGGATGACAGCTTTTCTGGGTTGATTACACGGTACTGGAAAGGTCGTCTTGAGTGTCTGTTGGTGTTAACAATATGCTCAATAGACATAAAGATTGGATGATGATCGCTGAACGCGTAATTTATGACTCCACCTTTCTCACGAGATATATCAATATTTGTGATAAAGAGATCTAACACAGACTGTGAAGTTACTGTTATTCTTCTGAGTGACGCTATTACATTCTTGCATAGGTGAATGTTTAACAGGGTTTCGAAAGTTTCTTTTACGCTGGTTTCACCAAGCCAGTTTATGTTGAAGTCCCCACCTAGAATTAAGTGGTATTTGTTCTCGTTTACGTACTCCAAAATAGGATCCAGAAATGAAAGAAAACTGGCAGGTATCTCCAGATGGCGGACGATAGCAAACACAGAAAATGGTTGACCCTGACTTCAGCGTCAGTGTTTCGTAGTCTGGTGGGACAACACAGAATTCTGGCTGCAGCTCACAGTTCGTATTGTTCGAGGTCAGGGCACGAACACCGCCACCTCGTTGGTCAGTGCGATTAATAAAATATGATCGGTATCCAGGCATACGAAACACATCATTCTCAGTGTTGAACCAAGTCTCAGAAAACATTACTACATCAAACAGTACTCCTACTTCGCGAAAAAAACATTCTAAATTCGCGTATTTATTTCTACCAGACTGCAGATTGAAGTGAACGCAGGTAAACCGTGTCTGTGTGTTGGTGGTGGCATAGTTTCTAAGTTCCGACATATCCAGATAACTACCATACGGCGAAGCCATTATGAAGACAATAAAAAGTAAGGGAATGCAATCGGGTGTTACATCGTGTGTCTGGAGGTTCTTTGATGTAAGGCGTTTGTTGATCCATGTAGTCATCTAGAGCCACCCAAAAGCACGCACCTGTGTTTACGTTTATCAGTTTCGGTCGAAGCATAGGAATAGGGCGCCTGCCTTCGCTATCATTTGCATTGATAATCGGCCAAGGCAAGTTTTTAAGGTATTTGCTTTTCAGTAGTCTCATTCTGAATGCGCGCTGAGCAGCGCCAGCTGTTTTCTAGTTCAGAAGACAAGCGGTGACCCATACTTATTTTTTTCAAGCAGTCTGTTCTACGCACGCGCAGGCTATCTGTGTGTCTACTGAATCCTGTGTAGGTCATTGTCGTTCTTGATAACAATCAATTCCGAGCCGTCAGACTGCCTGGCATATATCTTTCCTCCTCTGCTCCAGACATACTTCCATCCGGCTGCCTTTTTCTTAGCTAGGGCCAAGCTCAGAAGGCGCCGAAGAAAGGGACAAAGGTGATCATTAACGAAGACCGGCGATGTTGATGTGTTTCCGAAGTCTTTGCTGCTGAGTCGGCGTTTCCTTGCCTTTTCAACCAGTGTGTCCCTTTTCTGACGCCTAGTGAATTGTACAATTATGTTATTTGGTTTAGATTTCGAGGGAACACGACGACGCGCCTCTACGTCCTCAGCATTAACGGGTACACCAGTGAACACTCCAAGTTTGCATACAATGTCAGTGATGTCTTCATCGGGGCTTTCCTCTATTCCTTTGATTTCAATGTTTTTGCTGCGTGAGTACTGCTCTGAGAACACTAGGCGGGACTCAGCATCAGCGAGGCGAGTTTGGGTGGCCTGTAGTGCAGCATGCAATGCAATGTTCTCTTCTTTCAGGGCAGAATTCTCTACCTTGGCAGCATTATAGTTTTACCGCATTTCTTCAAAGACGCCGTTCATGTATTCCAAGCTCCGAGTATGTTCGGAGAGCTCGTTCCGAAGCGCTCTAATTTCTGCACGCAAGTCGCGGTCTACCGCTTCTCGCGCAGCTTTAATTTCAAGGCGGAGTTCATCACGCAGGTCACTTATCTTCTGCGACATGGCCCCTTTAGCACAACCAACAAGCACACACAATGTAACGCAATACTGGCAGCAGTGGCAGCAGACAGAACATGCAACAATCCTGTACTAACAGAAGGAGAGATTTTGTAAACCAACCTGCAAAATGTGACAGATAAGGCGTCAGGCTGTGAACGATGCGCTGCCACCGCTGCCAAGAAACCGTCGTGTGTCCAGCTGCTCCTTTTAAGCTGTATCCAGTCGTCGGTGGCGCCGCATAGGATGCGCAGAAGCCAGTCCAAGGCGGATTTAAAGTGGTGGCGAAGGCTGGGCCGAAAAGTGGTTTAGCGCGACTGCAGCACAACTAGAGGATGGGGGGCGAAACAGTCATATAAAGAAATGATAAAGCTACAAAATTGGAATGTTATCTGCCAATAGAAAAGAAAAAATATATTAGCACCTTGTTTCATGAAAGAGGTAAGTCATTTTATTAAAACCTGGCAAATTTTGTATTTTTGCAACACTCTTGACCTGCCCCCTATTCATGAGTGTGCGGTGCATTACAGCGCGTCTTTGCAGGCCTTGTTTCGATACCCGGCTAACCCGGCCACGCCAGTGTCTGGAAGTGTTGCTGCCTTTTTATGCTGCCCCTCCTTTACCAGTCACTTTCATTGCGTTCCCAATTGCACATTAACAAGGCCATAACTAGCAGGAACTCGAGCACACAAGGCGAGCACATTTGACTGGCAAAGGTTGGGGCGCGCTGAAAGGCAGCAACCTTCGAGAGGTACGGGCTCGAAAACGCGGATTCTACAGAAAGGCCGCTTTATAATTCGCGCCAAAGCATACGTATGCGTGACGTCATTCTACGTCACGTTTGCGTAGTTTGCCCCCCAAAATCCAGGGGGCGCTCGAGTGCCCACGAGCCGCCATTTTTTGGACCAATGGGCGTCTATGGAGCCTTCGCTACCAGTGTACATCTACCTTGGCCAGTCCTTACACCCAGGGCGCAGCGGTACGGTAGATTCCGGTAGATGCCATTATGATATTCCATTGCCTTGGTGGATCAAAGTATACCGGATGTTCCAGTGAACACTCTCAAAAATAGAGTTTTTGGGGATAAAAATATGGATTTTTCGGCATGGTATTATAAGTGTTGGCGGGCACGAGAAAACTGGTGACTCGTCGTAAGTAGTAAGCTGGGTATCTAATATTTATAATCACCTTCTTTTCTAGTAGAAGTAGGCACCTAGTCGCATGAGGAGACTTGCAGCCGGTCATTAGTAATAGACGTATCAGTTTTTAGAATCTCAAAAACGCGATTACCCTTGGTGCTGCGGCTCGACAAAGTATGGGCTTTTCGACTTGTTACGTGCACTGGATGGGTTGCCTTTCCTGCATGATTTCGAAAGCGCATGTATTTTCGCACGATAGAGCCAGACTTTTTGGGGCCAAAGCGGTGAAAGGAGTCGCGTTTTCGGAGTTGTAAAAACTAATTCGGCTATTGATAACGACAGGCTACAAATCTCTCTTCGAAAAGTGTGCCATGATGCATAAGTTGAGAAAAGGGGAAGGAATGCGGGCGATAGAGGGAGTGAAGACCCGTTGCGCATAGGTAGTCGCAGTGGTCCACTTTACATAGTCACGTTCGCGGTTCCACCGCAGGCCCACCTCCCATGGAGGAGCCGTTTTCGAATAGTATACGTCGCTGGGCACGTCCACAACAAGTGCCGCACATCACAAATGTCCGGTGCAGCGCCACAGTGAGGACACCTGTCAGTTGCTGGCATGTCTTTTGCACGCCACCGATGACGGACAGATGGTGTCAGAGCCGCCTCTGCCCGAATCCGGCGCACGGATACCTCCTCCTGCGGAGTAAGACCATGGGGGAGAGGGTGCGAACACGGAGGAGTTAGAGCGCGTGTTCGCTGGCGCAGAACTTCGGAATCGTAAACATGGGACTGGAACGGATCTGGGGGAAGAGGGGAAGTTGGCGGGTCGTCTGATGTGTGAAGATGAGTCATTGCATCCGCTTGAATGTTATGTCAATTTTGAGCATGGCTGCGAATCCAGTGTTTGCGCACATGACATGGATACTTCGCGCAGAGCACATGAATTGATTGTGAAATCTGGAATGTGCATCGAACAGTCTTAAGTTGTTTAAGGGCGGCGCGGGAGTCGGTGTAAATATGAACTGTATTGAATGCTGGAACGAGCGGAAGGGAAGCAATGGCATTATAACTGGCTTGAAGTTCCAATGCCAGGGGAGTGCACGTGTCCGTGGTATACGTCGCGCGAGAGTTGAGATGCGGATGAGATGGACTATACACAGCAGTAACTCCCCTCTCTGCAGTATGGGATGCATCCGTGTATAATATGCACCCTTCAGGCAGATACGCTGCTGATACCGACGGGGAAACAGTGGGGATTATCAGTGAGCTGGCAATATGACCACGGTGGAAGTGTCTTTAAACGATGAAGTTGGAGAGACTGTTTTCGAGCTCTATTTGCTACCTATTGGTCGATGAGTTCACTGAGTGTATTAAGTTGGGCGAACTCCTGTAGCACAGGTATGGGTGCTAAACGAGGCAGATTTGTTATGACGCGCATAGACTCACGATTGATAGCTTCAAGGGAGTCTGCGGGTGAGACGTTGAAATTGTGCCTGATATACTATCCGTGGCTGAAGGATAGAGCGCACAAGCTGGCGGGCCGTATGAGCACGTGCGCCACCAGAGCGCATAGCTATGCGACGAATCAGACCTAGAGTAGCGTGAGCCGATCTACGGGTGGCTGTCTGCCACGGGGTGCCAGTCCCAGATGTATGGAGGAGAAGACCAAGAATGCGAACAGTTTCTACCTGAGGAATCGGAGAATTATGTATCGTAAAATTTAAAGGGGGCGGGGGGCTTTCCGTTAGCCGGCTTTATTTCCAGTGCGAATGCAACATGATTTAGTAGGAGAGAGTGTTAGACCCAGAGGTAGGAGGCGAGATGTCACTACATCCAGCGCATGCTGAAAGACCAACTGATGGATAGACGCATTCCAAATCTCCAATTGCGGCTAGGCGCCTAACTCTAGTAGTTAAATGTTACTTATTAAATATTAGATGACCAACTTACTACTTAAGACTGTTCACTGGTTTTCGTGGCTCATGGTCGGCGCTTCCGAATGTAACCTGATGAGGCAGCTGGTGAAGGAGGGGGGGGGGGGGGGGGGCGGTACGACGGCCACTGCCTTCACGAAGTTAGCGTGAAAATCAGGAGTGCAGCGGCGGCTCCGTAGAGCCATGCAGAGGTAGAATTTCCAGCGTCGTGGCATCGGGTTACGTCACGCCACTGCGCTCGGCGACTGCTTCCATGAAGTGAGCGGGCGGGCTTACGCCTCCTCACACATAAGCTGTCTTACCCGTCTGCGTACACCTTTGTTCCGTTCTTTCGCGTGAAAAAAATGTCGTTTTATATTTCTCCCACTTTTCTTATCTCTTGCATCCTTTGAAATTACAGCGGTATTGAGGGCCCCCGAAGTGTGGCGGAGTTTTTGTGCCCTTCCACTTTCAGGGGTTGTACCCTTCCCTGCAACTGATTGAAAATAGGTGTGCTCTTGTTTCACTTTCATCGATACAGCATTTTCGCTTTGTCCAGTGACGCGTACGCTTGCGATAGATGAGTTTTGTACATTTTTTTTCTTTGGAGCTCTCTACGCCTCTCTTGTGGATTGACTTTTTGCATGCGGTGCCTTTCGGTGAATTCGGTCTATGATTAGCCGCTTTTTGGGTTCTCAGCCATTGAAAGATGAAAATCATACGGTGTGCGGCCAGTGTCGCGTGCTGTCATCTTCTCTATATGTTTCGCTCACCTTTTCGTGATGACTGTTTGGTTAACACAAATGTACTGGACACACGGGTCCCTTGAGTTAACCACCGTTCCGTTACTGACGACTTGCCCATCTGGCAACCTAACACGCTAACACGCGCATTGTGTGCTGTGGGTTTCTCAGTAGGCACAGGCCACTACCCACCGCGGGTTCGAGCTTCGCGCGAGCTAAGGGCCCCGATCAGCCGTCACCACACGCACCCTGGGGCACCGCTGCGGCGGCGTTCAACCTCTGCAGAGAGGAGAGCGGCTCGCCGCAAGAAACAGGCCTCCAAGTTCACAAACGAGACGTTTATTGACGGCGTCCTCCAGCGGTACATACACACACTCAACAGTCACCCCGTCCCGGGGCGCGCTCAGAGCAAGGCTCCGGTGCGCGCTCGGGGCAACAAGAGAAATGCGCGCCGCTAGCACGCCGCTGCAGGAGATTGTCCCCGCGGCAGTGCTGTGATCTCTCTCGTGTCGGCCGTTGGGCCGTTTGCGAGAGAGAGTGAGCAGTCAACGCAAGGTGCGCCTGTCAGAGGTCGTTGGACCCCTGGACAGGCTCGAGCCGCGGCGGATCGAGGACCCACGCTGGCGAGCTCGAGTATGAACTGGTCCGAACGGCAGAGGCCGGCTCGGACGAACAGTAACGTAAGCACCTTACACTGTCTCGGAGGGGTCTCCCCTCTCTCTGGGCCCCGCTCGGAAGGTCGCGCGACCACCCCAAACGGGTCCCGAATTCCCGCCAAAAGTCACCAATGGCAAAGGCCCTTGGGAAGCCGGGGGTGGAGCTGCGGCCGAATGACAGCGATTAGCCACCAGCCGTCTCTCCGCCGCCCGAGGCGGGAGAAAGGGAAAGAGGGCGACGCGGGATGCCGCGCAGACACCACGGCGGGAATCTAGCAGGCCTCCCACAGTGCCAAAAATGATCCTGAGTTATAGGCATTCAAGAACTCATCTAACGTTGTCGGAGATGAGAAAGGCGGCTTTTCGTAACATTTCTAAATGTTCGTTGCTAATGGTTCCAACTTGAAAGTGTGTTTAATAAGGTTCTCGCTCGCTGTACCCTATGATTGAAGACCTGGTTTTCCTTATTAGAGGATTTTATCAGTAAACACGCAAGAAAACCGCTATTACCTCGATTTCTATTCTGTATGATGCGTGTATTTTCTAAGGATCTGGCCTCGCCTTACAAAACGCCCGTCTTTATGGGAAATTTTTATTTCGCGTCTAAAAATGAATCTTTAAGCTTTGCCAACAAGCGCTACGTAGCATAATACTGATATTTATTGCTGTAGCCGGAATACTGCACTGTATTGGTTACGCTAAGGAATCGGCCTCTACTCCTTCACAATGATAGACGGTATTGCGCATATTAGTTTTTGTTGCTAGTGTTAGCGGAGAGTAAGCTTATGTAAGCGGGACGACTATGCTATTGTAAACTCACGGTTGAAAAAAAAATTTCATGGCATAAGCACGAAGATGCTGATCAGAAGTACTCTCGCAAAGATTATTTGAACTCGTGTAGTAAGCTTTAGGTGACAGGTGGCAGATATAGCGAGATGATACTTAGAATTTCAGGAGCATGCTAAGCCTCAGTTACCTAAGTAGCTTCATTGAGAGAATGCGAGGGTATTTTTCACCCCATTACAATACCTGCAGATTTGAACTAGCATTTAGGGCACGGCCCAAGTGTTTACTTTACTTCAGCTGCTGGCTCGCCGGGAGTATGGCTTCCCCGCATAGTTGTAACTGGCGCAATGAGATGTGGCGCCAACAGCATAACAGCACTTAACGCAGGAAAAACGGAACAACCAGACGATTATGATGCAGTTCTTGAACTGCAAATGAGAAGATTCGTCTGAGAAATTAGGTTCTATCGGTCATTATATGTAAGTAAATTACAAAAGAATGAATGCTACAGCCTTCTGCCTCCATGCGGTGTCCGGAATATTCGTTGAAGGTCACTGATTTCCACAAAAGGGAAGACGTGCGTGACCGCGCACTTCAGATATTTAATTCACTTCTTTTTATTTCCGGCCTTTTAAATATTTTCGACTTGGTTAATTATTGGTCTAAGGTGCATTTTCAAATATCCAATGCATTATTTTTAAGTATTGGCGTTCCTTGCGCCGAGTCCACATTCTTAGCAAAACGCCAGCTTAATAGGAGCGTGAACTTCTCGTTTTTCCCATGGCAGCCGAACCGCCGCAGCGACAGGTTCGCCTTGTACTAAGGAGCACTTTAACAGGAACGAACTGACCAAATTAAAGTCGCTGCCCTCTAAACAGGAGTTCCGTTGAGGACGGGAATTGGAATGCGAGTCGCCCTTGCTTCGTACACTACGCGATACCATCTGCCGTGCAGATACGATACAGCAACTTAAGCACGACTTTCCTGCGCATTTCTCAAGCGTGCTTATATTAGCTCGAGACATAGCAATAGCTACATATGTGTTAATGTGCCGCAAAGCAAATTTATAAGGTGTCTCAAGTCGTCTTGCCATTCGAGGGCTCTTAAGAAATACTTTGCATGGCCATTAAAAACGGTGGTTTTTATATATCAGTAGCTTGAAATGGTTCGTCTGAACATTATTTTATTCAGAGGGCCGCCACCTTGTTCGCTAAGCAAAGAAATAGCGAGAGAGACCGGCAAACATATCGCAGGGGGAGGAAGAGTCTTCCCTCTGGAGTGTCCACCGCTCTCTCTGACTTCACTGACCCCGTCTCCCGGTGGAGTTTTTCTTTTTTTAACTTCGCTGCTACCTTCTTTTTGAACCGATGTGCGTACGTGGCACGCGGCAGTGAGAAGGATGTTGCACTCGCCCAAAATTTTTAAGAGCACATGTTACGACTCTTCTGTTTAAAGGATACAAATGTATGAATATATAGAACAAAATGAAACACCGCATTAGTGACTTTCTATCCTGCTTATCCAGATTAAAGCAAAACGGAGTCCCCAGATTTCAGCTCACGTAACTGGAATGATCTTGTTCTGAATTCAGACGGGATTAAGAGGAGATGTAGCAGGCTTGCTGCCCAGCTGAAAAACGCTATGTATTAAGGGCTGCACAGCTATTCACAGCGTCACACGATAACAGAGTTTTAGCAATATACGCGAGGTAAAAAACTCCGTAACTTTCCAACTCATTTCAACATTTTGTAGAATACTGACTGCAGAGATTGAAATTGTATTCTTTCTATTGCTTATTGCAGGCATCCATTAACTGGAAGCAAAGTACTGGCATTTTTCATAATCGTTCTGAACAAAATACTTCGTTTGACATATTTATCCTGAAGTCACGAAGTACTTTACCACACGCACGCTAATCACACTTTACTACGCCTCCATTTAGAGTAATCTAAATGATTGCATTACTTCCTATGGATTTGGTTACCAAATTTATTTATTTCAAATTATAAGCATGCGAAATCGAGCTATGCGTTTTATTGAATGTGGAACGTATTACGCTTATGTTCTCCCTTTTTTAAAAGTACTTCATATTCTTGTGAACTAATAAAATATATCCCGGTAATCATTCCAGTTCACCTAGTATTTAGTAGTAACTTCCTTTATATAATTGGGAACACTAGCTTTCAACAATCAAACGAACTTTCCGATACCTAAAGTAAGCACTAAATATGGTCAGCAGATGGTTGAATCCTGTGCAGTTAGCGCCTGGAACAACGTACCTTGCAGTGTTCAGTCTACGCTACCCCTTTCGTCATTTAAGCGGTCGTTACGTGTTTCCATTTTGTAAGAATTTTTTACCGCATGAATTATTCTTCTACTTTGTTCCCATGGGAGAACAATTTTAGTAATCTTTCCTTGGGATTGATTACATGTGTTATGCTGTCGCCTTTTTCTATTGTTAATGCCATCAACAAGAGGACGACTTATGTTAAATGCCTTTGTTTTTATATTTATGTTTTTCAATGCAATGTAATTTATTTTCTGTAGTTTTCTTCTTTTAAAATTCTTCAGTTAATTTTATTGCGCATAACATCTCATAAGAGGACCCACTGCGGTATGCCACTTCCGGGCCTCTTCCTGTAATACATTCATCAAAGTCTTGTACGCTTTTCGCGTGTTAATATTTGAAATTGAACTTAGTTGCCTTTTCATCAAGGTTTTCATGTTAGCGGGAAAGTTGTTACTTCATATAAGATCCACGATGTCAAAATAGGAACCATATTTTCCAAAGAAGGCCAAGGAAGAGGAATTTGCAGATCATGGTGCCGGTTCTTGAACAGTGCTTGTTATAGTTTATCTGAAATATGAAGTTCCTGAATGTGCAAACGAAACAGGATGATTGTTATGACTTTTAAAATACGCAAAGAAAAAAGGTTGGGCAGTTTTCAGCACAGCATTGTCTTTATGACGCTTTGAACTCAAGAGAGTAGACAGTGGTGCAATACGGAACTATGAAAGCAAATTATCCCGGTCGTCTTCGCCCGCTAGCGTATTGCTTCACTGCCACGTGAACCAAAGAAAAGGAACAGTAAATAATAGGTAAATATATGAACCTTTGATCACACGCAACAACTTTAATTCGCTGAAGTACACAACTTTAGACAATCTTGATGACTAGGGCGTCCTGGTGCTCCATGACCGGGATGTTATGACCGCTTACTCTCTCGCTCTTATCTTGTCGCGCTCTCATTTGAATGCACACGCATGTTACTTTTAGAGCGCAGCTCTTAAACACCCGTTCCCGCTTTGCGCGGCGTCGACGTCATCCTTCGACGTAACCGAACGAACGAGGAGCGCAACGAAGGATGATAGACGGGGTTAGCGTTAAGACGCCAGAGTTGCGTACGCCGCCGTCCCTTCGCCCGAGAACGCTGGGTGCTTGCGGCGCGAACTCCGAAGGAAAAAAAAAGGAACATATTGTTCTAGAACACACTCGAAGCCGCGCGCTCCCGCAAGCGTGTCCCATCTCACGGCCCTGGTTCTGCCCTCCCCGCGACCTTAGTTAAGCGGGGCGCGAGGACAGGCAGTTCGAGATGGCTAGAGCCCACTCAAGAAATCATGGGCAGGGAGACGCTGCTTGACGCGAGCTGCGGCGCCTACTACTCCCGTTCTCAGCGCAGCCTACCGCGTGCTGAAATTTCGTGCTCGCTGTGCGCGCTGCCCAAGCCCACAACCGTTTCCATTCGGCACTGCTTGCGAGTTGCATATGCGGTCGCCTATGGTTCAAGTACGGCAGCATCTGCACTCGGGAACAACATTACGAGAAGCGTAATCTTCGGCAAATTTTTTAATACCAGTGACAGCCGCACATTTGCAGTGGTCGCTGAATTCATGGACTTGAAATTTTTTAGTTCCTATAATTACGCCGAGATTTATCGCAGCGATTCCTTTGGAGCGTACGTGTGCACTAAATGACATTACATAGTGAAGGTATTAGCTTAGTTAATACCTTTACTCCCTAACATGATGCCGCACATCCGCAGTTATTATGAAAGTCCCAATGACCGGACATAATCACATAGAACTCTGATTTGCATATTGTAGTAAAAGAATAGTGGCGTATGTTTTACCTTACTACGTTTCAGACTGAAATGTGTGCGTTCTAACTCCTGGCTGTTTCATGAGATGAAGCAAAGTGTCAAGGACATGCGCGTCGTTTCCGAAGAAGAGCGTAGCAGTGCGCAGGTATCGCCCTCAACCGGCGTCATCAGGTTTTCACGACGGTACACACAGACTAGTGGACTAGTGCATGGTGTCAGAGGCCATTGACCGCCTTAATTAAGGAACTATCAAAAGCCGACACTCTGCTGGCAAAAATTTGTGGCATCTTTCAATTCCCTTTGTTTTTAAGTCACAGCCGGAGGAGCATAACTTAATGGAATATCGCTGCTTTGTTAACGGAGCGTTCCATTTCTTGCTAATTCGAATATTAGCTGCCTGCATAAAAAGAAAGCAAAATTTCTTTCAAATTACATTTTTTGTGGCACTAAACTTTGTATTTGCATGCGTCAGCATGTGAAGTGGTTTAGTTTCCCTGATGTGCTGCGTATTAAGCTCTGGCAATAACAAGAACATATGCGCCAGCGATGAGGAGGCAAGTCAGCAATACGTACCCGTACTAAATTTTAGCCTCTTCCCCTTTCGTTATGCCCGCTTTTTGATCTATTTTTAGGTATCTCTAAGTAGCCGTCGTTAAGGCGATTTACCATTTGTCGTCAATCAAAAACTACCCTTCTCGCCTCCACTCGCTACATGCTGTTTGGTGGTTTTATTAGATTATTTCGTCTCGAAATGGTACAGACTAAAAAACGGCATTCAAGGTTCGCTGCAGTTCGCAACTAAAATCTGCAGGCCCCATGTGCTTTCTTACATCCTTATTTTGCACTGTCAGAACTGCCACTTGAGCACTTTTATGTATTTCAACATTCCTTCAGCGTTCGCTTCTATTGTTTATGTATATTGACTTAGGGCTTGCGGCACACTTTTCGTCTAAAAACGCGACTAAATTATCGGTCTTCCATATACCTTCTATTTTTTTTCACAATATTATGATTGATCCTGTTCATTTAGGAAAGTACATATGCATCCACAAAAAGTGATTCCTCAGAGCAAGGGGGTGAAAAACTAAACTTAATTTCTTTACTAAACAAGTAATATATCTCACCTGAGAGAAAGAGCAAAGGAGATCCACAAGCGCTGTTTTCCTTCTGGTGTTGTCGGCACGATGAGCCGGCTTTGTAACTCCTTTCCAACGTCAGTAGTCTACGTAACTCCAACCGTCATTGGGAATCGCAGGCAAGTGACGTTTAGTACTCTAGACGTGGCAGTGTTCAAGTGCTTTGAAAGAGCCTTTGTACATTGTTTCTATTCAACCCTTCCACCCAAGACGAGGCAAAGAGCGCCTACCTCTGCTGCTTCTATAGCGAACAATGGGCAGTGTGTAAAAATGCTCTTGTTGATGCTGCAGCGAAGTTTCAGAGAAACTGACTGCTCTTGAGCAACAACAAACAGTAGAACGCTGCGTAAGCTCAGATCTGTAGAAACGAACCTGGGCGAAGATCAGCGCTTTTATGAATGCTTTATTGCTTATTTTGTTCCTGTTCCTCAGCTCCTCCTTGGTGGTTCGGTCCGCGGCTTGTTTTCCTGTTTCGCAGCTTTCTTGCTTACATATTTTGGATGCAAAAGTTCCACAGCACTGCATATCATTTACTTTACTAACAAACATAGAGGCTTGAAAAAAAAGCTGCCTTACGAGCAACTTGGCAATTTTGAATTTCCTTGTGTTTTGGAATGCGCATTTTAGTTATTTTATTCAACGTTACTTTTGTTACCCTTTTTTTCATCTTAGCGTAAAGCCCCTTACATTTAAAAATTTACAAGCGACTAGGAGCTCCCGCGTCGTGGCATTAGAGTCACCAAACACACCCTGAGAGAAAGACAGAACTAAGTTGCAATAAGCGTCAGTGATTAAAAGGCCTCTGGTCACGCGCTGGTTCTGCGATGACTGCGGGTACTGCGACCTGCGAAAACCAAGGCGCTGTAGTATAGACGCGAACACTGCAATAAATTATCTGTGCTATGCCGTAAAACGGCGTGGTGGCGCTCGGCTGCTGAGCTCGAGAACACGATACCAATAACGACCACGGCGGCCGCGTTTCTATGGCAGCGAAACGCGAAAGGCTCCCGCGTGCTGTGCGGTGTCAGTGCACGAGAAAGAACCTTAAAGTGGGTCTACATTAATACGGAGCCCTCTATTATACCACCTCTTTCTTTCATACCTCTTTCACTGCCGCCTCCATTGTTTTCTACCCTCATGGCCGGTTCAGGTGTCGATCGAGAACCGAGATAGTTCCTCCAACTTTCATTTCTTACTCATTGCGATCCTGAGCAACTAAAAGAATTTAAAAGGTACCGTAGTCGTCTTGACAAGCAAATTAAAACGCAAGGATAGATCACTTCAATAGGGACTTTATGACACCTTCGGACACAGCAACAACACGGAAAAGGATAAACGCGCTGTTTGGAACCGGTAGCTCCCAAACTTCAGTCACATGAACTACATATTGGTGGAAAAACTATAACTGGAAGAGAACTGGCAAATACTTTCAGTGATTCCTTCGTTATTATGACTCTTTCAGCGGTCGTTGATGACACTATACACTATGCGATGCAAAAGTGTTCGCAATCGGTTTTCCTGAGTCCTGTTATGGAATCATAGATTCAAGCAGTAATTGTGAAATTAAGAAACAGTACTATTTGTGACTTTTTCGATATTAAAGTTCGCCCAGTGAAATATGTAGCCGATATCATTGCCTGTCCTTTAACTTACATCTTTAATCTGTGTTTCAATGCCGGTATCTTTCCTTATGAGGTGCAGATTTCTAAAGTCAGCATACTTTATCAGAAAGGAGACAAGAACAACCTAGACAATTACCAGCCCATTTCAATACTGCCTATCTTCTCAGAGGTTTTAGAGAGTGTTCACCTTGATCGTTTGGTATTATTTACAGATAAGCATAATTTCATACATGACTCGCCATTAGGATTTCGAAAAAATCGCTTTACGGAATTTGCTCTGCTAAAGCAAAAAGAACTTATCCTACAGAACTTTGAAAAAAAAAACTGCTTTAGGAAGATTTGTTGATTTCAGTAACTCCTTTGATTCTTTTAGTCGGGACTTACTCCTGAAAAAGTGGAAAATGTATGGTGTACGGGGCCTCGCTCTTAATATGATATATTTACTGGTGAATGATATCGCATCCTGTTAGCTGTGAGACACATCATAGAAAAGAAAATATGTACACTAATCATTTACACAGACTCCCTAAGTGTTTTAGCTTCCATATGCTCTTGGAAGCGGCACAGGAATCCAGTCTCGAATTCCCTGTTCAACAAGCTCATGTTTGCTCGGAAATCTAAGCTTAAAATTACACTGTGTTGGGTGCCCGGTCACCGTTGCATACCAGGCAATGAGGAAGCTGACAGACTCGCTGTGCCAGCAGCTCTCTAAAAGACTATAGATAATGAGAAAATATCCTACCAGGACCTCAAACCACACATCAGGAACATGATTCGAACAAAGGCAAGAAGAGTGCGACACAGACATCGAAAATAAAAAGCACGCAATAAAGCCAAAGATAGGAATGCATAGTACAGAAAAACGAGAAAGATTAAAAGAAGTCGCTCTGTGCAGGCTGAGAATCGGGCGCACATACACAACACGCTAATATTTTAAACAACGCTTCTGCACCGCATTGCTTGAGATTCGGGGACCGGCTTATAGTTATCCATGTCTTACTAGTATGTCGCTTTGAGCTTTGAACCAGAAAGGAGACGTCATTTCCCTGAGTTTTACATGAATCAAATACCCGCACACCCATTCATCTTTCTCGGCGACATCCATGTTTTCCTTGGAAAGAGGTCTTAAATTTTTTTCAGAAGCAGGCTTTTCACGTGAAATCTCCAACCGACCTGGGCCTCAGCCCATTTCTCTCTCTTGGGACGACGGCTGAGCTTTCTTTCTAATGCGAAGCATCTGGTGCTTCGTCCAGGAAAGAATGGTTTAAAACCCATTAAAACCCACCACCATCATCATATACGTCACTCTATTTGTGGTGTCAAGATGCTTTATATCAGGTTTCTTGAGGCGAAGGTATTGTGCCACATTACGATACAGCTGGTAAAAAATGCCTGTATTAGGCGAGTGGTGTCATTTTCCTTCATACCGTGTTTGCTGGCTGTGATTCGGGCAACTTGTTCACCCCCGTTACGGAGCTTGTGTAGTATGCGTGAAATATTGCCCCTGTTGTTGATGTGAAGGCCGAGAATTTTGAATGTTTCCACCTCAGGTATTGCGGTGTTGTTGATCCGGATTTCTATGGTGTCTTTGTTCCTGTACTGTCGAATGATAAGAAGCTCTGATATTTCAGGGCGACATGTCAGTCCACAGCCTTGTGCATAAGTTCGAAGAGTCGTTGCCGCTTCCTAGAGAGACCCTTCCATTGTGCCCATACTACCAGTCGTGCTTCATATTCTAATATACAACGCATGATTGATGCCCGGAATCTGATTTAGTTAGGAGGGGGGGGGGGGGGTACCCGTTGTTCTCAATTTATCTTTATGAGTGTATTGCGTGCCGATGTTGATCTCTTCCTACCGTTCAGTAAGGAAGCTGCGGGTATAAGCATATGTTCATGTACAGTAGTGAAATGCTTGAAGATTGTCAAGTATTGGGGAGTGCTTCATGTTATCAAACGCTCCCTTCAGATCTAATGATAGAACAGTTCTGTTGCTATTTTTCTTTGCTGGATCAGAAACTTATTTCTTCAGTTGGAGGAGGATGTACAGCGTTGGTAGATGAGCCCCAAAACCGAACATAGTGTGTGGTAGGAGCTCGTTGTCTTCGAGACAGTTTGATAGGTGGTTGTCACCACCTTTTCCATGAGTTTTCCTGCGCACGATGTCAGTGATATTGAGCGTAGGTTCGCTATGCAAACCTTTTTGCCTGGTTTAGGAATGAAATTCACATTAGCCATCTACCAAGGTCGTGGAATGCTGCCTGTTCGCTAAAATTCGTTGTAGTAGTGCGTGAGTTGTTCAAGTACTGTCGTACCCAGGTTCGCAAGGAGTACCACCGTCACCTTGTCTAAGCCCGGAGCACACGTGTACGGTGCGATTGCTGTGAACGGTCGCATGCTGGTGAAACGACAAGCTCTGCGAGATTGCCTTCTGTTTTAATGAAACGAGATAATACTTGCATGTTTTTGTGACGGTGGAGTTACACTGCTTTTACAGGCCCGGCTTGGAGGTGCTTCAGAGGTAATTTATATGGCCCCTGGCGTCCAGTGCGTTTTTTCTGTTGTGCCCTCATCTAAATATCTTACGCCGGGCTCAAAACATTACTTTTCTCTTTAGTGCTATCGTCGTGATCACCGATACTTTCGTTTTTATTACTTTTTTATCGTAAGCAAGCCTTTCACCAAAAAGAGGGAAAAATAATTCTTCGCGGCTGATTAATGTGTGCTGCTCTCCCTTCGGAGGGAGGAATAGGAACGGACTGGCACTCTAGTTATCAGGGGGCATTCATGAGCCGCAGCGTCAAGCGTTGCCGCTCCACCGCTACGATGGTCGGTCACTTGCTCCGATCTTTTCTTTACCTTCCCCGCAGGGGGGCGTCTGCAGCTTGCAGGCGTTGGTGAGTGGCGACACCACGGGTTCCCGAGCATGCTCCCACGTCCACGTCCACGTGCCTTCTGCACGGTTGTCCAGCGCCTCTGCAGAGGTGATGGACACGACCCAGGGCAGCCCCGTGCCATCCACGTCGGGTGGTCGGCGGAGCTCTCTGGATCGGTCAAAAAAAGGCAGGCCCGGAATGAAGGGGCCATAAATAACTTAATCTAGTTTTTAACTACATAGGAAAACAAAATTAAGATGGCTTTCATAATGCATTGGAACTGTAGAGGTCTTATGAATAACTATAGTGACATAAAAGATATCCTAGGAGCACACGCTCCTGTTGCGTTATGTCTACAAGAGACAAACTTTGGGCCTCAAAACAATAATTTCTTAAGAATTATACTGTTTTCCGACGCGACCGTGAACAGGCGAGCAGGCGGTCGAGGTGTGGCAATTATAGTGATTAACGGTGTCCCGGCTAGTGAGCTTAAACTCAAAACAAGACTTGAGGCTGCAGCAGCCACTCTGCTTGCACATAAAACGATTACAGTGTGGTCTGTATATATTGAGCCACAGCTGAAGATAACACTCCTTGACTTATAGGGTCTTTTAAAGCAGCTACTAGAGCCATACCTGGTAGTTGGTTACTTTCATGCACATTCTGGTTTTTGGGGAAGCGAGAAAACGGACGCTAGAGGGCAGCTCATCGAGGATTTTATTCTATTCACTAATGCCTGTTTGCTGAACTCGCGTAAACCCACATACTGCTCCCCATCCTCGGGAAGAATGTGTGTTCAAGATTTGTCTTTTAGTTCACCGTCTGTTTTTAGCGTTTTTAACTGGAGTGTTTTCGACAATCTATATGGAAGCGATCATCTCCCTGTTATAATAGGTCTGTCATCTTCGTCAACAGTTATTCCAACAAACCCGCAGCGTTGGAAACTACATTTAGCTGAGTGGACGTTGTTTAAAAAAAGCCAGTTTACAGGATATAATTTTAGAAAAGAGCATAGATGAGAAAAATGAAATGTTCACAACGTGCATTCTTTCTGCTGCACATGTATCAATTCCAAAATCCACAGGAGTGGTGCGCCAGAAGCACAAAATTTGGTACACACGAGAATGCAAGAAGGCAAAAAAAAAACTGCAGAATAAAGCTTGGGGAGTCTTTTGGAGATACCCAGCTCATGAGAACCTTATTTTTTTTTTCAAAAAGGCGAGAGCACATGTGAGGTGTATCCGGCGCACGGCCGAGAAAACTTTATAACAAACTTATGTCTCTTCTATAAACAGCTCAACCACATACAAAAAAAATGTGGGAGCAAGTTCGAAAATTAAATGGCTGCTACTCACCTTTCAAAACTCCTCTTCTCACAACACCTGGTACAAAAGCGAGTTTAGGGAACAGGCAGACATATTGGGGGAGCACTTCGCTGTAGTTTCCGGTTCAGCACACTATACGCAGTTATTTCTTAAATACAAAAATATATTCGAAAAAAAGGCTCCTAGCAAGTGGAGGTACTAATGAAAAATATAATAGTCTTATTACACTTCAAGAAATCAACACTGTACTGTCTGCCGGAAAGAAAACTGCTCCAGGACCCGACCAAATACACTATGAAATGCTTGCCCATCTTTCCAAGCCTGCTGTAGAACCACTTTTAAGATTCTTTAACAAAGTATAGATCTCGGGGAAAATACCCGAAGCCTTGAAAAAGCTATTATAGTACCGTTCCTTAAACCTGAAAAACCCCCAACCTCGTGTAGTAGTTGTAGACCCATAGCTCTGACTGGTTGCCTCGCAAAATCTTTTGAAAGTGTCCTTAATATAAGATTAACGCTTTTACTTGAAACCTGTGAACTTCTTGATGCCGATCAGTGTGGTTTCAGAAAGGAATGCTGCACAACAGATCGCCTAGTTCGTCTTGAAAATACTGTTCGGGGAGCTTTCATTCATAAGCAACACTGTCTCGCTGTATTTTTCGATTTAGAAAGGGCATACGATACGGCCTGGCGGTTCGGGATTCTTCAAGACCTTACCGAGCTTGGCATCCGAGGAAGAATGTTGAACTGCCTAAAAGGCTCCTTATCTATCCGTTCATTTCATGTCCGCCTGGGTAGAACCCTTTGGAGAAATTTCATTCAGGAAAATGGAGTACCTCATGGGTGTATTTTAAGCACAACTCTCTTCGTTGTGAAAATTAACTCTCTTAAGAAAATAATTCAAGGTCCGTTATGTACTCGGTCTATGTGGACGACCTTCAAATAGCTTGTACATCCTCCAATGTATCAACAAGTGAAAGACAAATACAAATAACAATAAATAAACTGGCAACACGGTCGGACAGAAATAGTTTACGGTTTTGCCCACAGAAATCGGTGACAATTCTGTTCTCACTCAGACGAGGCATACATATAGATCCCACCGTATACACCTGAACGAAATAGAGTTATCAGTGAAAAATGAGCATAAATATCTTCGTATATCATTTTACAGAAAGCTCACTTTCCTACTTCACATAAATGCGTTGAAAAAGAAAGCTTCTCGATCCCTAAACATACTCAAAGTGCTGTCGAAAAAACACTGGGGAGCCGATAGGACATGTCTCACAAATTTACCGCTCCGTAGTCCGCTCCACCCTAAATTACGGATGTATAGTGTATGGATCAGTGAGGCCATCGTACCATAAAAGGCTAGATCCAGTACATAATTTAGACTGGCGTCTTTCCACTAGTGTATACAGGACGTCGCCCATAGACAGTCTGTATGTAGAAACGAACGAACCATCACTTACAGACAGAAGAACGATGCTCACGTGAGCCTACATTCTAAAAATGTTCGCTTCCTAAACACATCTGTCACGAAATAGTCTGAAAGTACGCATCCAGAATACTGTTTCACAACAAAGCGCAAAGCACCAGGCCGCTGCTCTTGCGTTTTGAAGAGATGCGCGAAAATCTCGGCGTACTGAACACATTGCCTGGCATTGCTGGAATACGAGATCCACTGCCGCCATGGTACAATTTCCCGAAAATCTGTGATTTCACTCTTAAACATTTCGGCAAAAAACAAACTCCAGCACAGCATATAATACAAGAATTTTTTGCACTCCAGGAAAAATACAGTACTTGCACTGCTTTTTATACAGATGACTCAAAAACAGATTTTTACGTTGGAAGTGCAGTCGTACAAGGGAATTGCAATCATATAGTGACGCTACCACCGTGTGCATCAATCTTCACTGCCGAATGTTACGCTGTGTCTGTAGCCATTGAACAAATAGTAAAAGAGAACCTCGCAAACAGTATTATTTACACAGACTCCCTAAGCTTACTTACAGCTCTACACTCCAGAAATGCAGTCATTCCTATACTTTGTGATATCATACACAACATAGTAATAGCCACAGCTAAAGGACAAAATGTAAAACTCTGCTGGTTACCAAACCATACCGGAAATAAAGGCAACGAAAGTGCGGGCTTGTGTGCTGCTCAAGCTCGTTATAAGCATGTAAAGAAAGTAAATATACCGTTTAAAGCATCTTGAACAAACAGCGCGAACAAAGACGAGCACAAAAGACAAGAAAGCGAACGACACGGCGCTGACTAACAACTGAGGGTTTATTGCTGATCACACAAGTATAAATACATGGATGTCGGCAATGAGGGAAAGGTTTACAAAGTGCAAAAAACCAAAAACAAAACGTAAATGTGACAACAGCAACATAAGCACGCTAGAAATCAGCAGAGATTATCAACCCCCTCAGCAATAAACCCTCAGTTGTTAGTCAGCGCCGTGTCGTTCGCTTTCTTGTCTTTTGTGCTCGTCTTTGTTCGCGCTGTTTGTTCAAGATGCTTAACCAACTAGCCCGCCAAAACGTGTTACCGTTTAAAGATTGCATTAACTTAATTCATCGTAAAATAAGACAGAAATGGCTGTCCGCGTGGAACATCAAAGTAAAAAAACAAACTACACAATGTAAAATCAGCTATAAGTGAATGGAAGTCCTGCACCCACCAGGAACGTTTCAAGGAAGTGCTTATCTGCCGTCCTCGTATAGGACACACGCACCTCACACACAATTTGCTGCTGACAAAGCAAGATCAACCTGTTTGTGAAAAATGCTGACATGAGGTTACGAATAACCACATTTCGACTTCTTGTTCGAAACTGGAAAAACTAAGGAAAAAGTTCTTTACTCAGTTTTATAATGAATACATTCTTTTTCATCCCGCGCAGCTTTGATGAGGTGGTGCAATTGTTGATATCTTGTGTGTTTTTAGCTTTCTTAATGAAACGGGATTTCTCAAGAGACTAAACTTTTTACCCACTGGTTTGTTTGGATTTTAGTACACCCCAGCCACTTTCTCATGCCTGAGAAGAAGGCTGAGGCTTTTATTTTGATTGGTTGGGAGCCTCGATATCCTTGCGCAGCCAAGAAAAGCTGCTGAGGTTACCCAGCTCTCTTTAAAGCTTTCACTAGTAGCAATTTCTAAAATTTTGTGTGTTCACTGGGTAGTATTAAGGTTTGAGGGCCTCTACACCATGGAAGATTCTTATATTTCTGTAACATTCAACAAAAGACTGTTCCTATACCTTGTTCTTGGCGCATGATGGCCTCAGTTGCCTATGTGCCATAAAACCCAACACAATACATTTTCTTTACCTGCCTGTAGACTAACTCACTCAACTTGACGTTCTACTGCAGCGATAGTATTCTAGTACATGGTACCATAACAGTACATTTTCAAATTGACAATATCCAATAGTAAATAATTTGCGCGTACTGACGTAACACAGTGGGCTACGAGTCAAGCCGTGGTTCCTGACTGCGGATTAGTTTCTGGATGCTGGGGTTGTTTTACGTGCGCTGAAATGTTATTGCACGGGCGCACTGACATTTCGCACCTATCGAAATGCGGTCTATATAATAGTATGGTTTGATTTATTGATGGCGTTCTGTATTAAACGCTGCTGACCATTTTCAGCTCAAACTCTGTGTATGAAATCATAATCGTGAAGTCTATAATGCACCATTTTCTTTCTCCAAAAACCAATTTTCATTTTCAAGTTTGTAGCATGGCTACAAGCGAACGGAATGGGACAGCTACTTATCTTGCCATTCGGCAAGATTACGTCCACTGTTGTCATCGGCGCTACCATCATGATTGTCATCCGCAGTCTAAATATATTCTTAAGAAAAAAGGTGGTCACTTAACCTTGTGGGTAGTAACTGCCTTTCACATAAGTCCTCGTGTAAGGTAGCAATATTTTCTACATATGGAAGCAATGCAGGAGTCTTTCAGTACTTTTACTGGTCCTGAAGCTTCAGTGTAACACTATGGGATTCAAAAGAGTATATGGTTCATGCGAACGAAAATCCCTCAACGGAAGTTGTACGCAGAGCGTGTCCACAAATTGTCAACAGGGAGTGGTACCTCTTACGTACCTAAGACGTCAGTAAGGTTTAATTGACTCCATGAGGCTCAAATTTGATGACGGTAAAGGCGAAATCCCGGTGATAGCACACTGGTGTACCTCAATGTTGCGGCAGTATTCCCGACTGCATTCGCAAAACATTTTTCAGCCTTTGGTCTTGCAGCGTTGCGGGTGGCCTCATAGCATTCCTCTTTGCACATAGTTTGCATGTTTTAGTTAAGTTGGAGGCTAGCTTGCGACAAAGGTTCGGACCGATCACATATATGCGCCTTCAGTTGCAGGCTTTCTGAAACTACCTTTTCCCTTAAGGCCCGGTTGAGGTGTCTACGGAGATGTCGAAATGTGAGAGCCACTGCACCCTTTCCTTTCCTCAAAAACATTTTTTTGTAATAAAATTGTAATGTAACCGGAAATGACAAAGTTCAGCATGTCGTAACCGGAAATGTCGAGGTGTCGAAGTATGCTGT